>NW_028261386.1:49958083-50314958 GCF_051295495.1 Thamnophis sirtalis
ATGACTAGAGCCTTCTGTCCATTTAAAGAAGTCGACAATATTTTTATGTATTACTAAGCCTTAATCAAAAAAAGTCTAAATATTCTGATTCCAATGTAGTTGAAGGACAAGTTGGAGGTTTGGCAATTTGAAAATATTCAGTCTCCCCCCACCCCATGTTTTAAGCACCAGCCGGCCATTGCTATGGTGAAGTGATCCCCATTCATTGAGCTGGCAGAAAACTGTACAGGTAATCCTGAATTTACAACCATTATTGGGACTGGAATTTCCATTGCTCAGTGATACAACTGTAAACTGTGACATCTTGTGACCATATTGCTTAGACCATATTGGCAATACCAGAATTCCTATTGCCACCCTTAACTGAATCCCATCCTTCGTTAACCAAGGTCATATCCCAATCTAAATCGTTCTGGGCTTAGCCCTCTCAACTCCAAACCTCAATTCTTTGAAGGTAAGGTACTGTCTTTCCTTCATTTCATGCCAACTGCCTGCACCTTCCAGTCTCTGCTCTTCTGGCCATCCTCCTGCATTTGCCTTGTACGGTGGCAAGCAGCTCCAGAACCACGCAACTCTGGAGATGCTTACCATGCTGCAGCTCAATGGCTTCTTGACATGCCATCGTTCTGGGGCTGCAAAAAGCCCCTGAGCTGCAACCCTTTGCAGCATGGAGCCCAATCCCAGCTGGACCCGTCAGTGTATCACAAAGGCAAAGTTGCATCCACACCAGCCTAATCCTGCACATGACCACCCAGTTGACCTTTGCCATATTCTCTCTTCTAATGAGATATGTCCTGTCTGGCTCTGCTCTGCAGCTGCTGGCCATCTTCTGCAAATCCCGTAAGGAAATTACCATGTGCAACCTGGGAAGAAAGTCTTGTAGGCCCAGCAGTTGCCTCTCCAAGAGTCAGTCTGGGTGCACCTTGTCGGTGCAATCTTTCTATGTTCTTCAACGAATATGGGAGATTGAAAAAGCACGAAAAAAATGGAAATTGCTTATTGAAGTACTTTGAATGGGTACAATTCTTGGTAAAAGTAATCAGAGTTGTCAAAATCCCATACTGCCATCTAGAGGACAAGGAGTATAAAATCATGTTCCAGTTTCCAAATTCAATAAGGTTAATCTAATATCATTCATTTAAAACACAAAATACTTTTTTCCCCCAAACAGGCTCCACATTGTTTTATTGAACCGATTTGACATGATGCAAGTGTAAATGTGTGTCTTTCATTTCAATGAAGATATTCATCATCACTAAATACTATTAGCAGTCATTTAAAAGGAATGAAGAAATGTTCAATTTTTGGTTAAACCTTGGGAGATATTGTATATGTAGTATAAAAATCACTTAAATGCTGAAAAACTTTGCTCTTGTATTCCTTACACTAGCATTAGAAATAACATCCTTGCTTGTCTTTAATCCTTTAATTATACAAAATAAATATACATCTCATTATATAATATACAGCAAAATACCAGTTAAGGTCACAATATAACAAAGTAAGAATGCAAAATATCCCATAAATCAATATTATGAAAACCGTATTTTAACCAAAACACTTTACAGTTAGAAAAAGTTATTGAAGAGAGAAACTGTCATTTTGCTCCTTTGGATTTTTTGAGATTTCCCAATTTGCAAACTTATTTTTTAAAAAATTGGAACAGCAGGAGAATGCCACTCAGAAATTACCAGTACCATAGTAGATATTTCAGTATTTCAGTTACACTCCTGTTGGTTTAAGAATATAACCCACCCTTCTATTTTCAGGGTTCCCAACAAGGCATTTGGAAGGAGGCAATCTACTTCTGGGCATTTCTCTTAGTGCCCACTAGATGCCCTGCCTCCCAGATTGTTTCTGTTAAAGAAAACTAGTTTTATAATGGAAAGCTAGCATGCTGGAAAGCAAAGGGCAGCTCCCCTCATTCTATGCTGCATACAGCTTGTTCAAATTCAAGACCCACAGGGTGTTTAGATCTGGCCCATGGGGCCGCCCTGGAAACAGCGAAGGACCAGCCTGTGGTGCCTCTGCCAGTGAAAATGGGCTCCCAATCTCTGTTTTCAGCTTGGAGGGCCTCCGGCAACCCTCTGTCAGTGAAAACTGAGCTCGGGAGTTCTTGGAGGGTTGCAGGAGGCTATCCCAGTCAAAAACGGAATTGGGACCCCATTTTTGCTGGCAGAGTACCCAGGCCACCACAGGCTCCTGACACAAGTGAGGTCAAGCTGGCCAAGCCCTCCCCCGAGGTCAAACACTTTCCTGATGTGGCCCTCAATGAAATTGAGTTTGACACCCCTGTTCTATTTCCATTAACTGGGTGTTCTTGCAGATTGTTTAGGAAAGTCATTCTAATGTGAGAAAGGAACAGATTGCTTCTTGATGGAATGAATATTATTTTCCCTTCATCTCCAGCTCTCTCAGCTGGACTATTTTGCACCTTTTTCAACAGCCAATTTAACTTTTGCATTTCAGAGAAAGAAAAAGAGACACATTACCACATTCCAGCTATTCTTTTCACAGGCAACTAACCGAACTTGTGCTTTCTAATCACCCGTAAGAAGGCTAGCAGAAATATTTAAGACTTTCTTTGAGATGAAAATGCATATCAGTGGATCACATATCAATTCTAATCCATGACATCTGTTGAAAATGCATAATGCCTCCTGATACAAATTAACTTGTCATGCACTTTGTATTAACAGAGGACAAGAATGCTGTTTTGTGTTACACTCCATATTTAAATTAATTCAGCCACATGTAAAATGATATGGTATCTTCAAAAACAATTAGTCTGAACATTGTTTGAATGCTAGAAGAATCTGTCATTGTTGTGGTCTCCTATATTCAGGTTTTTAACCTTTTTAATATTTTCTTAATTTTGGGAGGAAAGTTTGGGTAAGTTCTTATAAAAAACAAACTGAATTAAAATCTCATGCACACCTGTTCTGAGGTAGTTCTTATGAAACAAATTCAAGAGGCTCACAAAATAGTTTTTTTAAACAATATGTTTAAATATTTACTACATTTTAATATTATGTATAAAATGAAAATAAGAATATATGTAAGAGGTGAAGTACTGGGCTTAACTCCACTAAGGACTAAATTGCTTAGTCACTGAGATAATTGTATTTAAAACTTTCTATTCCATTCAAAATAAGTATTTGTTGGAAGGTCCTGCCTCATACTAGTGCCTCATACTAGTGAAATACTTTGAACATTTCCCAAATTTGACTGGAGTTATGGCAGTTGCAATCCAACAAATCTGGACAGCTAAAGGAAGTCTGCATCAGAACAGCATGTTGGGATATGCTGGGCACATGACAAAAACAAACAGAAGAAAAGGGAAGAACTTGCAAGGATGCAATCCTCCTTGGTAAGTGTTTAATTTACAGGGAACAACTGAGCCAAAAAAACATCTTGATGGAAAGTGACCCGCTCAGTCAGTTTTCAAAACATCGCTCTTGAGAAGAAATATGTATGCAAAAACAAAACACAGACCTGCCTGAAAAAATGTACATTGAAAAAATTCAGCCATTCCATATTTCAATTATCACTCCCTGCACGCTTTCGGGATAAGAATGCAAGCTACTCTGCACCTCATCTTGTACACCAAGCACTCCGGCGACCTTGAGGTTGGGTTTTTTTTTTTTAGTTGAATATAAACAAACTTCTCCAGGAACAGGAAGTCTAAAAAGGATGGTCCCTCAAGACAGGAAAGCATGTGAATATCTTAGAATTGAATCTGGCACAAATCTGCAGAAGCTGATTGCTCAATGCACAAAGAAATACAGATACTGTATAAGTTATAAAACCCTGGAGTGGGGGGGAGGGATTTTGGTATCTTAGCTCCTAATTAAAATAAGTCATGTATTAGTGTGTTTCTCAAGCTTAGCAACTTTAAGATGTGTGGAGTTCCAGGAATTCTGGGAGTTGGAGTCCACACTTCTTAAAGTCAAGGTTGAAAAACTGCTCTACTGAATGTTTGCACAAATCTATTATCTGAACTCACCAGGGGTGGGTTTCAGCCAGAATTACTGCCGGTTTGCTCGTGCATACATGCATGTGCGGTTCAATGGAAATTGTTCTGCGCATGCGCAGAACTAAAAAAAAAAAAGATGATGGCGGCAACGGTGGTGACCGGGGAACTGGTTTGGGGGTGTGGCCAGCCAGGGGCGTGGCCAGTTCTGTGACCCAGGCTGGCATTCCAGTACCAGTTCGACTGAACCGGGCCAAATGGGTAGGAGCCCACCTCTGGAACCCACCAAAGCAGAGACTGCAACGTCCCCAGCCTACCCACCTTTTGGCCTGAGCAACATCAACATTTATAGTTGTATTAAACTGCATAGTTTGCATAGTTGCATATAATGCCTTTATTTCAGCCGATATATATGTGAAGAGCCTTCCAAACTGTCTACATCAGTGGTGGGATTCAAAAAAATTTACTACCAGTTCTGTGGCTGTGACTTGGTGGACATGGCATAGCTTGGTGGGTGTGGCAGGGGAAGGTTACTGCAAATCCCTCATTCACTCCAGATCAGCTGGGACTTGGAAGGCAGAGAATAGATGGGGGCGGGGCCAGTCAGAGGGGGTATTTACCGGTTCTCCGAACTACACAAAATTTCCACTACCAGTTTTCCAGAACTGGATAGAACCTGCTGAATACCACCTCTGGTCTACAGGTACTCCTTGATTTACAATAGTTCATTTAATGACCGTTCAAAGTTACAATGGAAGTGAAAAAAGTGACATGACCATTTTTCATATTTATGACCATTGCAGCATCCCCATGGTCATGTGATTTACATTCGGATGCTTAAAAACTGACTCACATTTATGATAGTTGTAGTGTCCTGCGGTCATGTGATCCCCTTTTGTGACTTTCTCACAAGCACAGTCAATGTGGAAACCACATTCACTTAACAACCGTGCTACTAATTTAACAACTGCAGTGCTTTACTTAACAAATGTGGCAAGAAAAGTCATAAAATGGGACAAAAGTCACTTAACAACATAAATTTTGAGTTCAATTGTGGTTGTAAGTTGAGGACTACCTTTATACCAATCATCCAGAACTTGGCTTTCACAACTTAACACTATAATAAGTAACCTGACATTTTACAGTGAAAAAAATGAAGCCAGGTTTACCAGAGATCTAACAGAGAAGTATAAATAACAGATTCAGCTAGCTCAGGGGTGTCAAACTCAATTTCATTGAAGGCCGCATCACGGTTGTTTGATCTCGGGGAGGCGGGGGGGGGCATGTCTAGCTATACATTACTCAAGTCATGGAAGCTTGTGGCTTCCCGAGTGCTCTGCCAGTGAAAACCGAGCTCGGGCGGGCTATGCAGGTGGGTCTCTCACTGTTTCCATGGCGGCCCCATGGGCCAGATCTAAGGACCCCTTGAGTTTATCACCCCTGACCTAGCTCATTGGACAGAAAGAATGGCTCAGTATGCTATTAGAACAAACTGTCAAATTCTCTGGAAAGTAAGCCTTCTTATGACATTGCATGGTGGCCAAGAACCAGGCCTGTTAGGAAACGGTTATAACATTCAATTCAACCATTGGGGACTTCTTAACTTTCTTTTCTTTCATTATTTGGTGAGACAGTGTGCTTAAAAACCACTCCAAATCTTGATGGTCTTCTGGCCATCTCAAGTACTGCCCCCTTTGCAAAAAGATCCTGATTGGTTGATATTTCATAAGCTGATATTGAGAGAGAGATCCAGCTACCACCATTATGAGGCAATCCTCCAGATCTGAGAAATACCTGCTCTGGGCAAAATTAAAGGCTTCCACACACCAGCCATCCTTGAGAAACTGTCTTGTGACCACGCAAATTGTTTTCCTACAGTTCCAGACAGCATCATGAATACAACTGATATGATCCTCCCCAGGCAGGAAATCTCTATCTTCAAAGCAAAGAGCAAATCTGTTCTTCTTAGAATACTGAGAATCTAGATGCTTTATCAAGGAACTCTGGACCCACTCAAAGTCTTTGCTGCTATAGCAAAGGTAAGCATCATACTTGCGTCCTTGTTGATCCAGTTCTGGTGGGAGCTCCTTCATGAGGAATTGTGTGAGTGTTTTATACCAGAGAAAACAAACCCCTCTAAAACGAGTAAAAACAACTACTGCTACTAGAAACACAGTTATACTAACACAGGTAAAAAGGAAGAGTGACAGCTGCAAAGGCTCCATGAGCTTATGTTCATTGCAATTCTCTGTATCTAAGTATTGGAGAGGAACACCAGCAAACTGCGGTGGTCCAGAACAAAATATGTCATTGCGTGAGCCATCTAAAGTAACATTGGTTTGGTTTAGCCACAAAATAAAGTTGCTTAATAGGCAGTCACAGTAAAATGTGTTATGGGTAATATCCAGCAGGTCTAATGTTGCAAAGAGCTGAGGATCAGGGTAAAGTAGCTGATTTGATGACAAATCAAGAACTTTCATGTTTGTAGGAAAGATATCTTGAGAAATGGAAGTCAACAGGTTGTTAGACAAGTTAAGCATCTTGAGTGACTTTAGCTCACTAAATATACCCTCTGGGATGAAAGCAAGGTAGTTGTCATTGAGATAGAGAATTTCCAGGTGGGAAAGTGCTTTGAACACATCCAAGCATAAACCTCTCTCCCATATAAGCTTCAGCATGTTGTCTCCAAGGTCCAAGTAAATCAACTGATTGTCTTTTGCTATGTCTTTGTATTTGAAGCAATAGGATAAACGATTGTTTTGTAAAGCAAGATACTTCAGGGCTGGAAATTGGAGAAGTTCATAGAGATCACCCAGATTCCCCAATCTGTTTCCTTTTAAGTTGAGGAGTGTGGCATTTATAAATTGTATTTTCCAATAAGATGTAGTCTCTATCCGGTTGTCACCTAGCAAAACATTGATGAGATTTGGGAGAGAATCTATTACTTTTAAGGCGTTATCCGTGAGATCCACTTGTTGAAGCTTTGGTAAGGATTTGAATGGATCTCTATCAATCACTCCAATGTGATTATGTTTTAGATCTATCTGAATCACATTAGGAAGACCTTCAAACGTGTCCTTAAAGAGCTCACCAATCAGATTGTTTGATAAGAATAGATACTGCAGATTCTGAAGACCAAGAAATGCTCCCTTCCCAATTTTATTTATTTTATTATTGTTTAGATTCAGTAGCTTCAAATCATGGAGATATCGAAATACTTGTGGTTTAAGAGAAAAAATCCAGCCGTTTGATATATCAAACTCAATGATGCCACTGTCCTTAAGACCTGCAAATGTATTAATATCAGGATCAGGAAGATTATTAAATCCAAATGATGCGCCCATACCATGATAAGACATATTCAAACTCAACAGTGGGAACCCTCTAATAGCTGCACAAAATTGCCCTGTTAGAGTTGCACTCCAGCCATTACCCCCAATGTTCAGTGTTTCTATGCTAACATTTTTTAAAGGATTCCCACAAGTAGCCCAATCCACAATACTATTATATATTTTAGTAGAACGAAGACTAAACCATTTGAACCTTGCTATTCGGAAATTATTAAGATCCCCTTCACAGATAGATGTAATAGGGTTTAATTCCAAGTCTAGACTGTTCAAGAATTTCATGTTATAAAATACACTGTGAGGGCGAACACGTGTGATTCTATTATATTTGAGGTCCAGATATTTCAATGAAATCAAATCTCTGAGGTAATCCTCTTCCAGAATGGATCCATCAAGATTATTTTGATACAGTAAAAGAGTATTGACTCTAGACAAGCCCACAAAAGCATCAGGGTCTAACAGCATCATTTTGTTGTCGCCCAAATCCAATTCTTTTAGGTTTGGCAAGTTCCTAAAAGCATCTTTTCCTATGGTTAAGGGAAAGCGTTTTTGTGTTCCAAGGTATAAAAACTTTAGTTTCTCCCTCAGAGGGAAAGAGGTTGCATTAACTCGTTGGATGAAATTGAAGTTTAGGGATAGAATCTCAACATGTTCAGGCACAGGTGGCACCCAAGTAAGATTGCAGAAATCGTAGTAGGCTATCGTCTCTTCCACTGAACAGCTACGAATTGCAAGTGTTTCTCGGCACACAAGCACTGTTCCAATAAGAAATATCATGTAGTGGCAAAACATCGTGCTCTCAGTCTGTGCCTGGAAGAAAAAGATGGGGGGGGGGGGGAAAGCATTATCATTTGCCTTGGACCACAGAATATGAATTAAACATAACAACACAGGTTATATAGAGAGATCAAAAGGGAAGCCTCCAGAGGGTGAAAAATGGCCAATAAAGCCCAAAACTCAGCTGGCCTGTGCGCTGGAGTTGACAAGGCAATGTCTTGCATGCCCTCAGAAATGGCTCCGCGTGGCACCTGTGGCACACCTGCCATAGGTTCACCATCACGGTGCTGGGGCCTCATTTCAAAAACAAAAAGAAGAACAAAACCACATTTGATTTATTTTCATTATAATTTAATTTGAATTAGATGCAGCAGTTATTCTCCCCACCAGTTTGATATTTTTTTCTATTTCTGATGCACACAAGGTTGCACAAAATTGTTGACTTTTCAAAGAGCCTAGAGATCTATATTGAGGACTTCAAGGAATAACATTTAACTCTGGAAACAGAGATTGTGGACCTGTATTTCAAAGTATAGTTGTTATTTGTTATGTCCAGGCATTCTGAGCAAGTAATGCCTAGGAGAAAATGTAACTCCAGGATGTCCTAACTATAAATCACTTTGATTAACTTCCTAAGTTCGCCAAAAAGCCACTCAAGTCGCCCAATATTTATTAAATTGTATTTGGTTTTGCACAATTCACAAATATTTATACCTATCTAAACTTTATTTACTTATTTGGTGGATAAACAAGATAAATGGCCTTCCATGCAAACACCATAGCAGGTCATAAAGCTAAACAAGTGTAGTAATTTAATAGAATACAACTAGGAAATCTGAAGGCTGAAGACTAATTTGTGAAGTTATAAAAACATCCTAAAACACGGGTGTCAAACTCGCGGCATCACGTTGCCATCATGTGACGTTTTGTTTCTTTTTTCACATTCACAGAGCTGGGGTGGGTGTGGCTTTGTGTGATGCATTTGGCTAGTGGGGCGCCAGTTTGACACCCCTATAAAAGATGGCAACAACAACCCACTTCTATGCTATTGCCAAGAACATATTCATGGAGTCACTAGGAGTCAGATTTTTATTTAAGGGAAATATGGCATTGTTTTCTTTTTTAAACTTTTGAGGGCATCTGCTTTTTCGTTTTGTTTTATATTTGAATAACAGAGTAACAATGTTATTCTGTGACGACATCTTCTAATCTAGTCCCCTGCTCAAGCAGGAAATCCTATGTTGTTTCAGACAAATGGTTGTCCAATCTCTTCTTAAAAACCTCCAGTGTTGAAGCACATCTGGAGAAAAGTTGTCCCACTGATTAATTCGGTTCTTCCCTATCAAAGCATAATCCCAAGACTCCAGGGAGATTTCTAAATTCCCAATGCTTTCGCTGCTACCACCGACCCTTTCCTGATTTGAAAATAGTTTTTTTTTCTTCCTCTGTTTCTTTCTCTTTATGAGATATCATTTGTTGGAAGGTGGGGATAATCAGAATCACTTTTTATGTACAACATTTGACTGTGAATCAAATGAACTGTTATATAATTTAAAAACAGAATTATTAATATGAACACTTAAAATTATAATTTAGGACACCTTCAGCACTCTTCCCTCTGGAATTAACTAGAAGGAGGTTCCTATTGACAGTTCTGATAATCCAGCCATTGCAGAGCCTTTATCATATATAATAATCATATATGATTATATCTTGCACTCTCTCAGTCTGATACAAATGAAAAGCGCTTTGAGGCTTTCAGCTAAAATTTCCAAATCTCCCTCCTTCAGCTCAGCCACATGTTTGCATGTAAAGATAAAGGTAAAGGTTCCCCTCGCACATATGGGTAGTCGTTCCCATGCTCTAGGGAGCAGTGTTCATCTCCATTTCAAAGCCAAAGAGCCAGCACTGTACAAAGATGTCTCCATGTTCATGTGGCCGGCATCACCAGACATGGAACGCTGTTACCTTCCCACCAAAGGTGATTTCTATTTTTCTACTTGCATATTTAACGTGCTTTCTAACTGCTAGGTTGGCAGAAGCTGGGACAAGTAACAGGAGGTCACTCGTTACACAACACTAGGGAGTCAAACCGCCAAACTGCCAACCTTTTGATTGGCAAGCTCAGAGTTTTAGCCACCGAGCCACCGCATCCCTTTATTCACATGTACTTTGCGTATACTAAACCTCTTAACCCACTTTGCCTCTTTCTGAGTGCCATCTTATCCATCTTTATTTCCTTGCAAGTTAGACAAAGACTTGCACAATTCATAATAACAGGAATCAAGTTGAAGCCTCATTCATGAGTTTTTACCTCTGTATGCAGGAAGAGACTTCAGGTCACAATTTCTTAGCAGAGAAGATGAAGGGGATCAAGAACTACTGTTTGGATGCCAGTATATGAGGTGAGGGATTGTTTCTCATGATCTATATTCCCCTTCTCCATGGCTATTCTTAACAAAGCTTTGCCAGCCGAAATACAATTCAAGATTCCTGATTCCCAATAAACATTCACACATGGAAGGTATGTGTGATTTGAAATCTTTCCTAAAACAACAAAAGAGATTACACCACTGAAAAAATGAGTCTCCCCTCCTCCAAAAAAACCTTCTTATAAAAAGAGGAACATTTATGTTCTGCTCAGCATGCGAAACTGACAGCTTTGCAGAAGACCACAACAGATATCCAGCGGTACTGGAGTGCTACTAGCTTAATGCCCCGAAATGGGACTTGAGCAATCTGCAAATGAAGATGAGAGGCACACCATATGTAGCCAGTTACTTCTGTTTGTCCAAAGTCTTCAACCTTTGGTTAAGCAACAAGATAATTAGTACAATGTGTCCTCCTTGCTGATAGTGTTGTAGTTCGAATCAGAATGACAGAAGAATGACATAGAATGACATACATTATATGCAGATCTAAGTATTTAAGAATTAAACACAGCCCATTTTGAATCAAGGCGTGAGGTCATGCTATGTCATATCTGTGAGTTTCACTTTCTTTTACAGAGAGCTGTCTTCCCAGTTTCGTGTTTTTCCATCGTAGGGATGAAGAAATTTGCTTCACTAATATACCTCAATTCATAATAATGCTAATTTCACCAGACTTTTTAAAAATTGAACCCCCCTTTTCCCTTTTAGATTTCAAATAGGAATCACCTATTTAACATATATATCTGGGAACCTGCAAAGGGGGCAAAACATTCAAGAAGAACATGGAGTTGAAAATTGATCAGCAGGGAAAGGCTTAAGCAATCTTCACTCTCTACCCACTATGTTGCTTAAAAACCATGACCTGATAAGCTGATTTTCTAATTTTAAAAAGTGTCATTTGCATGTGGTATGCCTCGGGCTTACATTATAATAATCTTTTCTGATAAGAAAGTAAGTAATGGGAATTATCATTAAAGCATTCAAATTTGACAATAAAAAATGAGGAACATAGTCTGCTTTCTCTCATATCCAAATATATGAGGAAGAAAGTAATTTCTGTCTGAAAGCTTCTAATTTAAAAAAGATGAGGATAGAAGAAGAAAGGTTTTACATCCCATGTAGAAAGATCCATGGAATACATAATTTTTCTCATGTCTGCATGCCAGGTCACTAATTCATTATAACTAGGAATTTATGAAATTTGTTAATACTTGTTGTGATATATATACTCGTTATATATTTCTTTTTTTCTTTCCTATATTCTTTTATTTTATATTTCTATTTTTTCTTTCTTTCTTTTCTATATTATTATCTATAATCTATCTCTACAGTTATCTCTCTATCATCTATCTCTCTACCTATCATCTCTTTCTCTTTCAATCATATCTATATCTACCCACCTACCTACCTACCTACCTACCTACCTATCTAATCTCTCTCTATGACAGGGGTGTCAAACTCAAGGCCTGGGGGCTGGATCCGGTCTGTGGAGCGGTTAGATCTGATCTGTAGGGCCACTCTGGAAACAGCCCATTTTTTTCTGACAGAAGTCTCAGGCCACCACAGGCATGCCTGACACGAGTGACGTATATCTGGCCACCTTCACTCCGCCTCCCAAGGTCAAACACAATTCTGATGCAGCCCTCAAATCGAGTTTGACACCCCTGCTCCATGATGAGCCATGGTGGCAGAGTGGTCAGAATGTAGTACTGCAGGCTACTTCTGCAGCAGTTTGGCAGTTTGAGTCTCAGCAGCTCAAGCCTTCCATGCTTCCGAGGTCGGTAAAATAAGGACCCAGATTGTTAGGGGTCATATGCTGAACATACACTGTAAACCACTTAGAAGCACTGTGAAGCAGTATATAAGTCTAAGTGTTATTGCTATATTATCTATCTATCTATCTATCTATCTATCTATCTATCATCATCATCATCATCATCATCATCATCATCATCATCATCATCATCATATATTTACCATCTATATGCTATATTTATTATTTTTACGTATAACTCATGGCAGAGAACATATCCAACACATCTTCCTCCTCCTATTTTCCCCACCAGAACAGCTTCTGAGGTGAGTTTGGCTAAGACAAACTCACATACTCCCACTTTCTAGCCTAGTGCCTAGGGCAAATTGGTTATTCTTTCATCTTGTAAAAATCTGTATTATGTTTTACCACTGTAATAATAATCTTTGATAAAATAATTGTTATAAAAAGAAAATGGAAATATATTTTTGAGAAAGAGTATTCAATGTAGGTCAACTATGATAAAAAAAATCACCCTTTTACATCAAGTAATGCTAGCAAACTCTTCCCAACTGTCTTAAAGCAGTGGAAGTCAAAATCAAGCAAATACTGACCAGGGTATTAATATAAAAGTGGAATATGGAAAAGCAAAGTCAGTCAACAGTTCTTTTTAATCCCTTTTTAATCCCTTTCTATGTTGGCAGATGATTCGTAAACTGCTTCTGAGTTGCTTCTTGCTCACAAAGTTGCTCTGATAATCTCAGAGAGGAACAGGCAGCCATTCCGAAGGAGGACCAACAACTGGGAGTCAAAGGATTGCTTGAGATAATGTCAAGCAGTCAAATATGTCACCCACACATCAGAAGGAAAGCGGCAAATAAAAGAAAATGGATTTGCAGTGGGATTATTGTTATAATGCACCAGAACAAGGTTGAGACCTTTGACCCAACAGTGGTTACTAGCTTAGAATTTCAGCAGGGCTTTTCTTTGAAATCATTACCAGTGATACAGGACTTATAAATTGAGGAGAAAAATATGTTGAGCTTTTTATGCTCTTTGTCAGACCAGCTTTTGGTGCCGTATCTTTGGTATGATGCCTATTTTATTTTTATGGATTAGAAACTTCTGCAACCTCAGAATGGCTGTGTCGTAATAGGCCAGGATGCGGTTTCATGACTCAGACATGGAATAGAATAGTGATTTTTTCGAATAGATTATTTTTCTGCAGTAACTTTGGTTCATGTGCTTCTTCTCTTGATGAGGAAAACCCAGAGGTGGCAGAACTACGTGGGAAGATTACATTTTAAATTTAAGGCCAGTAGCACACAATCATAATTTGGATGGGAGGCATTTATTAGACCAAACTTTGATAATTTTACCCAGAGCAGAAGAAAAGTCTCCCAGACTATCAACTGTTTACTGTTTTGCTTACAATAAATAGTTCCAATGCATTAGCCATTTGTGCTGGTTTAAACTTTGCCAAATTACATTTAACATTCTTTGAAAGGCATGTCCTCAATGATTAAATGGCAGCTTTGGTATTTTGCAAAAAAGGCCTTATAATTTGATCCCTCTGTAGCATTTTAGTTTCCAACAATACTGTATCATTAGAAAACAGGCAATTAAATCAGCCCATTTAATATATTTATATTAAATAAAGTGACATCATTTTCCAAAACAATAGTGTGATGTCATACTCTTCAGCAGTTAGACAGAGTAAAATACATCTGAAGAAGAATACATCTGTTAGATATAGAACAATGTGTTTTAGGATTATAGCAAGCAGTATTATTTCTGAAGAACTACTCAATGTACAGTCCTGAAATTTAATCAGAAAAAGCTTAATTAATCCAGAACAAATTTATCCAAGTGGGAGTTCTCGTCCCAGTGTATCTGGAAGGTATCACAGTGAGGAAAATTGGAAAGCTCATTCTTGTTTCATTTAAGATACACACAGAGAGAGAGAGAGAGAGAGAGAGAGAGAGAGAGAGACAGACAGACAGACAGACAGACACACATTCTGAGACCATATGAACCAAAGACAGTTTCCTTTTTTTTTACATTCACTGATTCTCAACCACTTGTGAGAGAGGGGAAAAAAATCTCCAAACCTCAGAAAGAGGGATGCTTTCAAGAAGAATGCTAAGTGGCTAGGACAGAAAAGAAACAATCCTGGTTGTACCCATCACATCGTGACTTCCTCTGGAGCATCAGTTTTGGTGATAGGCTTTAAGGAAAGTCTTAGGCTAGGCACCTAAGGATAAAAAAAGACAAGGTTCATTGTTAATGAGTAAAAAACAAAAAGAACATCCTTTAGAATCTATTCGTTTGAAGTGCTTCCCAATAAAGCCAGTCTGGATGTCTTTTTAGCTGCAATTCACAAATTTAATTATTTTTAAAAGGGTTTTTAAATCTGTAAATTAGCTATATTACATCTCCCATGTCTTTCTCAGTAAAACACGTATTCTTAATAATCCCTAAATTACTCTGGATACAAAGAAAAATGTTTTTTGCTTCAAAGACACCTCTCCTCTTCTTATTGTTCTTCAGAAAATGTTGGAAAGGATTTCCACTTAATGTTGTTACCACTGTTCAGTTTCCTTTAGATACAGCTGTATTTATATGATGTTGGCTTTTTACTGAGATCTTTCAGAAGTGCATGAACATCAGGTCAAGCGCTTCTGAACAGCAATTTGGCAGCTACTCAAGTTATATTTTTCATTTTAGCCAAGTATGGGATTTATTTTTGTCAAACAAAAAAATAGAAATGGGAAGGAAGGAAGGAAGGAAGGAAGGAAGGAAGGAAGGAAGGATTGATTATTATCTGAAAATGCAACAGTTAGCTAGATGTCTATTGTATAATAAACACAAATTATTCATGCAAATTTGACTAATGCACTAACTATATTAAATTTAGGACTATTCTCCAATTTAAGAAATCTTAAGCTGTGTCATGTATATTTATACGTATACGCATACGCATATGTATATATAGACAGACAGTATTAAACTAATTTTGCATATGAGTAAAACTACAGTTTTTCGGAAGTAAAAGGCAATTTATTTTTAGGTGTAGACTGGTAGCTTTATAAAGCAGTAACTTCTTATACAAGAAGTAAGATGCCCTTTCTAAAATTTTGTCTATTGCAGCTTTGTAAGCAATCAAAACCATTATTTTTAAAAAGTGTTTCACACAATGAATCAGAATACATTTAAATTTTCTGAAATATTTATCATAGCACTTCTACAAAGACATGTGAAGATAAGGATTTTGTAAGAAAGCCACTGCTTTAGCGGAACTCTGAGCTCACTGTATTTGTGATAACCAGAGCTGGTTATCAATCAATCAGAATATAGCTGGAAGGGACCTTATAGGTCTTCTAGTCCAGGCAGAAGACCCTATACCAAAACACCTGAGGGTAGGACAAGAAGCAATGGATGGAAACAAATCAAGAAGAGAAGCAAATTAGAACTAAGGAGAAATTTACTGACAGTTAGAACAATTAATCAGTAAAACAAGTTGCCTCCAGAAGTTGTGAATGCTCCAACACTGGAAGTTTTTAAGAAGATGTTGGATATCCATTTGTCTGAAGTGGTGTAGGGTTTCCTGCCTAAGCAGGGGATTGGACTAGAAGACCTCCAAGGTTCCTTCCAGCTCTGTTATTCTATATATCATTTCAAATAGGTGGCTCCAGTCTTGGACTTCCAGTGATGAAGCACCTACAATTTCTGAAGGCAAGGAGTTCCACTGGTGAATTGTTAGCTGGGAGTAGGCAGAGATTCTGTAACAAGTACCCCCCCCCCCAAAAAAAATCTGAGAATCTCAAGCTTCATTTTTATGTGTAGTTTTCAAACTATCAAATTGAGATGAAATGCTTGAAAATGTGTTTAAAATCCTTTGGATGAAATTTTCAAAGCTCTCCATGGGTCCATAACTGGCAGATACAGAAATAAAGTCTGAAAAAGGAAAAATTGCGCAAGCCTGCATATACTTGTAAAAATTAGAAAAGGGTGCTTTTCTTGGCACAGAATTTAATCCAGGGTATAGACAATGCAAATAATATGCCACACTGTATAGAAATCAGGAGGTTATGCAAATACATAGAAAGTACCAAATAAAGTGCAAAATAATTAGGATGTAGTTCAAATAAAAACTGTATTTTACACATTTGACAAGCCATTAAATATCTGTCTCAGGCTCTCAAAATAGAAATCAGTCTGAATCCAGAACTAGTTCAAGGGGAAAACATGATTAATAATGGGAATTGATTTCCCACTTTTGAAGGTGGTTTTCTTTTCTTTTTTTCTGTTTATGTGTAATGATAATGGGAGACTGGATTTTTCTTGTTTCAATGTTCCTAGTTCTAAATGGTAGGCTTATCTGAAAATTTCCTTTTTATAAATAAGTTGAATAATTGATTATGTGCAATCAAGCTAATATGGGCAATTTCTGACAACTGTAGTCCCAACATACATGGAAGCTGTTATGCAGGCATTATAATCCCTAACCAAAAGAAAATCGAGGCCCTCGACCGGATTGCGCCACTGCGGCCCCTCCGAGGCGGCGGATCCCGGAGGCCTCCTTGGTTCACCGAGGAGCTCCGGGAAATGAAGCGCCGGAGGAGATGCCTAGAGCACCGTTGGAGGTCCGATAAGTCCGAATCGAACCGAGCAATGGTAACCACCTGCACCAGGGAATATACTAGGGCACTTAGGACAGCTAAAAGATCACACATAGCCTCCCTGGTTGCATCCGCTGAGTCCCGTCCAGCCGCCCTGTTCAGGATAACCCGCTCCCTATTAAACAAAAGGGAGACGGGGGAACCCCTGCAGGGCAGAGCGGAAGAATATGCCCAATTCCTAGCGGACAAAATTGCTCGGTTTCGGTCGGACTTGGACTCCACACCCGCAGTTCCAGCCGAGGCACAGGGGGACCAAGTAGAACAGCTCTGGGTTGAGTTTCAGGACGTTATCCCCGGGGATGTGGACAAGGCCATGAGAGCTGTAAGTTCCTCCACCTGTGTTCTGGATCCGTGTCCCTCATGGCTGGTTGCTAACTGCAGTGAGGTGACACGAGGCTGGATCCAGGCGGTTGTAACCGCCTCCCTTCGGGAGGGGAACTTCCCCGCCTCATTGAAAGAGGCGGTGGTGAGACCCCTCCTGAAGAAACCATCCTTGGATCCAGCTGTTCTTAACAGCTATCGCCCGGTCTCCAACCTCCCCTTTCTGGGGAAGGTTGTTGAGAAGGTGGTGGCCTTTCAGCTCCAACGGTCCTTGGAGGAAGCAAACTATCTAGACCCCTTCCAGTCTGGCTTCAGACCCGGTTACAGCACAGAAACCGCTTTGGTCGCATTGATGGATGATCTTTGGAGAGCCAGAGATGAAGGACATCCCTCCATCCTGGTCCTCCTTGACCTCTCAGCGGCTTTCGATACCATCGACCATGGTATCCTTCTGCGAAGACTGCGGGAGGTGGGAGTGGGAGGCACCGTGCTACGGTGGTTCTCCTCCTACCTCTCGGACAGGTCGCAGTCGGTGTTAGTGGGAGGG
Source organism: Thamnophis sirtalis (assembly GCF_051295495.1). NCBI lineage: Eukaryota > Metazoa > Chordata > Lepidosauria > Squamata > Natricidae > Thamnophis > Thamnophis sirtalis. The sequence goes on from NW_028261386.1 coordinate 49,975,916, forward strand.
CAGAGATCGTCCCCAAGGCCCCTAAATTATGGGGTGCCGCAGGGTTCGGCCCTATCCCCCCTGCTATTCAACATCTACATGAAACCGCTGGGAGAGATCATCCGCAGGCACGGGATTAGATACCATCAATATGCGGACGATACTCAATTGTATCTGTCCGCCCCGTGCCAAATCAATGAAGCGGTTGACGTGATGGGCCGGGGTCTTGAGGCCGTTATGGACTGGATGAGGATTAACAAGCTTGTGCTCAACCCAGAAAAGACCGAGTGGCTGTTGTGTTTCCCTCCCAAAGATTTGGCCAACATTCCAACACTCAGGCTGGGGGGTCAAATTTTATACCCCTCAGAGAGGGTTCGCAATCTGGGAGTCCTCCTGGATCCACAGCTGTCATTCGACCACCATTTAGCGGCTGTGACCAGGGGGGCATTCGCCCAGGTACGCCTGGTGCGCCAGTTGCGACCCTACCTGAACCGGGAGGCACTCACAACAGTCACTCGGGCCCTTGTGCTCTCTAGGCTGGAATACTGCAATGTGCTCTACATGGGGCTGCCCTTGAGGAGCATCCGGCGACTTCAGTTAGTGCAGAACGCGGCCGCGCGAGTGATCGCGGGTGCACCCCGATTCACCCGCATAACACCTATCCTCCGCGAGCTGCGCTGGCTACCTGTCGATCTCCGGATGCGCTTCAAGGTGCTTTTACTCACCCATAAAGCCCTACATGGCAGTGGATCTGGATACTTGAGAGACCGCCTTCTGCCGATTACCTCCCTACGACCTATAAGATCGCATAGACTGGGCCTCCTCCGCATTCCATCGGCCAGCCAGTGTCGGCTGGCAACTACAAGGAGGAGGGCCTTTTCAGCAGTCGCCCCGACCCTTTGGAACGAGCTCCCCGTGGAGATTCGTACCCTCTCCACCGTCCAAGCCTTCCGCACAGCCTTGAAGAACTGGCTCGCCCGTCAGGCCTGGGGATAAGGACCGTTACCCCGCCCGAATATTGAATGTATGGTGTTGATTTTATTATATGTTGTCGTCTTAATGTTGTATTCCCCCTCCCTTGGTTTTCTGTGAGCCGCCCTGAGTCCCCTCAGGGAAAAGGGCGGCCTACAAATGTCAATAAAACCTAAACCTAAAACCTAAACCTAAAATCCCCTCTTGACTTCCTTGCTAAGGTCGCAGCTATATTATGATATGAAAGCATCAGCCGTGACATTCACAGCTATTGGCGATAAAAGGGTGGCATGTGTGATGCTCTTCCTTGAGAGCAAAACCTACACAGCCAGAAGGAAGATGCTCAGAATTGAATTGGACATGCATGTAAGGATATCTATTTCCCAGTTGCTGCCGGGCAAAAGAGCCTACAGTGTGTCAGTGTAGTCAACCAAGTAAAGACATGTCATGGTCGCATCGGAGCCCGGTTTGGAGGAGCAGTTGGGACTGTCTGACGGGGATGGCATGTCTCCCTTGGAATGTTTGGAGAGGCCAGGGGCTGAGGACGATGCTGCCCCAGGCTCTCAGGCATTGGGAGAGATGGCTGACCGGATGGAGAAGTCCCATAAGAGCATTACATAACTGTATTTTAGTATTCGCTCCAAGATCTGAAATGGTACATCACTTCCAACCCCTTAATTGTAATTCATATGCTAATATGATAGATGTGTCTTTATCATTTATCAATGTAAAAGTTTGCCTTGCATCTTGAAAACATCACCTCTGATTTAACCAGCCCCGTGCAATATGGACAACACTGAACTGAATTCACATTGGCCGTGGTAGATATGCAGACGCCCTCTGTAAGTGGGGCAAAAAACCGAATTGTGACTGTAGGGCTAAAAAATGAACTATCCAACATATAGTGTCAGAATGCCAAAATAGTCTACAGTACAGACTTTGCTGGCTGTGTCAAATGAAGCAAAAAATGTATCTGCAATCTAAATATATGTTTTTAATATTTAATATTTTGTATTTTTATCTCTTTATTTTTATTGAAATATGAATGTGCCATACAATAAATAATAACAAATCTTTGTCCTTACATCAAGGTGGCCTCTAGTCACATGCAAAGAAGATAAAAATCTCATTAACCAAATTAAGCATGCTAAAAGCCCCCGGGAACAACAGACGCACACACACACACGCACACACACGCACACAGAGCGCTGATTAAATCCAATTCAAATTGGTGGATCCCTTTATTGGCTTCCTTCTTTTCACACATTAACCACACAGCTAAGATTGCAGGTCTCGGGAGAAGCTATAATTGTTCCCATATGCAAAAAGGGTGATAGGAATGCACCGTTTAATTAGACACCAATTAGTTTCTTGAACATGATTACCAAACTATATGCCAGGTACCTATTCACCAAATTTCAAACTTGAATGACGGAATAATTGACCCTGAGCAAGCAGGATTTTAACCACGATGATCCACTGTAGACCATTGCTCAGTACTTCAACATTGATCTAGCAGACAAATATACAAATCTGGAATCCTACAGTAATGAGGAACAATTAGTAATCAACTATGACAAATATATATATATTTTAATTTTTTTTCTAACAAGAGACAAAATCAAAGTGGACAATTGTTTCCCATAAATTAGAGTACATCAAATGTTTTAAATACTTGGGTGTAATACTTCAGACCTGTAGGAAATTATCAACTCAGGTAAATTATGCCATTTCTATTGCCCAAAACAGTGTACCAGAAATAACTAAATTTTAAAGGCAATAGGGGGCAAATTACATTCTAGCAGCAATCAAACTCCTATAGTTTGAACAGTTAAAACAGTTGCCCAAGAAGTAGTCTTTGACTTGAACGACAATTGGGATCAGAATTTCTGTCGCTAACTACAATCATATTACCATGGGGGTGGGACAATGGTCCTAACTTTCAGGATGACTTGTAAGTCATTTTTTCCGAGACCATTGTAACTTTGAAGTGTTGTTAAACAAAAGGTCAAGGATGCACACCTAAGGGGGTTATGAATTTCCTTAAGAGTTTGTTTGATACCCCAAAATGCAATTCTAATGCAGTCTTGTGGCTTAAAGTTAATGAGACAAATATTAAGGTTCAGATCTAGACCAAGTTTCTAATCTCGGTACTCAAATCATGTTTGACCCTACACATGTGGTGCTTCTGCTCTTGTTAGACAGCTACCAATCTTATTGACACTTTACCTGTATAGAAGAACTTCGCAGTCTTTGACTTTCTGTTGAATATTTAGGACAATTAACCCTTGAGGAGGACAATTTAGTAAAAGAAAGAATTAGGGACATTGATTGCCCGGATGATTGTCAACAGTGCTGCCAAATCCTTTTACCAAATATTAGGCAGATGCAAGCCTTCTACTGCAGGGTTATCTATACAATATAACCCTAAGCAAATATAGAAGGGCCTTTTCCAAAGCCTACTTTGATGTCCTCTCATCAACTCTACTAGCAGGAAGACTCCTTATTTACAGAGACTTTGTTCTTGTAGATTCAATGTGGGAGAAACTCTCACTCATGTCCTCCAATAGTATCCTTTTTATGATGCCACAGCCACAACATGGGCTTTGATCTCCCTAATTATTTCTACATTGGGGGGGGGGGTTGTCATAGTGATACATTTTATGTTTATTACTTTTTAAGGGATGCTAACTCAATACTACTTAGCAAGTGGTCAAATATCTTCATCAACTATCATATTTTTCGGAGTATACCATTTTCCCCCCAAAAAGAGGGTGAAAATCTGGGTGCGTCTTTTACAATGAATACAGCATTTTTGGCCTACCGAAACCCCTCCACATTTGCAAAAATGGACGTGCAGAGGATTTGGGAGGCTTGCAAAGTGGGCCTGAAGGCTGGGGAGGGCAAAAATGAACAAAAAACGGGCTGTTTTTTGTTCCTTTTTGCCCCCCCCCAGCCCCCAGGAGCACTCTACAAACCTCCCAAAGCTCTGTATGCCCCCTCCTTTCTTTTTGCAAAAAACGAGGCATGCAGAGGGTTGGGAAGCATGCAGAGTGCAAAAACTTTTTTAAAAAAATTACCTCTTCAAAATCATGGTGCGTCTTATAGTCCGAAAAATACAGTAATTGCATACAACTTTTAATTAGATAAGTTGCTTTATTTCTTGTTTCACTGATAATGAATTGCTACACCAAATTATTTCTCTTTTCTCACTCTAAAGACTGGTCAAAGACTGTAAGAAAGATTTTGATTTGACTCTAAATTGTTATATTCAAAATGCTATGGTGTCTGGCTTCCTTGCACAGAGGGAACATCAGTATTCAGACAGAAATCTACAGGCTGCTTAACAATCCCAAAGGTCTTGTGCCTATCAGTGGGAAAGATGCCGCTATAGAAAATCTGTTCACCTGGACATGCATATCAAGCTAATGGAAAATGTTATCTTTGACCATAGCTGAAACACAATGATCAATATAATTTAAAAAGTACAATGTGATAAAAATGACAGGACTATAAGGTCGAGCATCTAAAAATCAACATCACGATCAATTAAATGGGATTTGATATTTATGCAAACAGATTTACTGTTGCTGCCATTTCGAGTCTCTGCAATAGCCTATATAAACACAAATACCACACACAAACAGCAACATGCACGCCACACTTCTTCAATTTTCTCTTTTGCCCTCAATTGTGTTTTATTTAACCTACATCAATTTCAATGTATTTATTTTGGTCCCAGGCTCTAACCCCTCACCTCCGCCAAAACTTAGCTAATTACCTATTATTTCTTACATTCATTAACCAACCAACATAAAATATTGAAATACATTGGTTAGTCAATAGAAAAATAAGATGACATATAGCTTAACATTATTAACCTTTGCCAAATTTTATAAAATATAAAAGAAAAAAATTGCAATGTTTAGTGAAATCAATATTTTTTTTGGAAAATAAATAATTCAAGTAGAACAAATATAAGTGTCCTGAGAATATTATTATTAAACGAGTTTTAAGGCACGAATCAATCAATGTTCCTGAAAAATTGATGAACTAAAGTGTTTTCAAGCTTGATAACTTTAAGATTTGTGGACTTCAGCTCCCACATTTCCCCATCCACACATCTTAATGTTGCCAAATTTGGGGGAGGAAACCCACTGAATTAAGAGACAGTCTATCTCTTCAAGGGCTCCACTAATATAGACACAAAGTCTAGTAGAATAAGGAAGTTTCTTGTATTTCCTTTCCATGACTGCCAGGGGAAGAATGTTAAAGCAGGGTAATTATGGTGGCCTTCTGAATTCTGGATCTGCACTTTCATATAAATATTGGGTTTGTTTGATGATTTGCAGAAACATTTCTAAGCAGAAAGGCCTAATCCCTATGTAGAACCTATCACCAAAGAGCTTGCTTGGCATTCTCAACTTCCAATAGCTAGAATAAAATTCCTAACTAAATAATTGTTGCCATTTTGAGTTTAAATTGTTGGTGAGATGCCAAGGAGATCAGACTTATCTGATCAAAGAATAACTTTGCACAAGAAGTAAATAATTTTTACAAGAGACTTGGTCTCCACCTTAGTATTGCCACTTTCCTGATCTAATATCATAGTTGGTACACAGCTGGCAATCTGGAATATGTTATGGAGGAATGTGGATTGCCCATCCTCTAACAGGGCCATCTTGTTATACAGGCCCAATGGAGCCCCATACAGTAATCAGATATAAATATTGGCTGTAAATAATTTTAGTGCCACAGATATAAAATCTGTGCCTCTGGTGATAAGAAAGGGTTTTACAGTTGAAGTTTAGCTTAAGGACACCATATCTCCCTGTTTATATGTGGGGGAGATTTTTTAATTATTATTTTATTTATTATTTGTCAAGAATGCATAAGATAACAGATATAAGTATAAATATGATTATGAGTACATGAAATGAATATGAATAAATGGGGACATTAGGACTGGTACAGTAGGCACATTAGTGCGCTTATGCACGCCTCTTACAGGCATCTTAGGAATGGAGTGAGATCAAAAGTAGACTGTCTAAGGCAGCGATGGCGAACCTTTTTCCCCTCAGGTGTCAAAAGCACGTGCCTACGTGCCCACACCTGTGCATGAGAGTGGCACTGACCACTATGTTGCTGAAGTCATATTTTCTGCAATCAAGTTTGGAGCAATTTACCTTAAGTTTGTATCTATTGTGTGCTTGTGTATTGTTGTGGTTGGAGCTGAAGTAGTCATTGACAGATAAGACATTGTAGCAAATAATTCTGTGTACTAAGCAAATAATTCTGTGTACTAAGCTTAGGTCAGACCAAAGGTTCTAAATTGTCTAAGCCCAAAATTTCAAGTCTGGTGGCATGAGATGTTGTGATATTCTGCAGAGGAGCGGAGAACTCTTCTCGTGAACTATTTCTGGACTCGCTCAATTGTATTAATGTCCGATATGCAGTGTGGGATCCAGACAGATCAGCTGCATTCGAGAATTGGTCTAGCAAATGTTTTGTATGTTCTAGTTAGCAGTACAATATTATCAGAGAAGAAGTTACAATTAAATTCCTACAATTTTAAAACTTGTTCTCTGACTTGATCATCTAGCTGCCATGTCAAAGCTTTGAGGCATCTAGAAAATGGAAGGATGTTGTCTTGGAAGAACTGATCTGTAAGGCTGCCTCTCTGCAACACAGAGCAAGAGAAAACAGCTTCATTTCATCCAGGGTTAACAACAGCATCATCTGTACACAGTAAGATAGAAATACGTCTATTAACTAGATGCAGGATAGTGGTGAAAAACTTGCTCAACAGGGGTCAGTTTGAGTTTATATAATATTAAAAAGTACGGTATCAAGTTACAGTCACTACAGTCCTGTCTGACGCCATGTCCCTACAAGAAGGTATTTTGTGAGGCACAAGGAGGCACAAGGAGGCACAAGGAGGCACACACTTTAGTAGGGAGTTTCCAGGGGGGGTCTCAAAAGTAAAGCCAAGAGTCGTGCATCAGTAGAAGAGTTTTTCAATTTGCACCCTAGATTGTCTCTTGAGATTGCGTCAAAGGTGAGCGTAAAGTTAAATGCAGCACGCAGTGCAGAACAGCGTCTAATAGGGTATTTCTCAACTGAGTGCCACAAGATCGTAGTTTGATGCAAGAAGAAACAACTTGCCCTAAAGCCTGCTTGTCTCTCCAAGTTAACTCAGATTTGTACCAGTCTTGTAATTACCCTTCTTGAAGCTTTGCATACATTTTGCTAATTATGCTCAGGAGACTCACAAGGAGATAATCAAAGCTTATCTATTCCCTGTGGCAGACAGAAAAGATTATATCTTCATATAACCCTTCTCCCCCCCCCCGCCCCATAAAAAAGAAAAGCAGTTTAGAAGACAATTAATAATTGGACGGGGGGGGGGGGACTATTAGTAGCGAATGGTTTAAAATCCTGTTCAATAGAAAATCTACACAAACACAAAGATATCGGTGAAAAGTCTCTTTAGATTTCTTTTTCTCTGGTGATGATGGTGGGGGAAGCACCTGAGAAACAGCCTCATTTCTACTCTATGCATTAATAATACACCCCAAAGCATCTGCCTTTTTTCCCATCAATAAAAGTAACCATATCTCCTTTTTACTTCTGAAGGCATTGTTCTCCGGAGACTAGCTGTTGATATGGCTTCACATTGTATTATAGTTAATAATTCAGAATGTATTCCATTCAATTTCGCTTCTAGGTGCAATCTGCAAATATACATTATCTTTACAGAGTAAAGCCTGTATTATTATTCAATTTGAGGACTTAAAACAGGCATTTTTGGCATTTTTTTTTGGGCCAGGGAAATAAGAAATACCTGGTCAACCAACTTGCAGATGCAGGAGACAATCTAGTGACACTGCCGGAAGGGAGAGGGTTTAAAAAGACAGGACTTTTGTTGACAGGTTAGGCTGGGAGGAGGAGAATGCGAAGATTAACAGCAGTAATGGGGGCTAATCTCCTTCAAGGGGGCTCATACCCACATTATCACTTTTAATTTTAGGATCTTGACCTAAAAAAACCACATTGCAAACATTGGGTTGTTTTGCTGCTAAGTTGTTGCTGAATTTTGTACATTCAATGGAGGGTATGTGTGTGTCCTCTTTGGCCTGGTGTGGGAGTTACATTAAGTTTCTTTGTCAATGAGATGGGCAGTCTGTAAATTTGATATAAATAAAATATATAAAAATTAAAAAATAGAGATACTGAGAACAGGCTTCCACCTAGCCCCAAGACTGAAATGCCCAAAGCAAGGTGTCCATTAAGCTATTGGAAAGTTGTTGAAAAATAAAGTGCCTTTGCCTATGAAGGCACTGACCTTCTTCAACTGTTGCCTCTAGTTTTCTCTAGCTAAGCTATGTCCAGTATTTGGGAATCTTCTGCTGAGTTCAGCCTGGAGACTCAACACTGTGGCCCATTAGACTGTTCACCTCTGACAGAAGAGGGCCGAGGGAGTGGCTTTAAGGACAGGAGAAAGAGCCACCAGCAAGGCAGAGCCACTATACAAGGGCCAAGCTTTTCCTAGTTCACATGAAAATAAAAGGAGAAAGGGGGAAGCACTTTCCAACTTGTAAGATTCTGTTACTGTAACTTTACAATAAAGGTACTACTAACTTACATGGTATTGTTTTCTTAGTCTGGTATACCCTGAAGGGCTGGCACTGACTCAAGAGAGAAGGGGAATGAAAGAAAGAACTTTTTTCTAATTTATGAATCATTTTCACCCATGCTGTTCCTATTAACCACAGTAATCCATAAGAGCAAATGATTTACCCAAAACCCAAACCACATGTATTTTATACTCTATGGTATGTAACCAAACCTGTTCATCTTATAAAAAAGAAAAACCTCCAATGCTCAGGCAATTCCTGGTGATTTCACCTACTGTTCATAGCGAGGCTGTATAACACGTTTGTTATTGCCTTATCTTATCTTATCTAATGTTGCCCTAACTACAAAAATGATTTACAAGGACTTTCCATTGAAATAATTATCTATGTCAAACTTTTTTTTGATAATGATTGTTTTTATATATTTGGTTTTTATTTGATTGTTGAACACTGCCCTAAGTCACTTCTTGTGAGATTGGAGTGGGGGGAGCATACAAATTTGGTAAATAAATAAATATCCTAGACGTGCTAAACCAATGAACAGTTGATATTATCTTTGATGTTTCCAAAATTATGCTAAATATTTAGATTTTAAAAGGATGTCATGTAACCTTAGTAAGACCAGGATGTATTATAATGTCAGAATTTTACCCATTTAATTAATAAATTAATAAAGAGGGCTCCGCCCACCCACCTGGACATCATCACATTCTGTTTTTGAGGCTCTGATCATGCACATGCTCACATTTGTAGAGTTGATACAAAAGGACAAAAGATTGCAAAATTCAGAAATGTGTACCTAACCCAGGCCAAATGACGTTCAACTGGCAGGGCAGAGTTCTTTAAACTGTTGTGTTGCAATAATTTCCTTTTAGGAAGCCACAGTTGCAAAATAATTCAATGATTATTGATTGTTTTTAAGAAATGGAACCTTGTTTCTGAAGTTTCCTGGATCCCAGGGGTTGACATAGCCTGGCGTCCCAGACCAGAATGAACAAAGCCATGAGTAGCCAAACGTTCCACTTTATACAGCCAGTTAATGGTTCTGGGTGTGACAGTGAACCCCAAAATGGGCTAATTGGTTAAATGTGACAGAATAGGATGGAAAAACACTTTGTGTGAATACTTGTGCTCTGAAAGCCAAACCCAAGATTTTATGATTCATCTTTCTAGGGATGGAGGAAAGAGGAGAGGGAGAGGGAGAGGGAGTGGGGCAAGAGAGAGAGAGAGCGACGGAGGGAGGGAGGGAGAGAGAGAGAAAGAGAGAGAGAGAGAGAGAGAGAGAGAGAGAGAGAGAGAGAGAGATCGGAAACATTTTTAATATTTTAGATACGCTCAGAAGCATTACTTACAGATCCTCCTTGCTTACAGATCCTCCTGAGACTGTATTCTACTCCCGTTGAAGAAGGCACGGGAATTGGTATGGGTACCTTCCAACAACAATCTCTAATTCCCGCAAGAGATTTTTTTGGTGTGTTTTACGATTGTTATAAATGTTAAGCCTGAGACCGTCCTGGAGAACGGAGCCAATGACAGCCGATGGGCTCGCCTACTTGTCCGGGCCGTTCGATCGAGCAGAAGAAGGCTCCTTACGCTGGCTCAAGCCGATAGTCTTCATAACGCTCCCGGGTGTTATCTTTCTTTGCCCTCCCGGTCATCGATCGGCTCCCCGACCCACAAGGGTGGAGCAAAAGGACCTCTCACGCCCACCTCGGATTTGCATAGCGCGGCTCCGGACTTCAACGCTTAGAGTTTGCGGCCCGGTTTCTGGGGACGCTCTTGCTAGTCTTTTTCTTCCGCCCCAAGTCGAAGCCTTCCCGACCCTTCCGCTTCTCCCTGGATTGTTGGTCCCGGAGCAGAGAGAAATCAAACCGCAAACTCACATGACTGATCCTGCCTTCCCGGAGCAGCTTAAAACAGACAAAATTTTAAAAAAGCAATCCCCAGACATGCCTTTTCTGATAAAATCTTACCCAACTGGTAACTTTTTAGATTACTCAAGCAGTTCTTTAAAAAGGACATATTTCTCCATGCTTAGCGTAAACGCCTGGCCTTTGTAATTGCACACGGTTTGCAATTTGGTTCCTATTTTCTTTTTAACTTGGCCTTCTCCAGGCTGGTGTCTTGCCGATGTCCTCAATTTCCCATAATCCCCACAGCCAAGCCCATCAATTAAATGGATTCTCATTCTCATTAGACCGTACAAAACCAAAGCAAACAAATGCCTGCCAGATCAGATATTAAAATTTCAGACTGAATCCAGGAAGGGACAAGGAGGCGTTTCTTGGAAGAAGCATCATTTAGTTCCAGAAAATAAAAGTAACAAAAGAGTATCTGTACCTACTTTTGTGGTAATTAATGTTTTATTTTTATCTTTTAAAAAAAGGAAAAGAGGAAAGGAAGGAAAGCAAGTAAAATGAAAATAAATGAAATATTTAATTAATATATACATAGAAAATTAATTAAATGCTTAATTGCAGATTGGTGCCTAGACACTTACCTATTTCTAATAAGATAAACCAGATCCTTGAAAGAATGTTTTTCTTCTGCTTCTCCTTTACTTAAATCCCCCACTCCCCATGGTTAATTGTGAGACTGTAGGAAGATGTGAAAATCCCAGTATTGCCTACTGTGGTCCAGCTCTCTCTCTTGTTGTGAAACAAAGTGGAAGCTAGCAAAAAGGGAAGAACTTGGGTAATCTGAATTTGCACATAGTGTGTGCAACTGGCACTTGTAAAAGATGTAAATTACATGACAGATGAATCAACATGTGTACAACGTGGCTTCAGATTTCGGGGCATGCACACAGCATGCAGTTTGGTATACTGAGAATGCAGCTTTCCTTCACAACAAGGGGCTCAAAGTAGTTATTCCAGGGGTATCTGACAAGAGAACCATTGCAATACAGTGGTTATAGTATTAAATTAGGATTGGGGCAGGGCTATTCTCTAGCTGCTTTAAACTATATTTGCTGCATGTTAGAACCAGTGTATATAATTCAGCCAGTTCTATCCAGTTTGGGTGAACCGATAGTCGTGGCGGCAGGAGGCTCCACCCACCCGGACATCACATCCCGTTTTTGACGCTCTGAACATGCTCACATTTGTAAACCAGTAGCAAAGGTAATTGATTTCACCCCTGGTTAGAACCAAGCCCAAAATTCACATTTCCTGCTTACTCTGTAGAGATTCTCAGTCATCCAGGTCCTGGTTGTCCCAAAGGTGATTTTTTTAGGTGGCAACTGGACTTTCTTGTTTTTCCTTACTCGGTGTACTTGGACAAACCAACAAGGAATAACTTTGCATGCTCAGAGTCTGGACATTGAATGCTCCAGTGTTTCTTCTCCATGTTGTTTGGAAAAGCTGAATGCCTTACATAAAAAGCAACCCATGTACTCCAGTGAAGTACAGGTAGTTCTCAACTTACGACCACTGAACCCAAACTTTTTGTTGTTAAACGAGACAGTGAAGCGAGTTTTGTCCAATTTTGCGATCTTTCTTGCGATAATTACTAGGTGAATAGCCGCCGTTAATTTAGTGACACCGTTGTAAAGTGAATCTGACTTCCCCATTGACTTTGCTTGTCAGAAGGTCACAAAAGGAGATCACCATTGCAACAGTCATAAATGAATCAGTTGCCAAGCATCTGAATTTTGTTCACATAACCATGGTGATGCTGCAATGGTCATAAGTGGAGAATGTTCTCTTGCTCGGAAAAGTAAAGAAAGGATAAGAGAATGATCAATAACAACATGAATAAACTCAATTAAAAGGTAAAAGTTCCCCTCACATATATGTGCTAGTCATTTCCAACTCTAGGGAGTGGGGCTAATCTCCATTTCAAAGCCAGTGCTATCCGAACACGTCTCCGTGGTTCCTAAAATGTGGTTCCTATTTTTCTACTTGCATCTTTACATTCTTTCGATCTGAAGCTGGGACAAGTAATGGGAGCTCACTCCATTACACGGCACTGGGGATTCGAACTGTTGATCTTTCGGATAGACAATTTAAACACAATTACATTTTTGCTAAGTATTTCACTGGAAAATATGAAGGATCCAGGTTAAGGACAGATTGTCATGAAGAAAATCTATGTGGTCACAAAGAGTTGACACTGACTTAATGCCACATAATAAAACAAATTGCCTGTATATAATCAAAAATGGGAAGTTTCTAAACCTCAAATACAAATTAGGGATTTAAACGTAATGGTCAGCATTTATCCCACTTTAATTCAGCTGTTGAGTTCTCTATAAACAGTTAGATTATTATTAAAAATAGCTCTTCAGACAGATGCTTGCTATATTTTCTTTTCCCACAGTTATGGTAATCTGTTACTAAATTTAGATTCTGAATTCTCAGAATTAATCTAGAAAAAAATGTTTTCCTTTGATGGTGTATTCTTCCAACATTCATCATCAAGTTTTTAAAATTTCACTTAATTTTTTTGTCCCGGAACATATAAACAGATATATTCATACATGAGTTTAACCTACTCATATGGTTTATTAGTGTTTGATTTGTTTTTAAATAATTCATATGGCCACCCAACTTAAAGATTGTATCTGGGTGATGTACAAGTGTTCAAAAATAAAGCTAACAATCTATCAGAGCAATGGACTAGTAGGTGCTATGCAAGTGCAAACATTTGAACAGCATAAATGAAAAAGAAGGACTTTGGTGGAAATGTATGCTGTATTGAAACACATTTTTCAGAGCAATGATAAGTCTCTGGACAAAGCTTTGTTGAGTTGCTATCTTTTTCAGGAAGGTATAAAATACACCAAGTGTAAAATTTACCAGGCATAAAATTGCCATGCTAAGGTTTTTTTCCCCCTTCCATATTGTGCTGGGGACTAATCCACAACAACATAGCAAGGATTTTACTTGTTGCTTCCCTGGGGAATTTATCACATTTTGTAACATCTGAACGAGGGTCCATCTCTTTTCTTCCCCCATTCCAGTTACCTCTTCTGTCTCATTGCAACCTCACCCACTTTGTCCCTCTCTCCCTCTTTCCTTTTTTTCACTCGCAACCAGTATCCTTCCCCTTTTCATATCTTTGTCAAAGCTCTGCTTGCTTCCAAAATGTTGCAAAAGAATCTCAGAAGGGTAAGATCAGCATTACAGCAACTTGGCTTTTTCAGGCTTCTAGGTAAAAGTAAAGGTTTCCCTCGTACATATGTGTTAATCGTTCCCAACTGTAGGGGGCGGTGCTGATCTCCGATTCAAAGCCAAAGAATCAACCCTGTCCAAAGACATCTCAGTAGTCATGTAGCCAGCATGACTAAACTCTGAAGGCGCACGGAACGCTGTTATCTTCCCACTAAATATGGTCCCTACTTTTCTATTTGCATTTTTATATGCTTTCGAACTGCTAGGTTGGCAGAAGCTGGGACAAGTAACGGGAACTCACTCCATTACATGGTGCTAGGGATTCAAACCACCAAACTGTGTTAGGTTTCTATCTCAACATAAAAGTGTTACTGCTACTCAAATTGCATTAACCTTAATCTCTGGATTATTTAAAATCTGAAGTACTTTATCGAAACAATATCCAAACCACACACACACAGACACACACACAGAGTTTTTATGTGAAAGTGTCTTATCCAGTTATAAACTAATAGAAACAATTTTGAAAAGCATAAACAAATTTACTTTGTAAGCAATTAATTTGAATCAGAAGGTATTTATTTTTTTATATCATGGTTCTACCTCTTACTTTATTTTTGAGAATGTGTGCTCTGGAAAACATTCATATGCTCTACGCCCACTGCAGAGGATTTTTACACATTTATAATTTTCTGCCTAAGCATCCGTTTTAGGCGTCAATTGCTATTAAGGATTGACTTTCTTTCAGCTAAATATGGTAGCAATCGTTGAAACATATTTGCAAGGGAAAGGTTGCCTATTCCCAACCTGTCAACTGAAACAGTCTAATTTGATTCTTGTTCCTATCTACAGCTTTCATCTCACCTACATTATTTCAAGTTTTACACTGATAATACTATGCTTTAAACTCATGTACACATCAGTCTGAATTTTAACCCCTGCCTTATGTGACAGGTAGTAAGGCAGACAAATTCTAGTGATTTATAATACTAATCAATATATGTAACCTATGTTTAATGTCACAAATTGACACTATACATCTCCAGGCTGTTTCACAGTACATTGGTCTGGAATAAAGATCCTGCTAAACTTGTATTCTACATCCATCAGACTATAAAAACAGGTATATCTTTAGGTCTGCTGGCTGATTTAAATTAAACTTTTAGTGATAAAGTCTCTAAAATGTAAAGTCAAGTGCATTTATGTTACAGGCTTTGAAAGTCTGAGTATCTTCAGTTCTGATAGATGTTTTGTACTTTATTTTTAAAAGGAAAATGTATTTAATTTTCAAAAGCCATCTTGCATGTCCAATCCAGTAAACAACCTGGCTTTTATACAATAGAGTAGGTAGGGCTATTTGGTGTTCTTAACTAGCTGTTCTTCTTAAGCTGTTCTTCTTTTTGGTAGTCAACTGAGAGTTTGATTGGAGAGAAGAAAGTTGGAAGTGACACTGGAGATCTTCTAGTACTACCCCCTGCACAAGTAGGAGGCTCTATACCAAGTGATGGCTAACCTTTTTGGCACAAAGTGCTCAACGTGTGAGCACGCACACCAGTGGTGGGATTCAAATAATTTAACAACAGTTCTCTGCCCTAATGACCAGAACGGTAGATGGGGCTTGGTGGTCATGTTACTGGGTGGACATCGCCAACTCAACATCACTCACACTGATGGACGCTTCACCTTAGCTGTTACAATGTAATAAGGGTTAACCAGAGAGGCAGTTTCTGTAAGCAGGGCAATAAAGATTAGGCTAGAAACAATACCAAAATGTTTCTTTCCTGCCTTCCTTATAGGATTAGCCCTGTAAAGTGGAAAAAAACAAAATTAGATTTCTTCCAATAACTGGTTCTCCGAACTGCTTAGAAAGTTATCAACCGGTTCTCCCAAATAGGTGCGAACTGGCTGAATCCCACCACTGGCGCACACCCATAATGCAATGTGTGCATAACTGTCCCTTGTGCTCCACCCCATGCATGCACATGCAACCCCCACACGTGCCTCATGTATGTGCATGTGACCCATGTGTGCCCCACTCCCCTATGCATGCACACATGACCTCCACATGTGCACCCTACTCCATGCATGCACATCAGGGGTGGGTTCCTGCCAATTCTAACCTCTTCTATAGAAGAGGTTCCACAAATCTACCATACTGTTTAGAACCAGTTCCAGCTCCCTCCCCCCACCCATCCACACCACACTTGCCCCGCCCTCAGCTCACTGATTGGCTGGCTCACCAATTACCCTGCCCACCTCTAAAAGTCCCATCTAGACCTTAAAGTCTTAAAGCTGTCAAGTTTGAAAACCCCTGGGGTCTTTTTTCTAAAGGGTTAGGAATGCAAGGGTCTTGTAACTTGACAGCTTTAAGACTTGCACACTTCAATGCCAGAGTTCCTGAGCCAACATGACTGGAGGAGGAATTCTGGGAGTTGAAGTCCACAAGTAAATCCAAATCGAACCGAGCACTTTTAACATCTTGAATCAGAGAGTACATCCGGGCAATGAGGACGTCAAAAAGAACTTACATTGCCACTCTGATTGCTTCCGCTGAGTAGTGCCCAGCCGCCCTGTTCAGGATAACCCGCTCCCTGCTAAATAGGAGGGATACGGGTGATCCTTTGCACGGCAGGGCTGAGGATTACGTCCAATTCCTCGCGGATAAAGTTGCTCGGTTTCGGGCGGACCTGGACTTCAACTCTGCAGAACCAGCCGAGGCACTAAGGATAATTTGGTAGGTCATCGCTGGGTAGATTTTCAGGCTGTTACCCCTGAGGACGTGGACAAGGCCATGAGAGCTGTAGGTGCCTCCACATGCGTGCTGGACCCTTGCCCCTCCTGGCTGGTTGTCAACAGCAGGGAGGTGACATGGGGCTGGATCCAGGCGGTTGTTGCCACCTCCTTACGGGAGGGGGTCTTTCCCCCCGCTTTAAAGGCGGTGGTGGTGAGACCCCTCCTGAAGAAACCATCTTTGGATCCAGCCGTTCTAAACAACTATCGTCCAGTCTCCAACCTCCCCTTTGTGGGGAAGGTTGTTGAGAAGGTGGTGGCCTTTCAGCTCCAGCGGTCCTTGGAGGAAGCCAGTTATCTTGATCCATTCCAGTCAGGCTTCAGGCCTGGCTACAGCACAGAAACCACTTTGGTCGCATTGACCGATGATCTCTGGAGAGCCGGGGATGGAGGCCACGCCTCCATCCTGGTACTCCTTGACCTCTCTGCGGCTTTTGATACCATCGACCATGGTATCCTTCTGCGACAACTGCGGGAGGTGGGGGTGGGAGGCACTGTTTTACAGTGGTTCTCCTCTTACCTCTCGGACAGGTCACAGTCGGTGTTAGTCGGAGGGCAGAGATCGACCCCTAGGCCCCTAACATATGGGGTGCTGCAGGGTTCGGTCCTGTCCCCCCTTTTTTTAAACATCTACATGAAACCGCTGGGCGAGATCATTCGACGGCACGGGATAAAATACCATCAATATGCGGACGATACAGAGTTGTATCTGTCCGCCCCGTGCCAACTCAATGAAGCGATGGACGTGATGAGCCAAGGCCTTGAAGCTGTTAGAGACTGGATGGGGGTTAACAAGCTTGTACTCAACCCAGATAAAACCGAATGGCTGCTGTGCTTCCCTCCCA
This sequence comes from Thamnophis sirtalis, assembly GCF_051295495.1. Lineage (NCBI taxonomy): Eukaryota > Metazoa > Chordata > Lepidosauria > Squamata > Natricidae > Thamnophis > Thamnophis sirtalis. Next base: position 49,993,253 of record NW_028261386.1, read on the forward strand.
CTAACTGGCCAAGTGTTCTATCTCTCAGGCTGGGGGGTCAAATATTATGCCCCTCAGACAGGGTCCGCAACTTGGGAGTCCTCCTGGACCCACAGCTGACTTTTGAACACCATTTGTCGGCTGTGACCAGGAGGGCATTTGCCCAGGTTCGCCTGGTGCACCAGTTGCGGCCCTACCTGAACCGGGAGGCTCTCACAACAGTCACTTGTGCCCTTGTGACCTCTAGGCTGGAATACTGCAATGTGCTCTACATGGGGCTGCCCTTGAAGAGTATTCGGCGACTTCAGCTGATCCATAATGCAGCCGCGCGAGCGATCGTGGGTGCGCCTCGTTTCACCCACGTAACACCTATCCTCCGTGAGCTGCACTGGCTGCCTGTTGATCTCCGAGTGCGCTTCAAGGTGCTACTTGTCACCTACAAAGCCCTACATGGTATTGGATCTGGGTACTTGAGAGACCGCCTACTGCCAATAACCTCCACTAGGCCGATACGATCCCATAGATTAGGCCTCCTCCGAATTCCATCAGCCGGCCAATGTCGGCTGGCAACTACCCGGAGGAGAGCCTTCTCGGTGGCTGCTCTGACCCTCTGGAATGAACTCCCCGTGGAGATTCGTACCCTCACCACCCTCCAGACCTTCCGCATAGCCCTTAAGTCCTGGCTGTCCCGACAGGCCTGGGGCTAAAGATTTCAACCCCACTCAAATTGCATGACTGTTGTGTTTTTAATGATGTATCGTTTTTCATGTTTATGACTTGTTTGTCCTCCCTCCCCTTGAGTTGTGAGCCGCCCTGAGTCCCCCCAGGGAAAAGGGCGGCATACAAATAAAGCATCTCAATCTCATCTCTCAATCTCAAGTCTTAAAGCTGTCAAGTTTGAACACCCCTGGGATTTTTTCCTAAAGGCTAGGGATTCAAGGGTCTTGTAACGTAACAGCTTTAAGACTTGCGTGCTTGAAATGCCAGAGTTTCTGAGCCAACATTTTGGTTGCTAAGCAAGAGCATTGTTAAGGGAATTTCACCACATTTTACAAGTTGGTCACACCCATCCAGTCACATGACTGCCAAGCCACTCCCACTCAGGGGGATCACATGGCTGGCAAGCCACTCCCACACGGTCACATGGCTAGCAAGCCACTCCCACAAAGCAGGCCACATCTACAGAAGAGGTTCTGAAAAATTTTGAAACCCCACCACTGATGCACATGTATCTCCCACATGCATGGCAGTGACCCAAATGCTAGCTGGCCAGTGGGAGATATGTGTGCATGCGTGGTGGAATTGAGTTAGGGTGATGGCTCATGTGCCCACAAGGGATCTACATGCCACCTGTGGCACGCATACCATAGGTTCGCCATCACAACCCTATACATTCTGACAAATGGCTGTCCAATATCTTAAAAACCTCCAGTATGGAACTTCTTTAATATATTTGTCCTAAATGGTATTACGGTCTTCTGGTTGTGCAGGGGTTTGGACTAGAAGACCTCCAATGTCCCTTCCAACTTTCTTCTCTCTAATAGAACTCTCAGTTGAGTACCAGAAGGAAAGAAGAGCTTAATTAGAACAGCTAGTTAAGAACACGATACTCCTGCCTACTCTGTTGCATAAGAGCCAGGCTTGTGGATGAACAAATGAAGCTTCAAATATTGCAAGTCCAGTTCATTCTTAGGCAGATTCATTTGAGGCCCAGTTGTAATCCACAGCCACCAGCGTAGCTGTCTGGGTGATTTGCTGAGTATTTTGTAGTTGACATTAACAAAGAAATTGCTGCTGGCACATGCTGTGCTTTTTCAGCTCTTTAGCACAGAGAAGTACATCACATCAGTCTACAGTTACTACTAATGCGTTCTTAGCTGCTTTTCATTAAATGCAGATTATAAAGTGCAGGAAGCAGTAGCACTAAGGAAAAACAATATTAATGGATGTAAAATCAGCCATTTTTACTATAGCACTGGATCTTAATATTAAAAAGGTAACTTTATTAACTAGCCTTGTTAGTTCCCGCACACCCCAGATGTATTTTTAAAACATTTTGCTGTTTCCTTATCAAAATGTGTAAATGAATCGTGGTTGAATGATAACATGCTACAAGAAAATCTTATTTTATGCATATGTCTATTCTTGTCACACATTTGATATGGAGCCCTTGGTACTCTCTGAGCTTTGTTATTTGCTTGCAGATATTTCATTAGCAATAGCACTTAGACTTATATACTGCTTCACAATGCTTTTACAGCCCTCTCTAAGCAGTTTACAAAGTCACCATATTGCCCCCAACAATCTGGGTCCTCATTTTACCCACCTCAGAAGGATGGAAGGCTGAGTCAACCTTGAGCTGGTGAAATTTGAACTGCCAAACTGCAGCTAGCAGTCAGCTGAAGTAGCCTGCAGTACTGCACTCTAACCACTGCACCACTTCAACTCCTACCGAGACATTTCATTACCTGAACTAATTAACATTATTATTGCTAGTGAGCGAGGGATTTGCACTCTATTTATACAGTAGCTTGTCCTGTATAGCAGCTGGCTACTGGCAGGGTAAGCTACTGTGTATATACAGTACACTGTATACGATTTATAGAAACAGGGAGCAAACATCATGGGTAACCAAGCTGAGAGATCACCAAGGACTTCACACTTCAACTTGAGCTACATATATTCTCTTCTATGGGAAGCAATTATCTATTTATACACAACATATGATATAAATATTAAACCCTATCAAAATGTGCCCGGTACCATCTTACTGAAGAGGTTAATAATAGGCAAAAAATGGAAACATTCCAAAGAGATCAAAATAAAACAGTGCCTCATCTATACTGCTTAAGGTTGTTAGAGGAAAAAGTAGAATATAAATTAATAATGTAATTAATTGTGCATTCCATATACCTAAAAAAGTCCTATTATTGTATTTGCAATAGATGGCAAAGGTGGCAACACGACAGAAATTCACTAGTAGCCATTTAGAAGCACCAGACAATAGGCAACTATGTCTTCAAATGGCTTAATATTAGATACAGCAATTTGTTAAAGAGCAGCAGTTAAAGTACAATATTCTTCCAATCTAAGGTGGAGTCAGCACAGTTCACAAAAAGCTCTGACTCAAAAATGCAATATGAAATAAGAAATACTTAGCTGCAAATTATTCACTGAAAGCTTAAATGTTGCAAATATTGAAAGGATTTCTTCCAACTATTTAATCCAGTGTTTGGCTGGCAGAGTGGGAAAGCTGAAGTCTATATATCTTAAAATGCTTAACATTGTAAAACGATTTAAACTCGAACAAATGACAAATGAGATTTAGAGTTAGTGCAAAGTGCAACAACAGCAGCAAAATTCTAATTTGGAACATCAAATTGGGAACATGAACTAGAATCAGGAATAATCATCAAGAGATTGGAGTATCTTTCCCAACCACATTTGGGACTGTTGGCTGGAAATTAGGGGAACCACAGTTCCATTATATTTGAAGGAACCAGATTTTATGCAGCTGTAATACAATTTTGTAAGAATATGAATAGAACATAAAGAATGTATGTCCAGTTTGAATCTTAATATAATTTGATCTGTCATTTGAAAACGGAAATCACTTTTTACTTTTAAAGAAGTATTTAAAGTGATATCAAGGATATGTTGCTCCATAGTTCTCACAGAATCATTATATTTTTCTTAAATGGTCTGCTCACCAATGTAGGATTAGATCTGGAAAATGTTCCTCTCAGTGTGTTTTTTAAAAACAGAAATGTATTATAAAATATATATTCAACAAATAATAATTGTTCAATGTATATAAAACCATGTATTAATATATTATTTACTGCATAATAGAAAAATATCAAAATATTCATGGCTCAATAAGTCTCAGTGACATACTATTAGCACTTAAATCCCTTAGATTAATTTTGAGAATTGTTTACAATTATATTTATGGCCCTTTGAAAGATAACATAAATAAAGTTTGCATTTTCCTTATCAGATTTTGGCAAGGCCCTAGTGCTGAACTTTTCTGGGCTTATCAAGATAACTACCAATGATTGAAAACATGCATGTCATAAAGAAGGGATATGGGGACACATTTCATAAGTGGAATCACAGGTCTGCGACTAAAAAGCTGTTTGATTATTTTCATCTAATTTCCATATATTCTGGTGTGCTGAAAACAAATAAAATATTGAAAAAACTCCTAGACGTCATGATTTGCCACAACATGCAAAATTGTCTTCAAATTTATCAAAGAATTTTAATTTTTGGTATTTTTTTATATTATGGGTTTTTAACCAAATTTAAAGTCCAAATTACTATTAATTAATTCAATAAGTGCATTTAAGATATAAAATGCCCAAAAAACCTTAAAGGGTTTGTCTGAGTTATGAAAAAAAATATAGCACTGTAAATCTGATGATCAGTAATATATACATAAGCTAAGCAAGTTTTAAGTCTGTGCTTCTAATGGTAGAAGGGCTTAATCTTTCCTGAAGAATCCAGTGGGTGGGAGACACAGGGCAGATAGTAGCATCTCCGGTCAATGCAGGGGTGGTGGTGGCCAGCACTGTGTCATCTTGTGTACAGACACAGAGCTGCTCTCTCCTGCATGCCACACTTGTGCATGAATCATTATCAAGTTCTTGGTTCTAGGCTGTTCACACTTTTTCATCGCAATTCATGTTAGCTCGTCATTCTTAACCGTTATGACTACGCAAAAGTGTATTAATTCGCCAGACAGTTTCTGTTTCATCTGTGGTGAATATAGATTGTTGAACAGCAGAATATTACAGATTTTGTGAAAAAAAAGTATACTTTGCATACTTTGGACTAAAAATTGGAGATCAAGATAAAGTTTGGGCACCTCATAAAGTGTGCAAACGGTGTGTTGAGGATTTCTGAAACTGGTTCAAGGGTAAGAAAAAATCCGCTATGAGATTCCTATGGTATGGCGAGAGCAAAAGAACCATAGTGATGACTGTTACTTTTGTTCATGTGATGTGAAATGGTTTAATTCCAAATGGAAGCATTCAATTTTATACCCCAATCTTCACTCAGCAATTCGTCCCATCCCCTATGGCACACATATACCGGTACCCAAGCCCTCTGCTACCTTGGAAGAGATACCTAGCTCCGATTAAGGTGAAGTCATACCTGAACCAGATGACGAATCAAGTTCTGACTTTGAAGATGATACAAGACCAAAATTGTTTTCTCAGGAGGAGATGAATGATTTGGTAAGAGACTTGAATCTCCTCAAAGATGCCGCTGAGTTACTTGGATCAAGACTGAAAAGCAGGAATTTATTGTTGCCAGGAGTGTCATCTTCATGATTCAGATATTGTGAAAAGGAGTTCGTTCCTTACTTCTCCCAGGAAGACAAGTTGGTTTATTGCATCGATGTTGAAGGTTTGATGGGTCAATTTAAAATCCAATATGATTCAGAACAATGGTGTCTTTTTATAGATTCTTCAAAAAGAAGTCTCAAAGTAGTTTTACTCCACGTTTTTTATGCTTCCATACCTGTAGGTCATTCCGTACACTTGAAGGAAATCTATGAGAACTTGGAATTGGTTCTTTGTAAACTTAAATATGAAGACCATGATGGATCCTCAAAAATAAGGGTGGATTGCATTTAAAGAAGTCGTACATCATTGTAACAAAGATCCTCACTACAAAAAGATCATCGGAAGAATGCTGAAAGCATTTCAAGCTTTAGGTTGCCTGATGAGTTTGAAAGTGCATTTCTCCAGTCCCACCTTGACTACTTTCCTGAAAATTTGGGAGCTGTGAGTGAGGAACAAGGTGAACGATTCCACCAAGACATTAAAGAGATGGAAAGGAGATAACAGGGAAAATGGAACATTACAATGATGGCAGACTACTGTTGGATGCTTCAGAGAGACATTCCAAATGTTACTCACAAGCGTAAATGCACCAAGGGGAGCCTCACAAGGAAGAAGAACCAAATTTAGTGTGTGTAGGTGAGCTCATTTCAGTTCAAAAAAGGATTTTCATGAAAATATTGTAATAAAACTTTAATTTTATAAGTCTATTTCCATTTATTTTGAAGTATTACCTTATTTAATATAGTTGCCTAAATTTTCAGAAAACGTGATGTCCTATGACAAAATGGAGGCCATTTTCAGATTCAGTGCACCAAAAAACATAAAGATTACATGGAATAACCAAAACAGCTCTTGAAATTTTTTTTTGCAGACCTGTGATTATGAATAATTTAGTTGAATTGGATCAAGAGCTTTTTGTCTTCAACATTTGTCCTCAACATGGTTCAGAATCAAAATACAAAGTAAAAATTAATCTACGTGCATTATATATCCAGGATTTCCCCCCCCTAATCTGTTCTTTGCAACAAATATAGGTCTTGGTTTATTTAGATTCTACCAAGCTGTCAGAAAAATATTGGCTGAAAACCAACTGTTTGAGGACATAACTTTCTGATATAAGCATCCATAGTGTTTGGACATGGTTTTCTAACTTTTTGCCTTGACTGAATCAAATTAAGTGAAGAGGAATTGTCTTGGGCTACATGAAATATACAATATAGTATGTAAATAACAAATTTCCCTTTTTATTTTTATATGATCTTGTGGGGCAACATCATTAGCTGTCCAAGGCCAAATGTGGCTCATGGGCTGTGAGTTGTTCATGTCCAATTTAAGGCACTGAAAGCAGCCATAGTTTCGAGCCAATAATAAGAGTTTTCACTCTACCTCAACACTTATTTACATGAGCCATTACTCTGAAATTTTATATCCGTCATTGTCATCTACATATCCTGCCTGGCCTGTTGTGTCTTTTGTTATTTACACTGTGGATCCTTCAGAAAATAATGTTATCTACTGAGGGTTTTATTCCCCCAGAAATATTAGACTGACGATTTTATTAACTTTTGCAAAATATTAGTAAAAATTATGAATTAATTTCAATAATCAGAAATGGTTATTTGAAAGCAAATTTAAAAGGCACTAACAATTTATTTCTGTTTTGTCTAAAATAATCTTCTATATAGTTTATTGGTTTATTATTGCTTGAAGGACTGAAATGTTAGAGAAACATATTCCAATACTATAGCTTGAAGAACTGAGACTGTTAGCATTATGGTTTATGGTTTATGGTTTATTATTTATAGGCTGCCCTTTTCCCTGAGGGGACTCAGGGCGGCTTACAATTTATGGGGAGGGGAATACAAGACAGTAAGACACAAAACAATACATAAGTAAAATAGAATACAACATTCATTCATCATTCGGGTGGGGACGGATTACAATCTTTATCCCCAGGCCTGACAGGATAGCCAGGTCTTAAGGGCTGTGCGGAAGGTCTGGACGGTGGTGAGGGTACGAATCTCCACGGGGAGATCGTTCCAAAGGGTCGGAGCTACTACTGAAAAGGCTCTCCTCCGCGTAGTTGCCAGTCGACACTGACTGGCGGATGGAACTCGGAGGAGGCCTAATCTGTGTGATCTAATAGGTCGTAGGGAGGTAATTGGCAGGAGGCAGTCTTTCAAGTACTCAGATCCACTACCATGGAGGGCTTTATAAAATGCACATTATAAAATGTTTATTGGAATGGAATGGAATTTTATTATTTATATGCCGCCCTTCTCCGGGAGGACTCAGGGTGGCGAACAATTCAAAAGGGGAAAAAGGGGAACATAAAAAAATGAAATACAAATAATAAAAATAAGCAACAGCCGCACAACCATACATGTCGAGAGGGGAGGGAACTCATCACCCCCAGGCCTGCCGGCAAAGCCAGGTTTTGACGGCTTTTCGGAAGGCCTGGAGAGAGGTGAGGGTCCGAATCCCTGCGGGGAGTTCATTCCAGAGGGCCGGAGCTGCCACAGAGAAGCCCCCCCCCCCCGGGTAATAGCCAGATGGCATTGGCTGGTAGATGGAACCCGGAGGAGGCCAACCCTGTGAGATCTAATGGGTCTGTGGGAGGTAATTGGCAGCAGGCGGTCTCTCAAGTACCCAGATCCAATACCATGAAGGGCTTTATAAGTTACGACTAGCGCCTTGCATACCCTTCTTGTCATGGTTGTTGTTAAATCAAAATAGCTCTAACAGTAAGATTCAAATGTACATAAAATGCATATAGCATGTTATTTTTAATGTTGTTCTAGAATGAAAGAAAAATTATCAACAAAAGAAGCAAGCTCTCTTCCCCCCCCCCCAAAAAAATTCTGTAGTTTGTTACAGAATAAATAAGAGAGGTAAAAATAAAATCATTATTTGTGTGGCTTCAAAAATCTCTTTTATATCAATTTGACATTTACTGAATGCAACAGTAAATTTACTCTGAAAATAACATTTGAGTTTCTGTTTAAATTAAGGTGACCAGATTTTCAGATTGGTAAAGAGGGACACCTTTGACCGGGAGTGGGGGCTTGATTAAACATTTTATACGGAGCAACAAAAATTTTCATACAATGCAAAAATAGTATTGTAATATTTTTTTTATTTCAACATAACTACAATTTACAAATATAAATTGTAACTGTTGCCAAACATCAAAATTTTGATCACGTGACCATGAGGATTCTGCAACAGTCGCTAAATGTGAAAATGGCCGCTAAGTGTGAAAAATGGTCATCAGTCACTTTTTTCAATGCCATTGTAACTTTGGTCACTATACCACCTTTCTTGCCACAGTTCTTAAGTGAATAACTGCAGCTGATAAGTTAGTAACAAAAGTGAATCTGGTTTCCCCCTTTAACTTTGTCATTTATGAAACCATCATAAATACGAATCTGTTGCCAAACATCAAAATTTTGATCGCATGACCATGAGGATGCTGCAACGGTCGCTAAGTGTAAAAATGGTGGCTAAGTGTGAAAAATGGTCATCAGTCACTGAAAATCTGGTCACCTTAGTGATGGAGCACCTACAACCTCTGGTGGCAAGCTGTTCCCCTAGTTGTCCTCACTGTTAGGAAGTTTCTCCTTAGTTCTAGGTTACTTCTCTCCTTGATTCATTGCTTCTTTTAATTTTTTTATTTTTTTATTAAGAAAATTGATATGGCCACCCAACTCACTCATGATGACTCTGGGCAATTTACTGAAGTAAAACTCCATTACAAAACCCAATAAACTCTCAACCCCCTGGTGATCAGATGTTGAGGCTCAGTGCAGAGAAGAGCGAGAAAGAAGATTAGGAAAAATAGGAGGCTAAAACATATAAAGAAAGGTTGCTGGAACGGGGTTGTTGTTTTTAGTTGCAAAGTCATGTCCGACCCATTGCAACCCCATGGACCACGTTCCTCCAGGCCTTCCTGTCCTCTACCATCCAGTCCATTGAAGCTCACGCCAACTGCTTCAGTGACTCCCTCCAGCCACCTCCTTCTCTGCCATCCCCTTCTTCTTTTGCCCTCCATCATTCCCAGCATGAGGTTCTTCTCCAGGGAGTCCTTCCTTCTCATTAGGTGGCCAAAGTCTTTGAGTTTCCTCTTCAGGATCCGGCCTTCTAAAGAGCAGTCAGGGTTGATCTCCTCTAGGACTGACCAGTTGGATAGCCTTGCAGTCCAAGGGACTCAATGCAGGAGTCTCCTCCAGCATCAGAGTTCAAAGGCCTCCATTCTTTGGTACTCAGCCTTCCTTCTGGTCCAACCTTCACAGCCATCCATTGCAAATGGGAAAACCACAGCCTTGACTAGATGCACTTTTGTTGGCAGGGTGATGTCTCTGCTTTTTAGGATGCTGTCTAGATTTGCCATAGCTTTCCTCCCCAGGAGCAAGCGTCTTTTAATTCCTTGGAATTGGGTATGTCTAGTTTAATGAAAAGAAGGACCGAGGTATTGTATTATGTTTGCTGCAATTAATATACTTAATAACTCCATTTTTATTCTTTATTTTTTAATAATAATTTTCATAACAGTTGTTCCTGTTTTTGTAATTAATGTTTTATATTATTATTTTAGTGGATTGTTGTACACCCTTGAGAGTCATTTCTATTGAGATGTACACATTTGAACAATAAATGTATTTATTTTCATATTTAAGGAAAGGCATCATCTATAAACTAAGCAAAGGTGTAGCTTCCAAGATGTGCCCTTGGGATCTTGAACTTGGTGGGAATCTACTCAGAGATTAATTGAGGAAAGCTTAATAACAGGGAGTTCTTAATTTAAATCCACACAGAATAATACTATTTTAAAAAATCCTATGCACAATAAATAAAATATTATTTTAAAAACATTAAAAAAATAAAAAAAACCAGCTCACTTACCAGCAGGCAGACATTCCAAGTCAATCCAAAATTATATAGATGTTAATACAAAGAACTGAGCAAATTAAAATGGTTAAATAGTCTCAGAGAAATATTTTTCAAAGAAAAACGAGGAGCCACCATTTTTTCCCACATGAGCTGACCTCCAACCTCCGTGCCTCTCCCATCTGGGAAATCCAGGAAGGAACAGTTGCTACTCTAGCCAAACTATTTCCTGGAGCTCTATGGTAACTGGGTCATCTTTTCTTATAAAAGTGAGTAAAAGGGGCAGGGGGGAGGCCCGTTTTCTTGCTTTAAAGTTGTAATATCTTCAATGAAAGTACTGAGACAGAGAGAAGGTTTAGACAGAATGTCTTTTGTCTTGCCCCGGTTAGGATTTCTTAAGCAAATCCACTGGGCTTTCAACATGAAGCCAGAAAATCGGGACTTTTTAAAAACGCCCCGGGACATGGGACAAATTGTTATAAATCATGACTGTCCCGCTGAAATCGGGACGTATGGTCACCTTAGTTTAAATATCTAGATTTGGAACAAGGAAGCCCATGTTCAGTGGTTGAAATCACCATTTGACTTGGTAGAGAAGACATTCCTCTATCTTTCTTTCTGACTAAAAGCAAGTGGGTAGTGGAGGAATATATTTTTGATGGGATGATGGCACAAAAATTGACCAACCTTCTGAAGATCCCAGGATACTTAAGGCTGCTTTTTAACCCTCAAATGTGTTGTCACATCCTAAATGTGGCTTAAATTTCAGCTATATGAATATTTTTAGCTGCTTTCTCACAACAGAAGCTTCTCTTTGTTCTGATTGTCTGTTCAACAATACTGTAAGGCTGAAACATATAATGTCTATAGGCAACCTTATATAAAAAAGCAATCTTTTCAAGTCTGTATTCTTCTTAAGCATTTTATTTATTTTACCCACATCTTTAAATGAAATGAAGTGAAGTTACTTTCAGCTATAATTACTGTATTGATAGCTCACTTTTAAAAATTCAGTCACATCTTTATCCCATAGCAATGCTATTCTTTGCACAATCCAAATGACTATACAGTAGAAAAATATATAATGAAAATTTATATATACAAAAGTTACCTGTATATGCAATCATTTCCTGATCAGTGTCACCAAACTAATAGCATTTTCTTCTGTTATATTCAGTCCTAAAGCACTCAAACAATTCACACTCAACTTAGTTTTCTTTCTTTCATGAGGATAACCATTCTATGACTCTTAGATGCTACTAAACACATCTCTTACTACATATCCCAACATTTGTTTTTTTGAATAAAAATATTTTGTATTTTTATATGTTCCCATGTTCAATGAAGTATTTTAATGCCTCCTTTCCCCAGGTCCCCAAACGCAATTATTAGGAAGTATCAATATTTCATCATTTGCCTGTGATATATCATGTTCTTTACAGGATCATCTAAAGTACTTTTATTTAATTTCAATATGATCTTCAGGTTCCTTCCAGTGAGTTTCTGCCCCCAATGATTAAGCTTTTAATTTAGTCCAAGTGTTTTATTTGCTTGCAGTAAAAGTTTCCACCTTGAATTTCATGAAGAAATTTAGAAGTGACCCTCTTTGATTTTAATTTCAACCATTTATTTCCCCCTCAATAAATTAAATTTATAAATTATGGTCCATCATAAATATGAAGTAGCTTTGATTAAACAGAATGTACATTATATGAAATACTTCAATTATGTCTTGCACTTGTATCTTTGTCTATTCTTCATTGGTGTTTTAAAACATCTGTTAAAACTTCCTGCGATGCAGATACACTTGTCACTATTCCACAAATGTGTAATTCTCCTGTAATGTTTAGTCTCATCAAATCCTCAGGATTCATTTTGTAAAGCTGCTGTTGAATAGCTGATGCTCTCAACCCCAAAGTTGATTTAAAATATGCACACAAAATCTGATGACATTATAATGAGGAAGATTTATAAAAACAGAAAATATCCTTGCCTCCATCTGTAATCAGTCTTTATATAGAGATTCATATAGATAATATAGATATGTATGTATACATATGTAAATGATTTATTCCCCCGCCCCAACAAGATATGAGAAATATTTGTGCAGATTAAGGGTCTTCATCCATCAATGGAATTTCTAGAAAATAAAAGAAAGAATTAATGGGCTTTAATTGTGAACTGTCATTTGGAATGTCCTGCAATTTTATTGTGTTTATAACATATCAGCAATGAGTCTGCCAGTTCTTAAGATAATTCAGTTATGCAGAAATTCAGGCAATCTTTTGTATTTATTCTCTGCTACTTGTATAATCAGAATCAGTGACTTCATAGAATCAGTTCAATTTATTCAAGGCACTTTATAAATGGCTGTGCGATGAAGCAGTTTTCTGGCTAACGCGTCTTATGGTGGATGAATTCTCATATAGCTTAAATTTGGCATACAGATAGTCAGCATTTAGTGACCGCAATTCAGTCATTAAGAAAAAAGGCTTGACTGTGCTTATGATCTTATTTCAGTTTTTTTGTGTTTCAGACATTCAAAGGTCATACATTTGAAGACTGATTATAAAGCTACTTTATAAAGCTACTTTTTCGTCACTGTCATAAGTAAAATGGTCATTACACAGGGCAGTCACTAAACATGGACCACTTATATATTTCAGATTAATTTGGGTCATCTGAATCATTATGACACTATACTGTCCACTTAATTTTGTTGCATTCTGCTTTGTTCTAGAACATGAGGGATTTCAAGATTAAAATATGTTAGGGCTTTTAGAGTAATTCTGTGTCTTTAGGGAAATTTGATATGTCGCTGCTCAGATTTGTCTGAAAAATAATAAAGGCTGAATACAAATAAGCAAATAAACAAAGGAGAATATAAGCAAATAAATTCTATAGTTTCAGGAATAGAATGATGTGTACTATTCTCTTCATATACCTGTTTCAACTGGAACTGTGAATGATTAACTAAAGATTTGCAAGATTTGCTTCCCAAAACTTCCAGATTATTCTGGGAATGACTGGAGAAGTTCGATTTAGAACAGAATATTATGGAGAACACTCAATTCCTGGAATGGTGGGTTTTGCATAATTTCACTGTTTCACTTATAATAAATTACAAACATTAATTTTGTACTTTTTGATATTGTAGAAGATGCTGTTAGACTACAGGACAATTATATTCAGCATATTAGCCCACTGAAATGCACATACTGGTATTAAGAAAATCCATACTTTGCAAAAGAAAATGATTTTATAGGATCTTGAAATATTAATTGGATAACTTGAATGTTATAATAAAAAAAATAATTTGGGTGTAACTAAGATATCAGCATGACTTCTTTTTTCAGCCTGCTCCACTTTAAACAAATTTATAAAACCAAGTACCAAAATTATCTTTAGTCATCTAAATCCAATAGAAGAGAATATATGTACCTCAGGGTTGAACTATGATCACTTCCCCTTTGAGGATATCTATGGAATTTAGATTAGGTGCATGGTGCTCCTTGAGCTTAATTGTTCTCTGGCAGATGCTTCATTGCCCAACTAGGTAACATCATAAGTGCTGGGCTTTTGCCTTGAAGTTTTCTGTGGTGTGCTATTATTAGTTAATCAGTGGAACAACTTGCCTCCAGAAGTTCTGGATGCTCCAACGCTGGCAGTTTTTAAGGAGAGACTAGAAAACCATTTGCCTAAAATGGTATAAGGTTTCCTGCATGAGCAGGGGTTGGACTAAAAGACCTCCAAGGTTCCTTCCAACTCTTATGTTGTTTAATCTGAGGCATGCTTCCATGATCATTAGCCACATCATTTTTCACCCACTTTCTTGGGCTATTTTGTACCCTAGCAGTGATATAGTTGTGATTCATTACTGGTTAGGTAATGAAACATCTGCAAAAAAACCCCAACCATATTCAGAGAGCCCCAAGGATTTCACCTAAATTCCATAGACATCATCAAGGGGGAAGTGATATAGGTGCTGCAGCCCTGGCTTTCCCTGTAAATATGCTCAAGTAATCCCAAAATAACCCTGAGTATTTTAGGAGGGTAAAATGCTCATCCACTATACCTCTTATTGCACCCATTTTTATAAAAATGCAGCCCTTTTCTGGAAAATAATTTATCTGACTGTTTACCAAGAATCTGAAAAGTTTTAAAGTTTGAAACTTTTGAAAGTTTTAAAGTGGAAATTCTATCCTGACTTGGGACAAAATTCCATTTTGTTCTGAGTGTTCCAAAATCCCTTAATGGGATTTAAAAATACTCCTCCAAGAAACTGAGACTTAAAGACAATATTAATTAATAAGACAGCAGATATAGATTCCATCTCATCATGGAGAAAATCTATGTGATTGTTCAGAACTAAGCACAACTTGATCAAGTTCTTTAAAAAAAATCAGAATTGCTGTACAATAAGTATAGTATTGTACAATAGGGAGTTGGACTTGGACACCTCCAAGGTCCCGTCCAACTCTTGTTATTGATAGCATGTAATTAATAATCAACCAATTGGTTCCATCTCTATTGGCATTGGCTGGAGATAATTGAGGGACAGACACAAGTGGGGAGAGATTAAACATGGGCTTTATAGTATGTTCACTGAGAGTCCTTTGTGCACAGAGAAAATAGTTTGCTACATTTCAGAAAGTTAAAATTATCATTGTTTTAAATTCCTTGTTACATAAAAATTAAAGATTATGAACTGTAACAAAAATTAACCGGTAACCTACTTGAAAAGAAAACCCAGCAAACACAAAATATACAGTAAGGTTGAGTATTCCTATATTATGCAGCCACAGTGTCGCTTTGGATAGTGAGACAGGTGGCATATAAATTTAATAAATATTTAGCTTCAATACTGAATTATTTTTTGCGTTTTGGAGTTTCTTGGGTTTTCAAAAACTCAACACTAAAAATGTTACTTTTTTCATTTTATCAAAATATATAATTTTTTATTCTGAGTTGGGAATTTTTCAAAAATTTGGGGTGCGCACAAGATATCCTCAAAACTTCAAATATGCACCTCACCAAAAAAAGATTGGAGCTTTTGGAATATGGGTGGCAGCCCTGAAACTCCAACAGTAAAGATGGCTTCCAGAACTGACAGGGGGTGTTACTTGGAACCCTGACATTGGGCTCATGTTATAGCCATACATGGCTATCTTCATATTCTACACTTAGATAACTATTTAAGTTCCCTAATTATTTACTGATTCTATAAATAACTGCCTATGAAAACTAGCTAGAGTCTCCAACAAATATTCTCGGTCACAACAAAAACATTAACAACAATACATTTGGTTGACACATAGTATTGATTATGAACAATAATACTCGCTTTGCTTGCCCTGACTTTTTGAAATGAATCAGAACTGCACCTTATAACAGAAAATAAATATTAATAAAAGTATTTCAGGAACACAATCAGACATTCAGACTCTGAATGGCATAATTAACTGGTGTCCTCCAATTAACTTTGATGATGAAGCATAACCACCAACCACCAGTTCATTTCCTGTCAATAAATGACAGATATGTGCTTTCTGGACCAGCAGTGAAAATGTGGCTTGTAAAGAAGCCTCTGCTAGGAAAAAAAATGGGGGTGGGAAGGAGAGAGAGAGAGAAGCTAGAACAAAGAGACAGACCACGGATCTGAGGATAGTTTGCTTCTCCCAAGCATAATCTCATGGCTTTTCCATATGGAAAAAACTGATGCTAAAATAATCCTACATAAGGTTCAACATTCAAAATTACCATCAGCAATATCAATGCTTGGGCTGGTTGATGCTACTTCTTCAGTGGTGCTGTTGATAACATCAGTTCTGTCTGAGACAGGATGAGCTCCCATCTGACATGCAGAAGATGTGTATAAACTCTGGAGAAGTTCTGAAGAGCCTGAAATGCTGTCACACGTGTCAAATTCAGCTGGCAACCTGTTCAAATCATCTGGTCCAGGATAAGCTGGAGGATTCTGATCATCGGCTTGAAAAACATATCCCTGGCCTGCAGGGGGCACACATCCTGATGCCAACTCATTTATGCCACTACTCACAGCTTCATCATAAGAAGGAAGCATGACAGGAACACCATCCACCACCACAAAGTCTGGGCCATTGTTGCAATTCTCTTGAGTATCTCTAGATCAGGGAAAAGAGAGAACATGTGTATAAAAATGATGTTGAGAATGGCTAAACATCCTTTGCCAGAAACAGAGTTCTTCAAGAACAAAATTTTAAGTCATTTGAAATGCAGTTATTATTGGATAGGGCCCAATGCTTAAGTCTGTAAAGATCTTTCTGACTCTTGAGTTTATCTATCTTCCAAAATGTTAGCAATTTCCCCCCAGCTCAATGTCATCTGCAAATCTGATGAGTTATAATTTTATCACCTTGTTTAGATCGTTTATGAAGATATTGAACTGGGCCCAAAACAGAACCCTGAGGTATCCCACTGCAAGCTTCCCTTCATGTAGATGTAGTTCCAATAAGGGCTATAAACTGAGTATGGTTGGTCAGCCAATTACAAATCCATCTGGTGGGTGGTGGTACTGTCTATCACACATATTATCAATATATAAAAATATAAAAAGTAGTAGGCTTTCATCTGCTTATTAAATGCTTTAGGGAAGCCCAAGAATACTATGCCCACTAATTTAATCACTTTATCAAAGATGGATATAGGTTTTGCCTTGCATGAACCATTTTTAACAAACTTATGTTCCTTTCCTGTTCACCTTGTTCATATCTAACATGCCCACAAATCCTCCATTTGATTATTGATTATCTTTTCCATGATGTCAGGCTGATTGGCCTAATTTCTTGGATCCATTCTGGGAGTTGCAGCCCCAATGCCACTATAGGAGTCTTGCTTAAGGAATATGCTATACATTTGAAAAATCAAAAAAGATTTGGCATAAAAAGTGAAATGATGTAGGCAGTGAAGTTTTTTTAAACTAGACACTGAAGCTTCCCAGACAACTATTTGCATTTGCCAGCAGAATGCTTTACCCACTAAAACATTTCATACTTGTATGGGTCTCCCTCCTTGTTGAACAAGGAAAAGCTATGTTTACCTTTGAAAGAGTTTGTGGGTACCTAGAAATGAACAAGATAATTCCAATTCACTTATTATATAGTAAGTGTACAGCTTTGCTTTTGCAGTCAATGAAAACTGTTTTCCATTGTAGAAAATTCTTTCAGTGTCTGTTTCACATCCCCCCCCCCCACATCAAAGAGAACTAAATGAATAACTAAGTAACTGATCAAGGTAAGTGGGCTTGATGGGGGAAATACAAGCTGTACATTAAACAGTGAAAAGTTAGAACAGGTAGATGAGTTTTTGTCAGAGTATGTTCATAGACTGGAATAGACAGGACAAAGCAACAGGTCAGCCAGTGGGGACTGTTTGGATAGACATGGTAACACGTCACCCAATGGGGACTGTTTGGATCAGTGGTGGGTTTGTACCAGTTTTACTACCGGTTCGCTTGTGTGTGCACACGACGCTTCTGCACATGCACAAAAGTGTCCCGGTGAGTGGGCAGAGCCTCCCGCCGCTGCTACTACTGGTTTGGCCGAACCAGGAGCAACCCACCTCTGGTTTGGATAGACATGGTAACTGATCAGCCAATAGGGATTGTTTGGATAGACAAGGTAACAGGTCAGCCAATGGAGACTGTTTGGAAACTGAAACATAGTATTTGATGTTTGTAGTCTGGGCGTGGCTTAGACTTGCTGAACTGTATATGAGTTAATTTGGTCTCTTTAACTTGTCCATCCTCTGTACAATATTAGCCTCTGTATCTCTCTACTTTGTAATGGCTTGCTTCTATGAATATTGCTTCTGTGTTCCTGATATTGTATGCTGAATTCTGCTGTTTGGTATTGTATATAAAGAAGTTTCTTATATATAATTGAATCCTGCTGAAGTTAATTTACTTGTATCTTGCTGGGATGTTTATTAAAGATGGGATGATGAATATAATAATTTTAAACATACAAAATCTGGTATTAAAATAGAGGTTAATATTCTGTGTTTATTACACAGAATAGGTGTTTGCTTAAAGAAATGAAAATGTCTCTATATAAAGAATTTGCTTCTGTCCACTTTTGTTATATGAAAATAAATGTTTTCCAGGTCAAGAGAAATGAAAAAGCAAATGAATAAAAGGAGGAAGACATTACTTAGAATTGTATAAAATGAGATATGGTCAAAAGTAAATATTTACTGGATACAAAAGTGAATGATTAGTACAGAATGAAATAAATATATTAGATGATTTGGGAATATAGAATGAAGTTTTAATTATAAAACAATTTTATGAAGAAAGTGTGAAAGGATTGAGAGGAAGTTGGAAGGCCAAAGAAATAATAATTGGATGCAATTGATGAGAACATTTTGCCTGACTCTGAAAAGCGCAAGATTCCTATTTTAATAGGATACATTGATCATACTGTTTTCAAAAAACAGCAGGTTATTACAGTTATATAAGTTAATTGTAGTACAAATCAATTGCAAATAAAATTCCTAACAATCATCAACTGCTTTGTACACCAGCAAAAATTAAACCAATACTAACCTTGGAAGGAAATGTGCCTTAAATTTGGTTTGGAACATTCTGGCAAGAATAACTAACAGAAGCATTAGAAGAACACTAGTAGCAGTGAATGCTACAATCTTCCATGTTCGTAAAAGAGTTTCCTGGTTATTTGGCCAGGCTTGTTCTGTGAAACAAAGAGTAATAGGAAACACTAGATAATAATTGCCTTTTATTGCATACAAGGAGAATCAGAACCAGAACTACATGCTAAGCTACAGAGCTACAAACACAACAAATACGATTGCTCACATTTATTTTTGCTTTTATAAAATTATTTTCAATCTAATAAATTATCACATGTGAAAGCAGTGATATCTGCAGATCAAAACAGAAAGATGATGGTTATGCTCCTGGGCGCTACACATTGTTGATATATCTATTGACATTAGTAAAGGTAAAGGTTCCCCTCACATATATGTGCTAGTCATTCCCAACTCTAGGGGGCGGTGCTGATCTCCATTTCAAAGCCGAAGAGCCAGCGCTGTCTGAAGACATCTCCGTGCCCTATTTTTCTACTTGCATTTCTACTTGCTTTCAAACTGCTAGGTTGGCAGAAGCTGGGACAAGTAACAGGAGCTCACTCCGTTACACGGCACTAGGGATTCGAACTGCTGAACTGCCTGCTTTTCTGATCGACAAGCTCAGTGTCTTAGTCACTGAGCCACTGCATATTGACATTGCACACATACAAAAGGAGCAGGGTTTGGATTGGGACACCTCCTGTGGATACTTCTGTTTTGAAAGCAAAATAAATGCTACAAGTAATAAAGTATTGTGGAGGCAGTTTCAATTCAAACATACCTTTATTTGAAAAATTAATGTTTAAACATTTAATATCCAGATTCCTTTGTTCTTACCTGTTTTGATACAGTATACTTGATATGATGGAAACCATTTTCCATACTGGCAGGTGATATATTTGTAATCATTACTGAGAGTGTAGCCAGGATCACAATAGAACTCAACCACAGTTCCATGGTTGTAATGTTCACAAGGCCGCGGATGGCAGATATAATCTCCATGAGTCACCATAGGAGGTAGCGGACAAACTTGGACATAAATAAAATATTTTTTAAAATGTGAGTTAATTATAGTAATAGCATCAACAGAAATAAGAATGTAACAATATTTCTATGTAATGCCACCTCAGTCAAAACATAAACATATCGATAATTTTATGCCATAGGTACCTATATATTACACATCAACAGATTAGTTTATGCACAATTGCAGGCACAATGCTATGAATAAAAAAGAATTAAACAATTACTGTTGCTGAAAACACTGTTGGGCAAACATTAATGTCAAGTTTTATTAAAAATAACAAAAATAAACTTTACACAAATTATATTCCCAGTATTATGCCTCCATTTCATTCTTACAATTTTATAAAGTACTTTAAGCATGCTTCATATTTAGTCAATGAAATATATGCTAGAATCTACAATTAATTGACAGTATAACATTTCAGTAGGAACATAAAAATTGGAAAAAACCATCACTTTTATTGCATTAAACATTCCTACACCTACTAAAACAAGCAACTTAATTTAATTTAAAAATTCTTAATACAAGATATATCAAAAGTTAATTAATAAAAATTCTTAAACAATCCTAAATTTCTGTTTAGAGAACTACCCAAATATCCAAATTTCTCTGAAGTCAATGAAATTGTAGTGCCTGGTGTATTTGCTCAAGTCTAAGATATGAAATAGACTTTGGTGAAAAGGCAGGAATATTGATTTATATTAGTGCTTTGTTACTAGTATAACATGAAGGAAATAATCACCAATATTTACATATTAACACAACTCCATTCCAGTTTTTCCAGTCCAATGTTCTGTTATTTTCAATATTCCCAGATAGCACAATCACAAATTGCCAGCAGTAACTGGTAAAACCTTGTATTAGTATTTTGTGGATCTACACTGAAACTTCAGAGACCAGCTATACTACCTTTAGAATGAAACCAGGAGTTATTCACATTAAGTGTATGCAAGATTGTACAAATTGTTGAAATAGCAATAGCACATATACTGATTCACAGTGCTTTACAACCCTCTTTAAGCAGGTTACAAAATCAGCATATTGTCCCCAATGATCTGGTCCTCATGTTACTGATCTCAAAAGAATGGAAGGCTGAGTCAACCTTGAGCCAGTGAGAATCAAACTGCCGAACTGCTGGCAATCGGCAATCAGCAGAATTTGCCTGTAATGCTGCATTCTAACCACTGTACCACCATTGCTCATATATAACTCTTAGCTGTTTTTTTTTACTAAATTATGTCTGGATCTGGCAAAAAGGTTCTTTGCAGCATAAATAGTTCTCAGTACCTGCACTGTTATTATTCTGTGGTGAATGTCTGCTTGGAGAATAGAATCCATAGTCAACAATAGGTAGAACGAATAGGTGACATCAGGTTTGAAGCAGTTTCAAATTTTGATGTCACATTCATTCTCAGTAGAATTGCACTGATTACTATCTTTGTGGCCTATGCATCAACAGTGGTGAATAGTGAAACCAACAACCCCTTTTTACATTGAATCATACAGCATTATAAATGAAGGCCATAAAGAGGACTCTTCATGTTGGCAGATGATCTAAATGCACAGATTGGTAAATTGCAGCTTGGCTGGGAAAATGTCTAGAAGCATGAATGATAATTGGCACAATTAAACTCACTATTCATTTGCAACAACCTATTTGGGGACAGGTCTGATCATCAATTAACTTGATAGTCATGAGCACTAAATGTTGCTTCTATTATCAATTATTTCCTAATAGGAAGGTACTTTAAGTCAGCTGTTAATGATGTCAGATTATTGAGAAGTGCTAAGTAGAGCAATGTCTAACCATTACCTGGTTCAATGCAAGATCAAATTGAAATCTGTGCTACCCTCTGATCTGCCACTCAGTTTCAGTTGAACTTACTGATCTCAATAATGTCAAGAAGCCACAGACCTGACACTCTGCAACATGAGCATTGTGTCTGTGTAGAGAAGCTGTGATTTCAAGTTGGAAACATTATCAACGGGGCAATAAGAATTATCTGCCCTCGCACACAGAAAAGATCTAGCAAATTGGACAACAAATTAGCCATTGATACAAGAGATAATGGCCATGCTTGCAAATCTAACTGTTGCAAAAATGCTGACAAAACAATTGCTCAAGAAACTGAAAAGAAGACCTTTCGAGAGGGGGTAGCTGCAGAGGTTGGTACCACAAATGGGTACAGTGACCAAAGGTCACTCCTTGTTGTGGCCTGAAGGCTGCCAGCAGAGCTAGCAATAGAGTCAGACAAGGAGGAGGTTGAGAGGGAGCCTGGGCAAGCTTTGGAGTCTTTGGAAGGCTCTGGTGAGGAAGCAGAATCAGGGGCAGAGCTGGGGCCTTCTGTCCACCCCTAGGTGGAGAAGCGGCTGTCTTCATGGCCTGAGCTGAGTGATGGGGAAGAACAGACGAGCCCTTCCTAGATGAGCATATGTGAGGAGAGGAGAGTAACCGAAGGCAAAAAGCCGGCTCTCAGAGAAAAGAAGATGTAGACGCTAGCCAGCCCCTTCCTGGCTGGGAAATAAATAGTAGGGGTTTGGAAGTGGCCTGTTGTCACAGACAACTATTCATTTTCCAGTGTACATCAATCAAGTCAGATTCCTTTGCTAGAACCAGGTTTGTTGGGACTAATTGTCCTATATTTGAGGTGCCAACTGAGTCTCCCTGCTGGAAAATAACAGGGAGTGAAGTTGCCTCAGCTGGTGTGAACAGGGACTGTTTCTGCTTGGCTTAATCATTGAAAGGACTTTTTTTATTTTGAGTTCTCATGTGAACAGAGACTATTCTTGCCAGTTTCAGAAGTGGAAAAGACTTGCATTTGTGACTAGTTACTTTTGTTTTTGTTTATCCAACTTGAACAAAGACTGTTCCTGCCATGTTTAAAAAAGGGGGGGGGGATTGTTTTACTTGTGAGTAAGCAGTTTCTCACTGCTTGCAAAGGCTGGGTCAGAACACTTCTCTCCCTCTTGAAAGGGTTATCAGGCAAGCAGATGCCTAGCCTAGGCATCAGTAGTGTGCCAGGGTGAGTGGCTAAAAGACTAGCCAAGGTGCTACAACACTGGAAATAACACATTGACTTGCTTTTAAATTGTGAGGTACTAGCTGCATTAGATCAAGACCAAGGATCTAGATGCATTCTCCGATTCTGTTATGTGAAACTGTACTAAACAAAACAAAACAGAGATTACTATCAAAAATGGAGAAGCTGCAAGGCTTGACCAAAACAAGGAATCCCTGTAGTGATTACATTCACAGACTATTGAGGCAGAAACGCTGTCAAGGAGGTGGGCGTGAACATGTCACTTCAAAACCAACACTCCAAACTTGAGGGAAAATGAAATACTCAATATTCCATTATGCTTTATGGCCATAACATTTTTTATATATTGAATGTGTGTGAATTATACAATGGAGAAGAAAAATAATCATACATTTTAGACACGATGGCCAAATTAATCTCGGTTTAGAAATTAAGCAAGTTCTGTTGCCTATTATACCTGCCATTTCCATCGTATGATGAAAGCAATGGCTGTCATTTAAAGAAAATGAATGGAAACTCTATAAATCTATACTCAATTTCTGTTACTAGAATCTATTTCCATAGGCTAACTTGCAAAAATAAATTATTCAATTGCCAGATGTCAAATTTCCAGTTTTAGGTTTGTTAAAACTCCAGGTTCCTTCCCTTCTGAGGAAGGAGCAATCTTCTCTCTTGTTCTCCCCATAGGCTGCTATGTTTATTTCATGGCTCTGTTTCACAGTAAAGATCTATGCATGAATATAAATAATGCATGCACCAATTCACAACAGTATATTTTTCCTAGAAATCACAATTCAGTAATTTCTCCCCTTCCACCTACTCACATAAATAATGCATTTCAAAAGTAATTCCACTCCTCCCCCTGAAAGAATACAATCAGACACTAAATGAATCTTCAAAAAGAATTGATTGTAATATGCAACACTCTTCCATATACTTTAAAGCATGGCTTTCTTTGCATTTTTACTGGTTAAGGCTTTATAAATTATAATACTGTATATACTGTAAAATTAGAGCATATAATTCACACAGAAAGCTTTTCCAGCAGGAATCAACTTAAGGATTACTAGAAGTTTCATCAGGAAGTCAGCAGAAGGTCTTAAACACTTTCCTTGTTTGGCTTAAAATAACACTGATAAATAGGAAATAATTATTAGTATTGGTCAAACAGATCTTTTTCAATAAGCAAACCACAGAAATTAACTATAGATGATTAATGGAAATTTTATCACTTTTTTTCTTCTGGTTGCAGAAATCTAACATAAGTAACTGTTAATCAAAATCAAATGCTTTGATTTAACAGCAAACAAAATGAAAAGATTTCCTATCATAGAGATTAATTTCTCTAAAAAGAAACGTTTAAGCTCAAGTAATGCTCTCTCTAGACATCCATAAATACTCAATACGTTAGGGTCCATGATAATTAGTCCCCCAAAAGCAATATTAAGAAAGGAAGAGAGAGGAAGAGAGAGGAGGAGCTGATGTTGTAATGACACGACGTGCGATCTTGGAGCTCCAAGATCGCAGTTGATACTTTTGCCACTGGACGGTCCTTTTGGACCTAAACCGTCCCAAAGAGACAGGGACAGGGAAGAGTACGTCCTGCTGATCTCAGGGACACCGCAAAGTCCCTGATTGATCCAGGAGAATCTCAGAAGCGCAGCCGTTGAAGCTGCTGAAGTTGGGACCGCTCCGGAACAGGAGGAAAATGGAAAGAGAAAGTGTGTCCATCTGGTGAGGAAATCTTATTATTATAAAGGACACTACCCCCCCCCTCAAAAAAATTAAAGCTAAATTAAATTTGAAAACAGAAGAGAACAAGCAACGAAATTAAGCTACATTAGACAGTGTGTTATCCTTTTTTAAAATTTTCTTTTACGGCTGGAACTTTTGCAAATGTTTTCTATTCTTTAAATTGAACGGATTAGTTTTTCTTCTTCTACTTTTCATATATTTTTTTTATACCCATGGATTAAAATCTTTTTCCTTATTTTTATAATGCTGGATTGGATGGTTTGTTTTTTTTTGCTCCATTTAAGAATTTTCTTTTCTTTAAGCCTGGAATATAAACAAGATATAAAAAGAATACAAAGAGGAAATAACAGAGGGGAAGGAAGTTAACACTGCCACTTGGAGGCTGGAAGCTTGGAAGGCTTGAAAATATTGTCTTTTCTTTTTTCTCTTTGATCATTTGACTTTGCATTTCAAGGTTCCTCAGCTTGTTTACAGAGAATGAAAGTGAAAAGAGCATGGGATGTTTATACAGGTGCTCTTTGGGAGCTTTATTGGCAGCTGGAGTGGAGTGAAAACAAAGCCTTGTCTTGAAAGATTATAAATGAACTTGCTTATATTTTTAAAAAAGTTTTGAATGCCAGAGTGGCAGCATTTACAAATTGGAAGAATGGCGCAACATAAAAAAACCCTTAACATTGCAAAAGATTATGTTTTAAATTCAAAAATTATTAGAAGTAACAGAGAAAATTGAGAAGAGATTGGAGAACACAGATCGTAGAACAGTAAAATTTGATGGAAAAATTGAGGATGTTCATCAAATGAAGAAAGTGGAGGTCAGAGTTCTAAAAACTGAAGGAAAAAATAAAAAAAGACAAGAAAATTGTTGATACTGACAGTGAACTGAGCGTGGTTGGAAATGGAAAGAGTGGAATATGGAAAGGGGTGGTTGATGGACTAGAGCTCTACCCCAGATTTCAAAGTATAGAAGAAGAAAAGAGAGAAGAATTGATGGAACTAAGGAGAGAAACTTTGTCAGAAGCGCTAGTGATAACCAAAGATAAGCTGATCGAAGAAGCAGATGGAGGGTTTCGAGTTTATACAAGATATGCAATAAACAATAATTTGTGAAGAGAAGTCCATACAAAACTTTCTTAGGAAATAACCAGAATACTAATGTCACAAATGGCAAGAGACATAAGACTGCACTATTACTGGAAAGACACATATTGATGTAATGAAAGCTTATAATAAAAAATTAAGTCAAATTTAGTTAAATTTAGAGCATTATGTATAAAATGAAGTGATAATGGATACAGTTAAATAATTGATTGATAATGGTAATAATGCATATATATGTATTGGTTTGATAAGAGGAAATTTGATATAAATTGCAAATGGTGAACTACGAAAGGAGATTTAGAAACTCTGTTATTAAATATAACCAATTTTTATATAGAACGTGTTATAAAGATGTAATGTTACTGGATGATATTGGGAAGAGCTAGTGGAATGCTATTATGTGGTTTTGCTTTAAATCTGGAATATTTTATATAAAAGGACGTAAAAACAATTATAGTCAAATAAAGGTTGAGGTATGATGATAGTAATATATATATAAATATATTTGATTTAAAATATATGATTTGATATGAATTGTAGGTGATAACTGTGGAAGGGATGCACGGAGGTTTTTGTAACTAATCAACACACTTTCTACAATTTTTAATGGAAGATGATTTTGTGTTTTTTGTGTTTTGTCTGTTTGTGTTTATTCAAAAATAAAAAAAATCTTTAAAAAAAAGAATAAAGAGAAACAATTCTACATGGTTAACTTGGATCTGTACTTAATCTAAACAGAATAGAAGAAAAACAAATCAGACAGGCAGCGGGAAAGTTTTGCCTTAGAAATATAGGCCTAAATCAGTGGTTCCCAAACTTGGCAACTTTAAGCTCAGAGCTGGCTGGAGAATTCTGGGAGTTGAAGTCCACAAGTCTTAAAGTTGCCAAGTTTGGGAACCACTGGCCTAAATGATAGATTCATTGGAAATTTACTGGAAGTTTAAAAAAATTAAGGTGATACATGTCATACTGTAATCATTCAGTATCAAATATAAAAATACCAAGAACAGTGATGGCGAACCTTTCGGCATCAAGTGCTCAAACTAAAACACGTGGGCATGCATGTGCATGTGTCCGCCGGAGCACCAGAAACCCAAAGGCCAGCTGGCCGGTGCACACATACCTGGGTTTTGGGGGGGGCATTTATGGGGCCATTTTCAGGGCCAAAAACAGCTCGAAAAGCTGTATGAAAACGGCCTGAAAAATGCCTGAAAACTGGTCTGGGTTTTGACCATTTTTCGGGCCATTTTCCAGCATTCCAGAGCCAGCGGAAACCAGCTGGCCAGCATGCTGGAAACCAGCAGAGCAGCTGCCGGGGATGCGCATGCCCACAGAGAAGGCTCTGCGTGCCACCTCTAGCCATAGGTTCGCCATCACAGGTATAGTACATTGTATAATGCTTTAACAAAGAAATTAAATATAATGTTTTCTGATCAAAGAATTATATTCAATCTATCATAGGAAATAGAAATGCCCTAGAGCATAAAAATAATTAACAACTGGAATAAGGTTATTATCCACTGTGAATAATGGAAATTGAAACAGAAACAAAATAAGATGATGTAAAGTCATTATCATAATGCAAAATCCACAGTCAAGTTTTTGTATTATACCCTTTGGAGAGTATGAGTTAGCTTTAAAATATATTTTTTTAAAAACATGCTATGTTGCTTTTGGACAGAATAGCTGAATTTACAAATCATATTAGACTATGATTAGATATTTGATGTTTCAGTATGTTGTTGGAAGCCCAGACATTATTTTATCATGTTGTATGAACTAGTTCATTACATGAAACCAATTCATTACATTACAGAATAGAAATTTCTTTGTTTGAACTAACAATAGCAATTTGTATGAATGTAGCAATTATGTTTTGTTAAGCCAGGTTTATGGGTTAAAATATTTACATATCTTTTGATACAAAATTTTATCAAGTGTATGAAGGGAATTTTATTGGGTTATTTAACCAGTTTTATATTACAGTAATAACAAAATTAGGTAAAGATCATACCTAATGTGCTAATTATAATAAAATCTCATTGATTGATGTTAATACAAAGATGTTAACAGCAAAGATGTTAACAACATCAGCAAATAGATTACAGCAAATGATATTGTTTGTTAGCCAGAATAATCACGCAGTGTTTTCTAGGCAAGCAGAAAAAATCATTAGATTAGTTGTAGCTAGAGTAAAATAAAGTGTATTAATAAAATAAATACACTGTCAAAGGCAGACTATTGTCAGGACAATGATAAAGTCTACCCTGTTGACTTCTATTACTTCAGTGGAGATACTGAAAAAAAACTAAATTCAAAATAGAGTCCCAGGACCTCAAAAGTTTAACTTCAACGAAGTTGAAGTTTCGTAAATTTCAGGGAAACACAAAAAGAAAAATTCTTCTCCTTTTTGCTAGTCCTATTTGGTTGCATATTTACTTAATTCACGTATTAGCAAATATAGTAATTTTCCCTGGAGGCTATTCAATACTATACTTAAGTCTCATTTTTCCCCCTAGAGAAGCATCTAGGATATATTACATGAACATTTTCTGCCTGGAATTTAAACTAAGCAGATGGCAATGACATCCCCCAACAGTTTTGTAAAATGAGAGTTTGCATTGGTTTGAAAGGCAGAAGATAATTTCTTTATTTTATGAATAGAATAGAATAGAATAGAATTTTATTACTTGTATACCGCCCTTCTCCGGGAGGACTCAGGGCGGCGAACAATTCAAGGGGGAAAAAGGGGAACATAAAAAACAAAATACAAATAATAAAAAGTAAACAACAGTCGCACAACCATACATGTCGAGAGGGGAGGGAACTCATCACCCCCAGGCCTGCCGGCAAAGCCAGGTTTTGACGGCTTTTCGGAAGGCCTGGAGAGAGGTGAGGGTCCGAATCTCTGCAGGGAGTTCATTCCAGAGGGCCGGAGCTGCCACAGAGAAGGCCCTCCCCCGGGTAATAGCCAGGTGGCATTGGCTGGTAGATGGCACCCGGAGGAGGCCAACCCTGTGAGATCTAATGGGTCTGTGGGAGGTAATTGGCAGCAGGCGGTCTCTCAAGTACCCAGATCCAATACCATGAAGGGCTTTATAAGTTACGACTAGCACCTTGAAGCGTATCCGGAGACTGATTGGTAACCAGTGCAGCTCGCGGAGGATAGGTGTAACATGGGTGTACCGAGGTGCACCCACAATCGCTCACGCGGCTGTGTTCTGGACGAGTTGAAGTCTCCAAATACTCTTCAAGGGCTGCCCCATGTAGAGCGCATTGCAGTAGTCCAGTCTTGAGGTCACGAGGGCGTGAGTGACTGTTGCGAGCGCCTCCCGGTCCAGGTAGGGACGCAACTGGTGCACCAGGTGAACCTGGGCAAATGCCCCCCCAGTCACAGCCGACAAATGGTGTTCTAAAGTCAGCTGTGGATCCAGGAGGATCCCCAAGTTGCGAGCCCTGTCTGAGGGGCGTAGATTTTCACCCCCCAGCCTGAGTGATGGAATATTGACCAAGTTTTTGGGAGGGAAACACAACAGCCACTCGGTCTTGTCTGGATTGAGTACAAGCTTGTTAACCCCCATCCAGACCCTAACAGTCTCCAGGCACTGGCACATCATGTCAACCGCTTCACTGAGTTGGCATGGGGCGGACAGATACAACTGTGTATCATCCGCATATTGATGGTGTTTTATCCCGTGCCGTCGAATGATCTCACCCAGTGGCTTCATGTAGATATTAAATAGCAGGGAGGACAGGACCGAACCCTGAGGAACCCCGTATTTCAGGGGCCTAGGGGTCGACCTCTCCTCCCCAACTAACACCGACTGCGACCTGTCCAAGAGGTAGGAGGAGAACCACCGAAAAACGGTGCCTCCCACCCCCACCTCTCGCAACCGTGCAGAAGGATACCATGGTCGATGGTATCGAAGGCTGCTGAGAGGTCAAGGAGCACTAGGATGGAGGAATGACCTCCATCCCTGGCTCTCCAGAGATCATCGGTCAGTGCGACCAAAGCGGTTTCCATGCTGTAGCCAGGCCTGAAACCCGACTGAAAGGAGTCTAGATAATCGGCTTCATCCAAGGACCGCCGGAGTTGCGAGGCCACCACTTTCTCAACAACCTTCCCAATGAAGGGGAGGTTGGAGACTGTACGGTAGTTGTTCAAACTGGCTGGGTCCAGTGATGGCTTCTTCAGGACAACACAGAAGACTTTGAATTTATGTGCCTTTCCTTTCTTGAAGATTACAAGCTTTAAATGAGTATAAAAACTACAAATAAAATGTTACATTCTCCTCAGATTCACATTAGAAACATCATTACAAAGTACTATAACATTTCTATTTGCATATACTCTGGAAATTACAGGACACCTTTTAATACAATTCTTGTACACCGAATTGTACAAAGGACAAATAGCATTTTCTGCAACAATTTGACTTTTCATTCTCATTTGACAGTTTATGGTGCCAATCTATTTCATTTTTCAAATACTAATGTACAGAAAATCCTTTAAGAAAAAAAATCTAAAGGAAAAAGAAGCTTACTTCTTAAAAATGCAGAAGGAAGAATGTTCTAAATAGGCCATTTTATTGGGTTTTTCCCCCAGATCTTACTTAATCAATAGAGTCCAAATCGTTATTTATTCCTTTAAATAGATATATATGTCTGTGAGAGTTTATAGTAAAGGACCAGCTTCTTTTTTATACTTTTTATTAAAAGAGCAGGGGAATAAAGAGGCAATGTTTTGAAATAAGGTGGAACCAACCTACCTGCCTATCTACCTACCTACCTACCCACCCATCCACCCACCCATCCATCCATCCACCCATCTATCCATCCATCTTATATGCTGCCCATCTCAGTAAAGATGGTTTAAAATCATTCAATAAAATGCCATTTAAAATATTAAAATACAGATTTTAAATTTAAAATTCAGTTAAAATTAAATTGACCAAGGAAGGGAGCAAAGATGCAGGTGGAGGAAGTTGGGTGTTACCTAATCCATTAGCAACCTCCAGAATGTCACACCTCCATAGGGGCCCCAGACCAGTTGGCAGAGCAAGGTCTTCAAAACCTTTCAGAAGATCATGTGGCTCGCCCCTTGGGGTTCACGATATTCCAGAGGATGGGTGCTATGTCAGAAAATGGTCTGTTTCGGATCCCACCAGCCGAAATTTCTTTAGAAGCATTCAGAACCTTCAGCTGATATAGTATGCAGCTACATGGGTTATAAATGATGCCAGTTATTTGCCACATATAACATTGCTGCTTTTGGAGCTGAATTGGTTGGCAGTGTGTTTCTGAGCGCAATTCAATATACTGGTTGTTACCTTTAAAGTCCTTCATGGCTTGGGACCGGATTACCTGAGGGACCATCTTTTTCAGTTATGTCCCATATCCAATCCAGTCTGGCAATGTCCTGTCTCAAGCCAAGCACAGACCCACACACCCAAGAGGCAACTGCAAACTTACTTATAACAATCAACAAAAAGCCAGGTGCCAACACACTTGAAGTAACCAAGTTTCCATCAGTCTAGCAATTTGCATTAATAAAGAGTTCCAAGTCCAGAGACTCAGGCACAAGAGTGGTCAAACGGTTCCAGAATGCAATGCACAGAAAGGGCTGTTGATCACTTGTTAAGGCAAGGCTGGCAAGCAAGGCAAGGCACAGAGAACTGGAGTAATAGATGGTTGTTTCCACTATTAGTCTTAAGTCAAAGCTCCTCTTAAGTAAAAACATCCTGGTGTTTCTTATTTAAGAAGTCAGGGCTGGTTCCCTGTTATCATCAGACTCAGATTCCGAAGCCTCCATGACAGGCAGGGTGGCCATGCTCCGGGTCCCATAGGCCAAGGAATGATGGCTGCAGAGACCAGGAGGTGTGGCTTTTCTGCATGCCTTCTAGAATATTCTTCCTCCTGGGATTAGGATGTCCCATCCCTGATGGTCTTTCAGAAGGCTTTGAAGATGTAGCTACGTATCTGCCCAGGCCTAGGGTTCTGAATGTGGGAAGGACAGTTTTCTGGCTATGTTGAAGCTGACAAATTATAGTATCTCTTGGTTGCTATTTGTGTTTAAGGGTTTTTGTACTATGTTTTAACTATTTTAATTGTTTTTATGATTGTTTGCCACCCAAAGTCACTTGTTTTAGAGGCTGTAATGATGCACCCAAATTCCTCCGCCATGGCAAGCTATTAAGGAGCAGTGGCTTTAGGGTGCGTCTGGGATAATCCCAGCGACGTGGCTGTCCTCCAGTCGCTTTAAGCCTCTAGCAAAACTCAGCTGCGATAGGAGCTTGTCACACCTGCACGCCCAGGAGTCGGACAAGCCCCTTCGGCCCAGAGGCAAGGACCGGGAGCCCTGCCTCATGAGACTGACTAGCAGCCTCGGTGGCCGGCAGTCTGATAATTTAGCAATTTAGAATATCCAATTAATTGAATTAAATAACAATTAAATAACAATTATTAGTATCTCAAGAAGCCAAAAACAGTGCTTAGACCAGGAGACTGAGAGGAAACTGGGAGCCAATAGAGAAGGATGGTGACTTTAAGAAAATTCCCTCAGTCTCTAGACCAATCAGGCTGTGACTAAATCCTGTTGTAGCCTCTCCCGCCGAGCTGCAGGAAAATGGAGAGGTCAAATAGGGTAACCTTCTCAAGTGCAGAATCTGCTAAAATATTTTGCAGAGATGTTTATCTCATCTCTATTTAAAGATCTGCAATAAAATGCAACATATGGCATCACCAAGCAACCTGTCCCACTGGTTGATAGCTCTTGCAATCAGGAAACATCTAAACTGGATCAACTTCCCTGCTGTTAGAACTTATCGTTTCAGGTCCTGCCTTCTGACCAAATACTCACTTCCTTCTCTACATGATAATCCTGTGGATATCTGAAGACTGCTACTATATTTCTCTTCAACATTTTCTTCTGCAGAAAAGCATATCAGGTTTGCTGAACCATTCCACACAGGACAAGATTTCTAATTCTCGGTTCACCTTGTTACCCTTTCTTTGAACTTGCTCCTGTTCAACAATGTCTTCTTAAACTGCTATGTCTAGAACTAGAAACAGTGTGTCCAATGGGGCTTGACCACAATTGATTAAACTTGTAAGTTTTTTTTGTAATGCATGCTATTAAAAATGTTGACTAGTGCAGAAACCGGGACAAAGCACATGGCACTCCACAGTACTACTCTTGAAGCTGATGCAAAGCCATTTATGAATATTCTCTGGGTGTAGTCATTCAATTATGAATCCATTTAACAGTTGCATCTTCTAGTCTAAATGTACCATTTTACTAATGAGGGTATCATTAAATAAATAAGAGGAGGAACCAGAAGAATGAGAAAGCTATGGATGAAGAGAGTTTGTGAGATCTTCAAAAAGACAGAGATGAAAAATTTAAAGAAAAAGCAGCATATGAAAGTGATCTATGAATGTGGTGGAAGCAAGGATGATTTGCAGATGACAGAAGATACAAAAGGCATAATGAGCAGTGTAAATATAAACTAGTTAGTTGCATTACCTTTTCTTATCTTGTGCCTTCAAATACTTCAGTTTACTATTTCTTATTCTTTTCTGCCCCCTTGCATAACACTGCTTACCCTGAAAATGAATAGCATGATGGATAGATGTATATGTGAATTTCATTTAAAAGCCTGATTAAAATTTAAAGCTTTTTCAAGGCCAGAAGTGAATTATCTGTATGATCCTCTAAAAAGGGACTATTATACAAATTAAGGAGCAGAATGAAAAGAGGGCTGTGTTATTTTTTATTTATACTAAGAATTATTTTGAAAGAAAGGGAATCAATCAAAAAATCAAGATGATACCAAAATGATACACATTCAATGAATACTCATACAAATGATATTATAAACTTGCATCTGAACATCTGACCCAAGAAAATATGTCACAGAATTCACATGATAATATCATCACAAATATTATCACTACTCCTACTCATCAACTTATGCAAGGGTACCTAGCCACCTATTCTGTAGGAAGAGGGTAGGTAAATGATGAAACATGTGTTGTAACACAATTTCCTTTTTTCTTATGATGACATAACACATTGTGATGACATAATGAAATGAAAGGATAGAACTGGAGTTGTGGAGCCATAATGCATGTTTTATAATTTTGGTACTGTTGTGATTAGGAACAAACATTTTTGACCACCTATTTCTATGGAATTCTGTAACACATTTCTTTTAACTTTGTTCCAAAAAGTTTTCACATCTTCTTTCCTCGTGTTTCCATTAACCTATTTTCTAATACTTTTTTCTAATACATACTGTGACTTCCTAGTTTCTCTCTACATTATTTGAATTATTTGCCTTTTTCATCTATTTTTCCCAATATCCATTCCTGACACTAGCATATAATGGTCTATCTATATTCAGAAGAATTAATCATCTTTGTATCCTTTACTAATTCTCTCAGGCTTTTATAATAATTAATTCAATAAATTGTGCTTTTACATTTATTCTTATTCCCCATGAATACATATGAATAGACTCATATTTGAAACTAACATGCTTTTTCTAAGCAAATACTAACCAAAGAATCACTATTCTAGTTTGTTCTTGGATCTCTGAATGCCCCAATCATCATTTCCCCCTACTTTCTTGTTTTAAACCTGCCTACCCATTCATATCTCCAGCAGAATAATCCCCCCCGCTGCTTAATGACACTCATTCAGAATTTTGCACAGTGTTTCCCAAAATTCACCTGTGATTCTTGTATATCCACATGTTGGTTACTATAATCAATCTATGATTTTTTACTTCAATATGTGCCCCATTATAATTGGGATTACATCAATTCATACTTTCTGACAATGACTTTATCCTTTCATTCAATCAAACCTAAACCTTAGCTTTCCTGCACTTATTTATCAACTCTATTCCACAAAATCAGACTACTTTCATTGAGATATGTATCATGTCCTGCTTTCTTTTAGTTTCACAGACATACAACATCTCTATTTTCCTTTCATTAATCAATTATTTCATGCAATATGCATGTAATTAATGCATATTGTAAGCAAATAGTTTTACACAATATTAAACAACCTATAATTATTTTTAATAATGAATATGTACATACTTACAATAATTTTGCCTGATTTTTTTATTTATTGAACTGAATGCAAGACTTAATTCTAAGCAGACACATACTGTATATAATTTATCTGTAAAACACATTGTTTGTGTACTGAAAAAAAAGATGAAGATCAAGTAAAAAGTTACTAGACCAAGTACAACTGTACTGAGATTTTACCAGTATTTGTCTGAACATAGAAGATGTTTTACCTTCCACATCAAGGCAACTAGGTGGACTATCTGACCAGATAAGATTATACATGCACTCAAGGAACTCTGCACCTTCTAGTTTATATCCCGGAAAACACTGAAAATATATCATTGATCCTACTGGGAAGGAAGACTCGAACTGAGATATATTAGTGAAACTATGAGGAAGCAGCAGTGGTCTCAGGCAACCTGCAAATTAAGAAGAAGGAGGTGTCTTATTATGAGGTATTTGTTTTTTAAAATAGCTACTTAGCAATAAATTTAATAAATATATATATTCCTTCATCTGAACAGCAAATTATTACTTCAGCTGAGTCGTTCCCTCGCTCCCACCAAATATGCTACATCACAACTTCTAATTGTTCAGCATACACTTCATAACAAAAGTACTAAATTCAACATAGAATTATTTTGATGTACGATTTTCTACATTCTTTGTTTTGTTTTTCATTTAGATTTCTGAGGTTTCCCAATCATCACTGAGCTTGGTGGCCTTAGACATCTAAATTTAAAAAAAAAACAGAAATTATTTGAAAGAATTATTCCTTTCCTTTGAAACTGTTATGTTAATGTTTTATTTACTGTTATTAGTATTATTAAAATATAGACATAAATAAATGGATTTTAATCTATTTTAACCAGTTGCAATGGTTCTGATAGTCAATACAGAAGCTTTCCAGTTACTCATTACTTCTCCAACAGGAAATCTCCAGTGTTATCAAAGTGAAAGTTATGTGAACAGAAGACTTTCCTGGCAGACTGGGTTTATTCTTACCTTTCTTTAGATGCTAAATAAAACTACAATAAAATATTCAAAAATTCATGAAAGCATAGTTCTGAATCAATCTGTAATTGTTTCTATCAACATATTTTAATATTAAAATAATTTTAATAAAAGCTTAGTTATAGAACAAATACTCTCACATAGAAACCAACAAGATGCCTAGCTTGAACTTTTAACTTTTTCTGAAAAGGAATTCTCACTGAGGATATTTCAAAGGGGAGTTTATGAAAAATATCTAAGATGCCAGGTTGTCAGTTGTGCCTTTTCCTGGTATTGTTTTTATAAGTGTTATTTATTTTGCAAAATAAAGACTAAGAATTAATAACAGTTCCCTTAACTTTTCTCTTAACTTTTCAAGCATGCCAGTTATTGCAGAATTCCCTGGCTGTCCATTTGTCATAGATGAGAATAATAGAAGTTTATTATGCTACAGTATGCTGTCAAACTGGCGGTTCATGGCCCAGATGTGTCATGCACAAGCTGCGCCTACCCTGGCTCTGTAAAGGCAAAAAAATGTCACAACACATCACATGATGCAATCAAGGGACATTAACCCTCCAGAAATTAGATTGGCCCCCACTCTGACACTTTTTCATAAGACCCTAAAGATGTGATTTTGCCAGCAAGACTAGGGAACTGAGAGTGGGATGGAGCCCATTAAATGGCTGATTTGAGTGTGTGTTGTTACTGGGGAGGGGGAGGGGGAATTATTTATTTATTATTATTTTTTATATTGTGTTTGTATTGTCTGTAAGCTGCTTAGAAGTGCTGTGAGCGAGTAGGTGGCTACATAAATTCTCTACAATAAATAAAATTAATTTCCTTAAGACTTGGCTTTGTTCCCAAACTGGCGGTTAGGGTGGCCCTGGAACCTTTTAAAAAATATATCCAGAATGTTACTTTAACCTGGGCAGTCATGTTGTTTGGGTTGTGTTTTTAATTTATATAATGGATATACTATAAGACAGCATATGAAAATAAATCATTGCTCTCTTTTAATCTCTTTCTAATGGGAATAATGTCAAACTACATAGTTGTATCTTTAAATTGATAAAAGTTGCTGTAGAAATAGTTCTCTCTTAATTCCACTTAAAATTATTTAAGGCCATACAAAAGTTATAGCTTACCACAATTCTACTTGAGCAGAAGCTTTGCATTTAGTAGGAAAATTAGACAAAAGCATTCTAAACTGACTGACTTACAAATGTACAATTTGTTCCTCCTAAAATGTATTTATTGAATCAATCTTGACTCCTATGGACATAACCATGAATTTTTCTTTGCATCAGGATAGGCATAGTTTATTTCTAGGGTATCTTCCATAGATTCCCAGTGTACAGCCCTGATATTGCCTATGATCTCTCATCCAAATATCAATAATCTCAACAAGATAATCTCAACAGATAGCCTGTTGCTATCTGAGGAAATATTTCCTCTTAGTTACCCACTAATACTCAGATCTTGCAAATTTGTGGAAAAATATGTGTTAATCCCCATGCTTCTTATGGTTTTGTATTTTTTAACGAACGCATTGGGTGGATAATGAGTCTGCAGTTTGTAGGGAATAAAAAAAAGGCAAGCTACTTTATAGTATCTATCTACAAGACACTCTCATCTAGACTGGTATGTTTTTATAGAAATGGCTAGTTTATATAATTATAATGGTAGTTTATATAATTATTATGGCTAGTTTATGTTATTATGGGCGGAAAAGTTGTGGTTTCGTGTTAATGCTTTTTTTACTGCAACAGAGAAAGTTGGAAGTCAATATTTCTTTTCTTTCCTCAGTTTCTCCTCACTTTTCTCTCCCCCTTTCCTTCCCACTGTGTTTTCCTATTTACTTTTGTTTTTTGTATTTTATCTTAATAAAAATGTTAAAATGAAGACTCTCTCATCTAACTTACAGCTTTCTTACATGATGAGAGAATACAGATATTTACTCTAATTATAATCTGTTGAAGGATTTTCATATAGTTTCCTATTTGTACAACAAAGTGCACTGATAGTTTTCTGCAAAGGACCATAATTTTATTCTAGTGTGAAAAGATAATCCTTCTCGCAAAAGAACAAACTTCCAGATCAGAATTTTACATTGATCATGATAGTGTAGCAATATCAGTCTGGTTGTCCTGATATAGATTTTTTTATAACTCTATACAGGTAGCCCTCAATTTATGGCAACAATTGAGTCCCAAATTTCCATTGCTAAGCAAGACACTTGTTAAGTGAGTTTTGCCAAGGTGGCGCAGTGGTTAAAAGCAGCACTGCAGGCTACTGCTAGATCAGCAGGTCAGCGGTTCAAATCTCACCGGCTCAGGGTTGACTCAGCCTTCCATCCTTCCGAGGTGGGTAAAATGAGGACCCAGATTGTTGGGGGCAATATGCTGACTCTCTGTAAACCGCTTAGAGAGGCCTGAAAGGCCTATGAAGCGGTATATAAGTCTACTGCTATTGCTATTGCTATTGCCCCATTTTATCACCTTTCTTACCACAATTGTTAAGTGAATCACTGCAGTTGTCAAGTTAGCCTATAAATTTAATAAATAGAATATAAATATAAATAGTAATATAGTTGTTAAGTGAATCTGGTTTCCCCATTGACTGCTTGTCAGAAGGTCACAGAAAATGATCACATGATCCTGGGACACCGCAACCATCATTAACACTTGCCAGTTGCAAGCATCCACATTTTGATCATGTGACCATGGGAAGTGCAATGGTCATGTGAAAATGTCTTAAATCATGTTTTTTCAATACTGTTGTAACTTTGAATGGTCACTAAATGAATAGTTGTAGGACAAGGACTATGTGTAATCCTTACTTACCAACCATAATTGGAATCAACTATTCCATCATTAAGCAATGCGGTCAGAAAATGAAATTTCATGTGACCATATCTAACTTAAGACATCAATTCAGGCTACAGTCATGCAATTTACAATATCCTACCAATTTCTCCATCCCCACTGACTTTGCTTATCATAAGCCAACTGTGAAATGTCAAATGGCAATCATGTGACCATGGGATACTATAATCGTTATAACTGACAGGTACTAAATTGCAATCGTAAGACCAGGATATGTTGCAACAGCTGAAAGTTTGAGGCCCAGCAGATCCATTAAAATGGCATCTGTTTCATAAATTGTACTCTAGCAAATGGCTATTTAACATGCCTACATTTTATACAGTATTAGCAAGAACTATAGCACCACCTCTCTTTCAAAACTACGCATTCATTCAGAAAAATTGTGGAAGGAAGCTATAGCCAATGCTAAATCTTGCTAACTCTATACCACAATATTTACTCATAGTTAAATAATGCATAACACCTTGGTGTTACAACACATTTCAAAAGTAACCAGAGTTTATCAACTTTCCATTTTTACTATTATGCTACTAATATGAGAGAAGAGGGGATTCAATTGCAGAAAGTGTTAGTGGACTAGAAAGGATGGTTAACCTACCTATCCACTGATTCAGTTAAAAGCAGTTCTGCAATAAGTAGGGATTTTTTTTCCTGAAACCAGAAAAAATCTAGAGATAAAATAAACTTGTGAGGAAGTAAAATTGGTTAAATGGAGCAGCAGCCACACTTTCTGATTCCACCCCAGCAATTGACCCTACATCACCCCACTGCTTATATAGCATTCCCTACATAAAAAATAGAGATCTGAATCTTTGCTAATCTGCCAATGAAGTTTGTAATTTAGGATAATACAGAGCGATGCATACCAGGCAAAACATCTTAACTCCTCCGAAGTGTTGAAGATTGGCTTCAACTATTTAAGAAAGTAGTTCTTGATGGTTCAATAGAATAATTAAACACACAGGAATGGAGAAATACTTAGATTTTGTTAGGGATTATTAGAAAGCCCCACATGGCATGCACCAGGATAACTGAGGAATTATTTCATTCCAATGGGATGGGCCCACTCTCCCTGCAATAGCAGATGGGACATACTGTGAATCCTGTAACTTAAGGAATTCTGGCTGGTAGGGTCCAGAACATCCTTCTCTGCCATAGCTCTTGCCATTTGGAACATTTTACCCTCTTGGAGTAAGATCGCTCCCTCCTTCCTGATCTTCCGTAAAGGCCTGAAGACCTTGCTGTGCACTAGTTGGCTTTGGGCCCAATAGAGGAGTGTCATGCTGAAGATGGTTCGTGACCCGTCAAAAGGGCGAACGACAAAACCGTGCCCGACTAAACCGCGTCGCTGATGTCATCAACAGGGCAACAACAGCCAGCACGGAGAAAGAAGGGCGCTTTAAATAGCGCTTTGAAAGAAAGCCGATTCCACTTAAGGTAAGGGTCAGGTTTAGGGTTAGGTTTAGGGTTAGGTTTAGGGTTAGGTTAAGGGTTAGGGTTAGGTTTAGGGTTAGGTTAAGGGTTAGGATTAGGTTTAGGATTAGGTTTAGGGTTAGGTTAAGGGTTAGGTTTAGGGTTAGGTTTAGGGTTAGGTTAAGGGTTAGGGTTAGGTTTAGGCTTAGGGGTTAAGTTTAGGGTTAGGGTTTACAGCGTGCTTCTGTCTCCGCGCTGTTGTCGCCCTGTTGATGACATCAGCGACGCGGTTTAGTCAGGCATGGTTTTGTCGTTCGCCCTTTTGTCGGTGAACCAGATGGTTGATGGACTAATAGCAGATCTTACTCCCTAAAGGCTCTCTTCCCCCCCTTCCCCCTCTTTTTACCATAATTTATAATTTTATTCCTACTAAATATATGTTTATATAGTTTTATTGCTTTTAACCTTGTTCACCTTGTGGTGAGATGGGTGGCAGACAAATTTAACAGATATTAATTAATAATAATAATAATAAAAGAAAATAATTTGAAAATTAAGTACACTTGAAGGCAGAATCAGAAGCAATGGATCGACACTAATAAAGGAGAGAAGAAAGATAGAATTAAGAAGAAACTTCCTTATAGTTAGCACAATTAATCAGTGGAATGGCTTGCCTTCAGAAGTTGTGGGTATTCCATGTCTGGATTTTTTAAGAAGACATTGGACAACCATTTGTCTGAAATGGTATAGGGTCTCCTGCTTGTAAATGTGACTGTATTTCACATTTGCTGTCGCATCATTGTAAAGAAAATTACTAATAAAGCTCCACAATTAAATTTTTAAAAAAATTATAGAGAAACTACAAAAGGTTTATTTATTTATTTAGTGTATGGCACTATGAAAGAGTTAAACACAAAAACTGGAAAGCTGATCAATTTTCTCCCTCTGAGGTAAGTCATTTGAGATATTTAAGTATTGAGATACTTAACATTGTAGGGAAAAGTTACAAGAACATTATAATTTTATAACAAGGTATGCATTCTGTGGTAGACACAATAAAGTTATGTA
This sequence comes from Thamnophis sirtalis, assembly GCF_051295495.1. Classification (NCBI taxonomy): domain Eukaryota; kingdom Metazoa; phylum Chordata; class Lepidosauria; order Squamata; family Natricidae; genus Thamnophis; species Thamnophis sirtalis. The sequence goes on from NW_028261386.1 coordinate 50,034,468, forward strand.
ACTGAATCTGAAGTATACACCTAAAGTAAATGTAACATTTGAAATAGTTGTAGTCAAATTGCAACTTATATACCCATGATTCATGAGAAAAGAAAATTAAGAACTTCCTTATTATTCCCCACCTCAAAAATTTAAGATTTAAAACCCATTGTTTTCTGATCTTCAAATCAAATGTATCCATAATACCAATTCATAAATAACAATTCATAGGATAAAAAATTATTATACGCTGGAATACTCCCCCCCCCAAAAATCTAAATATACCTTATACCAAAACAAATAGAGTAAGTGGAGTAAATGCTACAGTGCTTACCTAGCTAATATCAGACAGACAAATTATTGTGGCATGATATGGCATAAATGTAGTTCAGAAGAACCATCATTTTCTTTAAAAACGTTTTAAACACTTTTAAAAATCTATTTTACCCTATTTGTTTTATTGGAAAGGTTCACAGTTTCTATATATTTTACTATTTTGGTGTATTTATTAACACTATTTTTTAGTTTAATGTTTATTTCTCTCATTGTATTTGAGGTTTATGTTTATTTCTCTCATTATATTTTTATTTTATTGCATTTGTGTTTTGTTATTTATATTGTGAGCTGTCCTTTGCTGATATGGGAATGTGTGCCACCAAAATAAAATTAAATTAAAAAAGATGTTATTGTTATGGATGTTTATTGGTTAAAAATCATAAAAGCAAGAGAGATGGAATTCAATAAAAAAGCTTATTTCCCCTGAAAAAAAAAATAGTTTGTACATAGTTTATGTGTTTGATGTACATAGTTTATGTGTTTGATGGACTTTCTTTCATATAATTATACAGCTGTATCTTATTCAGGATTTCCTTATTTCTGCAAATGAATGAACGGGATCAAAGGCAAATAAATTTTGAACATAATAATTCCATGCTATATATTTCTTTTAGTGCTCATTATCTGGAAGATGTAGGATAGCACTTTCAATGAAATTTTATTTAGGATTACAGATGCAAGAACAATTAGTAACCTGCTCTTAGTGTCAGAAAGTTTCTATTTGACATCAGAACCAAGAAAATAGATAAGGTAAAATCCCTTGTGATGCTGATTTTAATTATTTTTGAATTAAGTAATGAATTAGTTCTTTAATTGAAGTAAAAGATTCAATTAACTTGAGAACCTAATTATTTATATCAGCAAGTTTAAAAAGAATTTAAAAATACAAAACATTTAATTTTATCTCTCAAATGAAGCAAACAATAGACTAATCATATTAAAAATGCATTTTGGCCATTTTAATTGCAAAATATCTCTAATAAAGGTAATGCTGTACTAGAAACTATAGTTAATTGTTATATCCTTAAGATGCAAGCCTTGTGCCACCCTCCCAATCTGTCATTACTCAAAGTGTAAGATCTATAAGATGCTCTACTGTACTAAACCTTGGCAAATGGGCAGATTATCCCATGTTCCATCATCTTGACATATTGATACCAGGTTGTCTAAATCAGAGAAGTGGATCTGGAATCCTTCGTGACAGCTGATTATTAATTTATTTCCAGTTCTGTATGTCTTGTTCTGAATCTCTGCATCTTCAACAGCTGGAGCAAGGCAATCTGTAGCTTCATAAAAAAATGTTGCATTATTATCTTAAATTTGAAAATGGTGGCTAACGTAATGCAAAAAGTTTTATATGTATACAAGTAGTCCTTGACTTACAACAGTTGGTTTAGTGACCGTTCAAAGTTATAATGGCACTGAAAAAATGACATGACCATTTTTCATACTTACAACTGTTGTAGCCTCCCTAAGGTTATGTGATCAAAATTCAGACTCTTAGTAACTTGATTCATACTTATGATAGTTATGATAGGGTCATGTGAACAGTTTTTACAACCTTCTTACAAGCAAAACCAATGGGGAAGGCAGGTTCACTTAACAATCATGTTACCAACTTAACAACTGCAGGGATTTGCTTATCAATGTGGTTTGAAGGTCGTAAAATGGGGCAAAACTCACTTAACAAATGTCTCACTTAACTTGATAAATTTTGGGCTCAATTGTGGTCATAAATTGAGGACTATCTGCAGTTTTCCACACTGTGCTACATTTCCTACATTATATTAGGAAATTTGCATTTTTTTAAAAAGTGATTTATTGTTTGGTTATCAATACTGTATCAGGATCAGTATACAACTTTACTAATATATATTTATTATTATTGTCCATCCCCCCCCAAATAAAGAATGGTTAAAGCATTTTTACAAAAAAAGAAACAAAACTTGACATATATACATACTTATAACAATGTAAAAGCAGCAAACAAAAAACACATAGCATTAATAAATAAAGAAATAAATGAAATTGAGCCATATGCGAAACTGACAATCAATTACTGTAAAGATCAGCTTATTTAATTGCTGACAAAAAGATACAAATAAAGAGGAAGCTGATCCATCTCCACTTGTAGGATTCTACAGTTGTTCTTAAACAGCAGTGAAGTTTAAATGAGAGGAAATTACTGTTAAATTAATCCAGGGTTTTTAAGCTAGTAACCAGTACATTAAATGAAACTTTGCATACAGCCAACATGGTAGCCAGTAAATTTTCTATAATAATGAAGTCACATACATTGTACCTAGTCAGACCTGTCAAAATGACAGCAAAATTCTCCACTAGTTGAAATTTCTTAGTTGTTATCAAGGGCAGCACCAATTAGACCATTTACAGCAATCTGTGTGGGAAATAATATTATTTATTTACTGAATGTATGCCCCATGTTTCTTTTAAGTAGCTTGAAGCTATAATAAGCTTACAGGAAGTCAATTTGTTGCAGTTGGTAGGATATACAAAAGATACTACAGTAGTGAGAATTTATGAAAAAGATACATGCCAGGAAAAGTCAATCTATGCTTGTTTTCATTTATTTATTTGGCAGCTTGGTTGGTTGTTTCAATTGTAACCAGCTCTAAGATCATTTACTCCTGTGTTATTCTTTAATATTATTGTTTTACTCATATATTTTTACAGAAACATTCATATTTTTCTATACAAGTTGCATGTTTGATTTTTTATGAGATAAAACAAAGAGGTCCCAATCAATCAGTAACTTATTATTTTTTCATTTATCAATGTTGACAATTACTCTAATGCATATACAGACTATAAAATAATAATAATTAATGCTTGATCATTGTAGCCATTTGGATAGTAAGACAGACTGAAAGTAATGTAAAAAAAACCAAATTATAGTTAAATGTTTAAAAAAAAGAGTAAGATTGCATTTTAATGGATCAATGGATAATTTGTTTGTTCTCTCTCTTTATAAAATATCAGTTATTAAAAAGAAATTAGTAGTATGTTTTTGTTTAAAAGGATTCAAGAGATTTTACTCCCTGCTGAACTATCTCTGATTTATCAATTATTAGTTTCAGTTTCATATTTCTGCTTATTACCTTTCTCCAGTGAATAAATAATAGGTCTTTGTGGAGTAGGATCCAACAATCTAGGAAAATTATTTAAGCCAAGAAGTGATAATTTTGCCCAAAGCATTAAGTATTTTTCTCAGTTAATTGGCAATTATAAGCCAGAATTATTGAGGTTTTGCATGAGGAAAGTCTCTCTCTCTCCTTCTCTCTTTCCTTCCCTCCCCCTCCCATCCTCTATGTATCTATGGTATCATTAAAAAGAAAAATAAATAAATATGTATATTTGTGTACATCTGCAAATGACAGCTGCATGCATGTTGTATTGTAAACAGAACATTCATAATCTCAATACTGATTAATGTGAGATAGTAACAGCAAGCAAAATGATAGACGAGTCATTTTTTAAAACCCAGGAATACATTTAAAGAACTAATTCAGTCTACAAGTATGGGAGAGTGTGTTTTTAAACTCTAGCTAAAGATACTATTTTGCCCCAGTCAGATTTGTATTCATAATTGTACATTACCATTTCTAGGCTTCCTGCTTGAAGAAACCAGAAAGCAAACTTTTAGTTTATAGGTTTGCCCAGAATTTGTGCCATGATACAGTTAGAGATTATACAATATATCTAGAATAATGATTTGCAAAAAATATTTCACATATTACAAATGTTCACGTTACGACTTTGGAGCATTGAGGAATGATGGCATGATGAACTTCATCACCTCTTTATCCTTGTCAGAAAAAGTGTTCACTAACTCCCTCCTTTCTACCTTGCTGAAAGAATCTTTCTATCCTCTTTTTACAGAATTTGTACCCACATGGTGTAGGAAAGACAGAAACTGTGGCTCATACGCAAGTCTCTGTGCTGTAGAGATTATTTTCAAACCCCTCACTTTTAGCTGATATACCAGACAGGCCAGAGGTGGGTTGCTCCCTGTTCGAACCGGATCAGCCGAGCTTCGCCCACCTGCCTGGACACTTCTGCGCATGCGAGCATGAGTGAACTGGTAGTGCTGGGATTTGAAACCCACCTCTGAGACAGGCCTGAAAATTGTTGTGTGATCTCTCTGGCCACTTTCCTGAAAGGATATTGGCCACTGCCATATTCTGTCCAGGGGTCAGCAGAATTCACCAGACAATGCTTATGTTGGTAAAAATAAGGATTCCTACCTCATGTTTTCTTAAAAATCAATGTTTGCTTTGATCAATTATTGCAATAGTAAATTTGATTTGATAGAAACAGCAATTGCTTATAAAAGCTAAAATATAATAAAAGCAATAAACTTAACCAAATGCTTCCTGAAGAGCAACTTTTCCTAACATTTAAGAATGAATTATATCTAGAACACACCAAGTTCGTTCTCTCTCTTTCTTTCTCTCCATCTCTCTCTCTCTCTCTCTCTTTCTGTCTCTCTCTCTCTCACACACACACACATACACGGATTAAAACATGTAACTATAAACCATATGCTGCTTCAAATAGAAGACCTAAAGCAATGCTCTTAACTATGATGAGAATGAGAACAAGTGGAAAAATTGCTATTTAAGAGGTCGATTTTTAAAGTATTCAGGCCCAAAGCCATGTGATCCTTTCAAAACCAAATAGCCACAATTTGTATTGAGCTGGAAACAGATTTAGTGTAAGTAAACTAAAATAGATATAATGTGGTCATCCAGTCTTTTGCATCAAATATCAGATTCTTTTCAAGAGAAATCTCACATAAAGTGGGATGCATCAAATCTGGAAGGAGCTATTTTAAACTGAGTAACGGTGCAAGATGTGCCTTTGTCAAAATGGCAGCAAATAGGAAACCAGGTGAAGGTGGCAAAGAGAAAGCATACCAGAACAGAGCAACCTGAACTACTGTACAAATCTGTTATTTCAGAAATAAACTGACTTAGACAACTCACTTGCAAATGGTATTTTCATTTTATGCTTATATACTTCTGTCTCTGTGAATGAAAGAGCTTGTATCATCTCTATATTATTAATATCAGAGCCTGAATTCCCCAAAACTTCACCCAGCAATTTCATGCAGATGATAAATATAGGGAACTGTGGAACATTTTATTGATTAAGAGAATATAGTCGTCCCCCCCCACTTCCCTCCCAGCTACTTGACCCAAGTAACCTTGTCTGTCAAGAATGAAAGAAATAATTTGCACAATGCTACCACCCATCCCTCCAGCAATACAGAACTGTTGAATGTACAGAATACAATTGAAATATTTAGCAAAATCAATAGGATTCCACACTTTTATCTATTTCCAAAGACAAGTTATACACGATAAGCTTCAAGACAATTTCTCTGTTAAATCCAGAGCACAAAATAATCTAGTTTTATTCTACATCTCCAACAAATTATTTACTCTTACTCTCTCCTTTGTTACAGAGACAAAAAATGTGTGTATTTCAGCCTACTTTTAAACAACTGTTTGCTAAAGGATGACCCAGTACATTATCATGATGGTTAAATGATGGTCTATTTCCTGGCAAGGCTGAGCTATATGGACTCATGACCACATTACAGATAGTATTGTGACAGACTCTTAAGAACCCATTCTATCCATTTTAGAAATAATCTTGCAGATTTTTTTGTAAAGATTTCACATATAAAAATATGATTAATAATTTTGTTAAAACATGCAAACTATATAATTTGCTTATGTGATAAACACATAATACTTATTCTTATTTTATATGGTTGATGCTAAAAAGTTTTGTTTGTGACATATTTAGGTTCATTTTTACAACTAAAATATCACACAATACAGATGAAGTAGTATTTTTCTAAATCAATTTGTATCGGGTGGAATAAAGCACATTCAGTCAGAATATGATTTATTCCAATAGCAAATTCCTTTCCTTTCTAGGGTCCCTTCATACCTCAGAGACATGCTGAACTGGTATTAATGGTCAGAACTCTACTCATAGATCAATGCCTGAACTTCCTTAAACTACCTCAATACTTTGAAAAACAATTCATCAGCAGAACTTAACCTGAACATTTTTAGCAGAATAAGTGTAAATAAGCAGTCTTTCTTCTCTATAGTTTTAATCATAGCAACATCACTAATATTAATACAGCAAATTAATACAGAACACAATGTTTAATAGAAGTTGAAATTTTTATTTGTACTTAGACTGACATGGATAATATATTGATAATTTCCTGCTCTAACTCTGCTCCTCTCAAAAGATTCCATAATAAAAAAATGCATGTAAGAAATAATCACACAGAAAACAACACCCATAGACACATTCCTAATGTAGAAATAATTGTTTTAAAACAATTGTATGTGCCATTCCTTTTCACTTCAAGTTAAATTTACAACCTTCCAGCAACACATAACAGATTTTATATTCTGATTAACATATACCTTTATTATAAGTTAATTATCCTGTTATTAAAATAGAACTTTAAAGTTATATAAATAACATCTGAAGAATAATTAAATACTAAATTTGTATCTATTTTATTTGGATGTATACCACCTGCATCTTTAATCTACTATTTTCCTATTTTATAGCTATAAAATATATCACATTTGTCACATACACAAATATTTTTAAAACAGCTTCTTTGGGAATATCAGCTTCTGTTTGTGGACAGAGTATTTAATGAATTCTGATTTTTAGTGTCAAAAGAAATGCATATTTTTATTTGACTCAGTGATGCCACCTCTTTCTTTGTGAATATGCAGTATTAAAATAAACATTGTTTTAAAATCTTCTCAGAAATTATAGCACAATCTCGTAAACCAGAAACATAGAGATAGTACAACCATGGAGGCTTTTTTACAAATGAAATTTGCTAACAGTAAATTAGACTTACCTTCTTGTAGGCACACAGGTTTATCACTTGGCTTCCAGCTTAGGGAGCCATTAAAATGTCTCTCACAAAGCTTTTGGGATGGACCCTTAAGCCTGTATCCTTCTTGGCAATGAAATCGGACAACTGAACTTTCAAAGAAAACACCTGTGCTGGGCATTTTATATCCATATTCGGGGAATCCAGGATCAGAACAAGCATGGAGTTCGTCAAAACCTACATCAACAAAGATGTAAAATATTTATGTTCAGTCAGACAGTTATATCCTATTCTTCTTATCTCTAGTATTTGCTAAACTGAGCTGAGATACAGATTCCAAAACATAAGTTGCATAGAGTGTTTCCAAAGCTAATGGGCAGAGCCTGAAACAAGATAACTCAGTTGATTCTGAAGCATGTGTTTAGCTTGACTTTTGTGCACACACAACGCACATTAAACCTTTATAGCCCCAAACAGTGCTTAATATTATTAGCATTTCTTAGTTTAATTCTTTTAATCTTAACTCCTTGTGACCACATGAAGAAGTCCATCCACATTGTAGGCAATGTTTTTTGAAGTGATTTGCATCACCTTCTTCTTAGGACCTGAATATCTGGTCCCAAATCACGCAGTTGGCCCCTATTCTAAAGTGAGACTAGGATTCAGGTCTCCATGCTCCTAGTTTCACACTTTAACCCCTAGTCTACAGTAAATTGATTTCGAACAATAAAATACAAAATAGCAAATTAAAAACTTAGCAAACACAGACCATATAAACTAGTAAGTTGATAAAGTGCAATACTTTTCACACTAATCATGGAAATTGAGTTCATCATGACAATTTAGCAATTTCTGAGTTTGACTCTTGGTGACTTCAGAGAGACTCTTAACACAGCCAGTTTGCCATTTTTTTTTCTCCTGAAATGCTTTCTCTATTTCCACTCTAGACTACTTCACTAGTATTCTCCGAGGACTTTCCAATAGTAACCAGGTGTGCCTCTGCCATGCTTTTTGAAGTTAGCCAAGATAAGATGAGAAACCAATAGTTTCCATCCAACCAACTCAATCTAGCAAATTAGGCATGCTGCAGATACCATCAGCCAGAATGTCAACTGGTGGGAACTAGAAGATGGATTTTTTCCTGATGTAATCCCTGCCTTATGGAATATTCTACCCTCAGAGATTAGACTGGCCCTAACCTTGTCCTTTTACAAGGATTTAAACTTAGCTATGTACCTAGGTCTAGGGCTCAGAATGCATTAATGGTCTCATTACTTGACTTTACTTTTAGTTAATTAAATATCATGGTTGCTGTTTGTATTTATCTTTGTGAATGTTTTTACTGTTTTAATTTAATTGAAGTTTTAATTATAATTTTAGAATTGTATACTATCTAGAGTCATTTGGTTGAGTTGAACGTCTATTGAAATTAAATGAATGAATGAATGATACAACCTGCAATCAGAATGGACGAATGAAGGTCTGTTTTTAAAAATATTCATTACAGAACATGTTAAATGGCTTTTCATTTGCAACAAAAACTCACTAACTTCAAACAAATCTTAGATTTAGATTAAAAGAAGCACTTCTCCTGAACACCTTAAAACTGTGTTAGGTTCCTGTGGAATGCCATTTTAAGGCAGACTAGAGCACGGGTTTGTATTGCAACATTTTTTGCCTTTGCGGAGCTGGGGTGGGCGTGTCTGAGTTATAATTCTGTTCATGACAAAGAGTAAAGGATGTATTAAAGGATGGATCCCTTTCTTAGAGTGGGTACAACTGCTTCATCAAACATTTAAATATTTATTATGTGCAACAGTGAAAACAAACATCCAGATGACAGTTTTTTAAAAAAGGAAGAAGAAATAACTGATTTATGAAGAAGTTGATCTTGGTCACGATCAACTCGGAGACTAGTTTGTCCCTCAAACCCATGTTCTCAAACAAACATATCTAAGCCAAAACAAGTTTATACATCTCAGATCTTAATCTATAATAGAATCTAATAAAACAATATATATAGCAACTAACTACCAGCAGCTTCCTATCTAAATTCACTAAATATGATGCTATTACTATTGGCTGAGGTGGCACTTTTCCCTTTAAACTGCTGTCAGCTAGCTTTGGAGAAAAAATAACACAAGCTCCAAAAGACAAAAGCTAAATGAAGATTATACTTTCCTCTTATTTGTCCCTAGTATTTGATTTTTTTCCAGGCTTTAGTTGTTTCCACCCAATACGTACAGGTCAACGGACTTTTTTTTAGCCAACTAAGTTACCTTTTAGCCTATTTGGCCACTTTGAAGATAATTTTTTCTATATGATGGTCTCAGATTTTATCTGAGTTAATGATTGTTGTTTCAGCTACATTAAGATATACAAATTAGTCAGGACCCAATTTTTAAAATTGATTTAATTTGAATCAATATTGTGATGAATAGTTTGTTCATAAAGATTACATGCAAAAATTTACCAAATCACCAAATCAATTTGAAAACATTCAAAGAGAAAATTTTATTGCATTGTGTTTGAATTAAATGTTTATATATCCCCTAGGCTTCACAAGTATTTTATGGATGGGGCTTCCTGGGCGGCACTTACTGATGGAAGCAGCTTAACATAGCTGCTCCCGAGTTCCTGGTCGCGTTATCTGTTTAGATGATCATCTATCAGACGTCTAACAGGTTTCTTACTCTTCGGGCAAGAAGGGAAGAAGATTAGTTCTGCTGTGCAAACACCCTTTGATTTTTGCAGCTTCTGTGTCTGCGGAAAGAGGGGGGCCAGCCGAAGGCAGAACGGCATCCATGCTGGGAATCTCCAACTGCTTTGTGCAGTACGAAGTAAGCATCCTCCCACTCAGATCGAAGTTTGAACTATTTGATTTTAACACGAGTTGAGCTCGCATGCGAGGACTTTAATTGTTTATCCAAATCCTAGCTTCATTTTTTACAAGATCTTCTTCCGTTAATTTATCTACTTAAAGAGGCATTTAAAATGGCGACGAGCCTGCGGAATTCCTCCGTAACAATGATTATTTTCTTAATCTCCTTGTTAAATTCTACAGAGCTTTAAAACTTCAAAGGAAAGGAGTGATTTATTACTCTGCCTCACAGCCGGCCAGCAGAGTTTTACTAATCAGTTTCACTTTTACAAGACTTTCTTTCTTCCGTTAATTCTGCTAATTTAGAGACACTTAAAATGGCGATGAATATGCTGAACTGTCTCGTTACAATGCTTATTTCCTGAAACCTTTTGCAAAGTCCTACCGAGCCTCAAAAACTTCAAAATAAAGGGGGAGATTCAGTACCTCTTTCCATAGCTGTACAGTGGGTCAGTAGAGTTTTACTAATTGCCTGAAGATAAAACTTGGAATGGCCTCAAAACCAAATCCTAATTTGAACCCCCCCCTTCAGCTCCCAGAAGCACATCTCCAGTACCTAGTACAAAGTCGCAGCCTCCGCTCTCCATGCCCCCTGCTGGAGATTTGCTAACGAAAGAATTCTTCTTGAGGGAATTAAATGAGGCTCTCAACACCCAGACAATTAAAGTGGAAGACAAACTTAAAGACTTTAAAGAGGAGATAAAACAGGAGATAAAACAGGAGATAAAACAGGAGATAAAAGAACTTAAAGAAGAGTTGTATGATAAAATTGATGCCAGGGTTGTTAAAATTAGAGATGATATGCTGGGGCTGGTAACTGTACTGACAGAACATGTTTCCGGAATTGAAGATAGTCTAGAGGATCTTAATGAAGCTAATACCAACTTGACATCGAAAACAGAGGTGGTGCAACAAAAAGTTGAAAATGCTGAAAAAGAAATTATTATGATACAGTACAGGCAAATGGAACTGGCATTAAGAGTAAGGGGGTTGCGTGAAGAAAAACAGGAGAACCTGAAACAGATTCTTTCAGAAGTTTTTGATTGTCTGGTGGGAAGACCGGGGCTAAGTTTGACTGGCAAATTGATAAAGTTTATCGTGTTAACTCTTGGGTGGCAAAGCAGAAGCAGCTTCTTCGATACATTGTTATATATTTCACTACAAGAGAGCTCAGAAACACGATATTACAAGAGTCTTATAACACTAAGCTCCAAATTGGGGGTCAAGACCTGACTGTTTTGAAAGAGATACCACCTCAAATGCTAAGAGCCAGGAGAGATTATGCTTTTTTAGTTGAAGAACTTAGAAACCGTCAGATACAGTACAGATGGGACGCACCATTTGGCATTATACTTACATTTGATAGGCAAAGATATCGTCTCAACTCCGTATGGAAAGCCCGAGATTTTTATCATAATATTTTGAAGGCTGGACACCCTGCACCATCTGGACCCGGAGAAAGACCACAAGAAGGACAAGACAGACAGCAAACCACACAACTACCAGATAAGATGGATCATCTCTCTCCCCTAGAAGCACAAGGTGTTATGGAACAAAGACCTAGCCGTATGACTACTAGACGAATGGATAAACAAGCTAAAAGGCAACAACCTCAACAATCACCTGCCATCGATCAAGGAGCTACAGCAACAAGTCCAGAAGCCATGGGAGGAGTTAGGCCAAAGGTTAAACAGGCCATACAGGAGACTCTAAAAAAGCTTCAGGTAACCAAAGATGACAACTAAGATTTTAACATGGAACGTCAATGGATTGAATTCTCCACAGAAGAGAAAGAAAATATTTCACTATCTTAAACAGTTTAAGAATGACATAATTTGTTTGCAAGAAACTCATATTAAATCAACTGATCAAAAATATCTGATTAACCCAAAACTTGGTCAACACTTTGAAACTTCTGCTATGGAAAAGAAAAATTGTATAGTTGTATACTTAAGAAAAGATATGAAAGCTGAATTAATTGAAGCAGATCCCTATGGAAGATACATCGCGTTAGATCTAATCCTAGAAGGGAAAAAGACATTGCTTCTGGGAATTTATGCTCCTAATCAACAGCAAGACGGGTTCTATAGAAATCTTCATGCTAAATTAGTACAGTGGAATTATAGGTCTTGTATATTATTGGGTGACTGGAATGGCGTTATAGATACCAAGAGAGACAAGAAGATTTCTCGCCCAAATACTAAGATGTGAGCAAAGCTACCTAAATCTTTTTTTGACATGATGGATGACTTGAAACTGAGAGATATCTGGCGAGAACGAAATGCAGAGGAATATGATTTTACCTTCTTTTCTGATAGACATCAATCCTTTTCTAGGATTGATTTCATATTAATCACTAATGATTTGCTTTCTAGGGTCAAGAAGACGAAGATTGCGGCTAGGGTCCTTTCGGATCATAACCCAGTTTGAATGGAATTGGGAGGGGTGGTACAGGCAAGAAGGTCTTGGAGACTGAATGAAAACTTATTTAGATATGAAGAGTATATCAATGATTGTAAAAAAAATCTAACCGAATACTTTGTTTTTAATATGAATAAGGGTACACCCATGGAATTCGTATGGGATGCAAGCAAAGCGTATATGAGAGGAGTACTGATAAATATAAACAAAGCACACAGACATAAACAAGGGGTAAAACGAACAGAATTGGAAGAGGAAATTAAGAGGAAAGAGCTGGAGTTAACATTAAACCCAGGTGATACAAAGGTCAAGGAAGCAATTGCCATATTAAAATCTCAATTTGACATGTTGATTTCTGACCAGGTAGCCACTAGTTTGTTATACGCAAAACACAATACTTTCTGCAACGCAAACAAACCTGGCAGATGGTTAGCTTATCAGATTAGGAAAAAAAGGAAATCTCGAAATATATCTAAATTGACCTATAGAGGCAAGGAGGTGTTTCAACAGGATGAGATTCAAACGGCATTTCAGGATTTTTTTTACAGAGTTGTATAAGGGGGATAAAATTAATGGTTTAGATATAGACAAATATTTAGATAAAGAGAAAATACCCTTAGTTAAAGAAGAGCACAGGCAAAAATTGAATCAACCAATAACCTCGGGGGAAATTTTACAGGTAATTAAGCAGTTAAAGTCAGGGAAGGCACCAGGCACAGATGGCTTGACAGCGGCTTACTATAAAAACTTACAATTAGAAATGGTAGAACCTCTTAGAGAATTATTTAATAAGATTCAAATGGAAGGTAAGGTACCTCCATCTTGGAAGACAGCTCAAGATACTACTCAACCCAAAAACTATAGACCTATCTCATTACTTAATATAGATTATAAAATTTTTACTAAAATATTAGCAAATAGGGTAATGCTGGTTATTCAACAATTGATACACGCTGACCAGACAGGTTTTATACAAGGGAGACAAATGAAAAGTAATGTTAGATTAGTTATTAATGCACTAGAATACTTGGGAAAGAACAATCACATTCCTGCTGCGTTCATATTTTTGGATGCTGAGAAAGCTTTTGATCGAGTTAATTGGCAATTTCTGTTGAAGATATTGCAAAAAATCAATTAAAGCAATATATCAACAGCAAACAGCTCAAATCATAGTCAATGGAAGTTTAACAGACTCTTTTCAAATTGGAAAAGGCACAAGACAGGGCTGTCCTTTGTCCCCACTATTGTTTATTATAACTGGATGTATTGTTGAATAAAATACGGGGCTTGGATGGTCTAAAAGGAATTAAGATTAGGCAGCAAGAATACAGAGTGCGTGCTTTTGCGGATGATTTGGTCATAATATTGGAACAGCCACAGGAATCCAGTATGGTTTTAATGAATACGATTAATCAATATGGTCAAGTGTCTGGTTTTAAAATAAACTTAGGGAAAACAAAATATTAGCCATAAATATGAATACTAAACAAAAGGAAGAATTAGGAGGAATATTAGGATGTGAGGTAGTCAAAAAGGTCAAGTATCTTGGAGTTAATATTTCAATCTCAAATGGGAAATTATTTAAGTATAATTATGAACCACCCTGGCATAGTATACAGATAGAGATGAAAAAAATGGGAGAAGTTGCACTTATCTTTGCTGGCAAGAATAGCGGCAGTGAATGTGAATATCTTACAAGTATTTTATGGATGTTTAAATTTTATTCAAATGTTATTATACTTAGTCACAACCATCCTATGATCACAGAGTTACACTAAGTATGTCATGGGGCACAATCATGGAAGGCATGCAAGACTTCACTTCCATACAGTAGGAAAAAGAGATTGAGGAAGTATCTTTCAAACTGAATCAATTCACAGGTCTGCAAAAAAAAAAATTCGAGAGCTGTTTTGTTTGTTCCATGTAATCTTTATGTTTTTTGGTGCGCTGAATCCGAAAATGACCTACATTTTGTCATAGGACATCACGTTTCCTGACAATTTAGGTAACTATGTTAAATAAGGCAATACCTCAAAATAAATGGAAATAGACTTATAAAATTAAAGTTTTATTACAATATTTTCATGAAAATCCTTTTTTGAACTGAAATGAGCTCACCTACACCACTAAGCTTGATTCTTCTTCCTTGTGAGGCTCCTCTTGGTGCATTTACACTTGTGAGTAGCATCTGGAATGTCTCTCTCAAGCATCCAACAGTAGTCTGCCATCATTGTAATGCTCCATTTTCCCTGGTATCTCCTTTCCATCTCTTTAATGTCTTGGTGGAATCATTCACCTTGTTCCTCACTCACAGCTCCCAAATTTTCAGGAAAGTAGTCAAAGTGGGACTGGAGTAAATGCACTTTCAAACTCATCAGGCAACCTAAAGCTTGAAATGCTTTCAGCATTCTTCCAACCATCTTTTTGTAGTGAGGATCTTTGTTATTGCCTAAAAATTTATGTAAGACTTCTTTAAATGCAATCCACCCTTCTTTTTGAGGATCCTCATAGTATTGACAAACTCTTGATCAACTATAAGCCTTCTAATGTCTGATCCGATGAACACACCTTCCTTCAATTTTGCCTCCGACAGGCATGGAAACTTGGTGACCAAGTATTTGAAGTAATCTCCATCTCTTGGAAGTGATTTTACGAATTGCTTCATCAATCCCAATTTTATGTGGAGAGGTGGTAGAAGAACATGATGGGAAGGTACCAAAGTTTCTCGGAGGACATTTTTTTCACCGACTGTTAGCACCCTCAGCTGCCAACTCTTCTTGGCACAGTGATTTTGTCGGTCTTGACTGTCCCATAGATGCAGAAAACAAGGGTATTTGGTATACCCAGCTTGTTGCCCGAGCAGAATGCATAAGACCTTCAAGTTCCCACACACTTGCCAACCATGGTCTTCATATTTAAGTTTACGAAGAACCAATTCAACGTTCTCATAGGTTTCCTTCAAGTGTACCGAATGACCTACAGGTCTGGAAGCGTAAAAAACATGGAGTAAAATTGCTTTGAGACTTCTTTTTGAAGAATCTATAAAAAGACGTCATTGCTCTGAATTATATTGGATTTTAAATTGACATATCAGACCTTCGACATTGATGCAATAAACCAACTTGTCTTCCAGGGAGAAGTAACAAATTCCTTTTCATGATGTCTGAACCATGAAGATGACACTCCTGGCAACAATAAATTCCTGCTTTTCAGCCTTGATCCGAATAACTCAGTGGCATCTTTGGGGAGATTCAAGTCTCTTACCAAATCATTCATCTCCTCCTGAGAAAACAATTTTGGTCTTGTATCATCTTCAAAGTCAGAACTTGATTTGTCATCTGGTTCAGGTATGACTTCACCTTCATTGGAGCTAGGTATCTCTTCCAAGATAGCAGGGAGCTTGGGTACTGGTATATCTGTGCCACGGGGGATGGGACGAATTGCTGAGTGAAGATTGGGCTTTGAAATGGAATGCTTCCATTTGGAATTAAACCCTTTCACATTGCATGAACAAAAATAACAGTCATCACTATGGTTCTTTTGCTCTCGCCATACCATAGGAATCCCATAACAGAAAGATTTTTTCTTACCCTTGAACCAGTTTCGGAGGTCCTCAACACACCATTTGCACACTTTATGAGATGCCCAAACTTTATCTTGATGTCCAATTTTTAGTCCAAAGTATGCAAAGTATACTTTTTTCATAAAGTCTATAATATTCTGCTGTTGCTTCAACACTGTATATTCACCACAGATGAAACAGAAACAGTCTGGCAAATTAATACACTTTCATGGAGCCATACCATAATGGTTGAAGAATGACGAGCTAACATGAATTGCGATGAAAAAGTGTGCCTAGAACCAAGAACCTGATGATGATTCGTGCACAAGTGTGGCATGCAGGAGAGAGCAGATCTGTGTCTGTACACGAGACGTCACAGTGCTGGCCACGCCCCCTGCACTGACCGGAGATGCTGCTATCTGCCCTGTGTCTCCCTCCCACTGGATTCTTCAGGAAAGATTAACCCCTTCTACCATTAGAAGCACAGACTTAAAACTTGCTTAGCTTATGTATATATTGCTGACCATCAGATTTACAGTGCTATATTTCTTTTACATAGCTCGGACAAACCCTTTAAGTTTTTTGGGGCATTTTATATCTTAAATGCACTTATCTGAATTAATTAATAGTAATTTGGACTTTAAATTTGATTAAAAACCCATAATATAAAAAATACCCAAAATTAAAAAAATGATAAATTTGAAGACAATTTTGCATGTTGTGGCAAATCATGACGTCTAGGAGTTTTTTCAATATTTTATTTGTTTTCAGCACACCAAAATACATGGAAATTAGATGAAAATAATCAAACAGCTTTTTAGTCGCAGATATTGTTAAGGCCAATGCCAGGTTTCATTTTCATGTATACAATTATTTGTTTAGCAATTATGTCTTTATGAAACATTAAAAAATATATAGCGCTGTTTACAAAGAAGTGTAATGCAAAATGAAAATAAACATTCCATAAAATGAGGCTATTAAACCTGAACATTTGCTGAATACCAAAACAATTTCTTACTGACATAGCAGGAGAAAGAAACCTAGATTTAAAAAAAAACAACCAAAAACAAATATGCAGTTTACTATTTTAATTATGTCTAGAAAAATCTGCACACTAAGCATAAATATTTTCCATTCTGCATGCTTGTGCGTTTATTACTATGTTGGTATTACTGCCTGATGAAATATTTCAAACAGTCTGTATCCCATTGTTCAAATATGAAAATAGAAATGAAGCAGTTAATATTCATGTGGAAGACACCTTACAGAGAACCTTTAATTCCTGCAGACCACACAGAACAAATGATCTGGAGATACTTTCATATACTTATATTGGAATATATAACAGAATCTACCTGTAACTAGCAGGTGGTAAATAATGGTAGTACAAAGTATATTAGTAAGAGCAATATATTGTTATTAGCTCTGATTATCACAATCCAGTGCATGTTCACTTTAGCTTTTCCTCAAATCTAATACTTGCAATCTAAATTATATCAATTTATGACTTAAGCAGAATATGTTATTTTACTTAGTACTATCACTGTGATCTGTCTCAATATTTGTAAATGCAGCACAGACAACAAAGACATGCTTCAACTTTTTAAAATATTTTTTATTACGAGAAGATTTTACAAAGATTTTAAAAATGACAGAAACATAAAAAATAGAAAAATATTATAAAAGGATGAAAAAAGTGAAAAGTAAGAAAAGTAAAAAAAAGTAAAGGGATTAAAATTAGACAGCAAGAATATAGAGTCCGTGCATTTGCGGATGATCTGGTTATAATATTGGAACAACCGCAGGAAACTAGTAGGGTATTATTGAATACGATCAATCAATATGGTCAAGTCTCGGGATTTAAAATAAATCTAGGAAAAACCAAAATAATAGCTATAAATATGACTATCAAACAGAAGGAAGAACTGGGGGCGATGCTAAGATGTGAGGTAGTTAAAAAAGTTAAATATCTTGGAGTTAATATTTTAATCTCAAATGGGAAATTATACAAGTATAATTATGAATCACTTTGGCATAGTACACAGTTGGAGTTGAAAAGGTGGGAAAAACTGCATTTGTCCTTGCTGGGTAGAATAGCGGCAGTAAAAATGAACATTTTACCAAAATTTTTAATTCTTTTTCAAATGTTACCAATACTTAAAAGAGATGCGAATCTTTTAGAATGGCAGAAGGGTATCAACAAATTTGTGTGGGCAGGAAAGAAGCCGAGGGTAAAGATGAAAATAATGCAAGATGCACGTGAAAGAGGAGGATTGAAATTACCCAACTTAAAATTATACTATGACGCAGTGGCATTATCTGCAATTAGTGATTGGATTCATCTAACTAATGACAGAATTTTGAATATCGAGGGATATGACTTGTTATATGGTTGGCATGCTTACCTGTTATTTAACAAAAAACGGATAAGAAATTTAAAAATCACATCTTAAGAAATGCTTTATTGCGGGTTTGGAAAAAATATCAACATAAATTAAATGATAAAGTGCCCATGTGGGCAATTCCTAGACATGCAATTGAAAATATGAATGTAGAACAAAAACACGATAGAACCACCTATAGACAACTTCTTATCTCAGAAAGAGGGGTGATGGAACTAAAATCTTTAGAGGTACTTAAAGAAGAGAAGGTAGTTCAAACGTGGTTTCAGTATGGTCAACTACAGGCTAGGTGGAAAACAGATCAAAAAATTGGCTTTGTAAAAGTTGAGGATAATTTGTTTAAACAAATAAGAGATCAAAGCTCAATGCATATAAAGAGGATATATAATGTATTAGTACAGATGGATTCTGAAACGGAACTGATTAAGGATTGTATGATAAAATGGGCTCAGAATATCGAGGAACCAATAATGCTTGAAACATGGGAAAGAATCTGGGTAAGAAATGTGAAATTTACCCAAGCACAAAACTTGAGAGAAAATTTTTATAAGATGTTTTATATATGGCACCTAGATCCTAAAAAGCTTGCCTCTATGTATCCAAATGTTCAACCTAAATGTTGGAGATGTGGTTCTTGTGATGCTACATATTTTCATATATGGTGGACATGTCGTAATGTCAAGGCATTTTGGATAAAAATATGGTGGATCCTGCAAAACATCTTTAAAAGAAGGATAAAATTTACCCCCCAGTTGTTTTTACTGGGTATATGTATTGATTTTGCAGCAGCAGAGACTAATTTGGTTCTGTATTTAATAACGGCAGCAAGACTCTTGGTGGTGCAGTATTGGAAGAAGAAAGATTTACCTACAATTCAAGAATGGACTTTGAAAGTTATGAACTTAGCCGAAATGGCCAAAATCTCAGCATATCTTAAAGAACATTCAAACGAGAGATATAAACGAGACTGGAAAAAATGGATTGATTACATAAAAAGTAAATATGGGACTAAGAAACTCCAGATAGCTTATGCTTAGTATCAGTAATAATTTAAATTGTTTAAAATTTGGGTAACAGTAAGAAGCTGAGTTCAATGTAGAGATATTTTAGACTGTGATTGTTCAAAAGTTATACCACGTATGGTCTTTGGGAAGTCGGGGAGAGGGAAGGGAGGTGGGGATTTAGGGGGAGGGGGGAGGGGGGAAATACAATGTGTGTTAAATTCCATGATTGTATTTGTATACTGTGGCTTTTCAATGTTAGTGCGAAAATAGAACAAACCGAATATACTGGAAGGTAATAGATACCGAAGGAAAGAGTCGAGTGAAAGAAGAAGGAGGGTGGAGAGGGTGAGAGAGAGGAGGAGGAGAAGGGAGGGAGGGAATGGAGAGGGAGTGATAGGGTTAAGGTTAGAAAGAAGGGGAGGGGAAGTAGGCGTAGAGGGGTGTGTGAGAAGGAAGAATGAAAGTTGGAGGGGGTTGAAAGAGGGTGTATGGTAGGCCAAGGTGGTATACTGGGTTTGTATTGTAGAGGGCATTTTCTATATAAGTGAGGGCCGTGTTTATTATTCAATGTTATATGCCCTGATTAAGCACAGTGAATATGTGATTGTATAGAATGAAAACATAATAAAATATATAAAGTGGTTAAAAAAGAAAAGAAAAGAAAAGTAAAAAAAAAGATTAAAAAGAGACTTCTGCTCTTACAACACAGCAATTATTTCCATTTCAACTCTTCCATATTGCATATTATATTTTCCTTCTTCCTATAAACAAATATTTTAAATTAATAAATTAATTAATTAATAATGAATTCTATTCATTTTCAGCAAAAATCTATAAAGGCGTTTCCAGTCTTTTATAACTGTAATTCCTTCCTTGATCAAATAAGATCATAGTTTGAATTGTGGGTTTTACTTTTGCTATGACAAAGTAATTGAAGATTTTTAAACAAATCATTATATCAGAAATACCACACTGTGAATACACAATATATGTAAATCCATGTTAAGCCCAAAAATACTTTTGTTAGCCTCAGCTGAAGAATGTTTTATATAGCAAAGAAACAGCAGGCAAACACAAATGGTTAACATATAACAACTTGCTAATACAGGAAACTGGGGGGCTTAAGATGAAATCAAGAGCATGTTTGACTACAGAAGGATTTAGCTTTCAATGATTTTCCTATGCACAATTAAGAGAAAGATTTAATATATATTTTAAAGCTACCAGAAATAGAATACAATAAAACAGAATGAATTATGTACAAATGATGAACACATGATTGCTAAAATATATAAAAAAGATTTGAAACAGAGGAAAAGCAAGTTAAAGAATATATGATGAAATGGCAAAGAATTTTGATTTCATATCCAAATGGATGATTGGGAGAGAATGCTGTTAAAAAGTCACATTGTCTTGCAATTTAAAAAGAACTTTTTCAAATATGCTATCAGAAGGAAAATCAATAATCAAAATCACTTTGCCAATGTGAGCCTAGGAATGAAGTCAGAAAGTTCAGACTAGTAATTTCAAAGACAAAGAACAGGCAAATGAAAGATAAAAGGAGAACACAGAATCATTCCTAATTCTCTACTCTGTATATACCCCAATCAAAGGAAGTACAAATCTTGGTTATAAAAGTAGTAAAGATAACAAAACAGATGAATTGTGAGCCTCCCTGAGTCCCTTCAGGGAAAAGGGCGGCATACAAATAAAGTAAATTCAATTCAAAATTCAAATACATGGCCATGCACTGGGCAAGACAACCAATTCAAAAAGATTTATACCACCAGACGGGGTCACCAAAGTACAGAACCTGCTAGAAGAGCTAAATTCCCACAGCTTTGGAAAAGCTCAGTAGAACTGAGACTATATGAATCTCAGGGGGATGCTGTTTCATAGAGAAAGAACATATATTGATCCCACAAGATGATTATGCTTTACAGCCAGAGACTGGAATACACCTACATTTTCAGATGTTACAGGTTTGGCAGAAGCAATAAGACAAAAACTATCTTAAAAGGTGCCCATTCCTAAACCATGTAGGAATCCATATCTTGAGTTACTTGTTTAATCTCACTGGTAACCATGCATCTCAAAGAGAAGAAGAGTTACATGGACTGTAATTACGTGCATTGTGGAATTAATAAGGGTACTATATTAGTCAAACAGTAGGTGATTAGGATACGATTCCCTTTGAGAGAGATCTCCCAATACAGCAAAGTAAGCAATTGGCACACAAAATAAATTGGTCCCTTAAATTTTATACCAGTTCTGCCTGGTGCAATCCTATTCTTAAAATATTCCTCTTGTTTCTCAACCCTTATAAGGACTCAAGCTACCTTAAAAATGGTTGCCAAGCAGCATTCTGCAGATGCAATAAAGGCAGAAAACAATCATATTTTATTAATCATTCCGAAGATCTGAATTTGAGCTTGTACAAGGGTTCAATCAGACTTTATTTCAAACAGGGATAAGCAGGCTTTGGCCAAGAATCCTTAAACTGGGCTTTTGCCTAATATTAAGTTAAAGACTAAATAAAAGACAAAGCCAGCTGATTGCATACTAAGACCTGAAGTATACTTCCTGAAATAGCCAAAGGCAATACAGGACAGTCTCTGATCCTGTAATGACTTTTTAAAAACTGGCATTGCATCAGTCTGCACTTTAAGATCTTCTTTCTTTAAAAGCTAAGAGAAAAAGCTTACAGTTCAGCATTAGTTATTCCACTGTACCCTATATTGTTTGAGACAGTTCTCCATTATGCATGCTATGAATCTGCAAATATCTTCTGAGTTTAATTCTGTAAAGGTCCCTCTTGGGGTCCTGTCTTCTCTTCTTAAGGAGTAATCCTCCAAGAAAGAAAATGAGAATAAGATAAATATTTTTTTTTACAAATAGCATTCTGCAAGATCATCCCTGATCTTTTAATTATTTTATGTTATCTTTGTATATTGCAGAAACTATCTTTTTATAATTTCTTTTTTAAAGAAATTCTGGCAGGTCTTTCTCTAAATGCAAGCAGTTTGTTATATCTCAAGTGAATCCATATGGATAAATGTGAACAAAGATATACAGGGATGCAAAACTCCTAACCTAAAAACATAAAATTGGCTTCAAACAGAGTGATGATGAGTGACAGAAGAATCAAGTGCACTAGCTCTTATTGTTAAATAAAACATATTTTGAGAACTTCAATTTTTCAATAGGGTTTGGAAAAGTAATTGAACGTGGGAAGGAGAAAAAAGAAAATGAAACTCTTATTTTCCTCTTCTATTAGTTTTTACATTTTTTGAAGAGGCTTAGAGGCAATGGTGTTCCCTGAATAAGAATGGTATTTCTTGGAATAGGCTGTTCAAAGAAATGTCCTTCTAAGCTTGTTATGTAGAGAAACATTCTATTTCCAGTATCAAATCATTATATTTCAAAATGTTGAAGATCTATTGTGTACCACCAGAGGCAGCCTCTTTTTAAGGAGAAGGGGGAATTTTGTCACACAGTGACTTAATTATCACAACAGTACCAGTGAAGAAGCATATTTCTTAAAGGCCATTTGATACAAAGTGGAAACGAAGTACACACAGCAGATTTAAAACTAATATATTTATTGTCATATTCATTACTTTCTTTGAAGTTCTTAGAAGATGTGCACACAGTATGATAGGAGAAGGAATAGTAATCACTGCAGGCAAAGAAAAATATACAAGGTAGAGACAGTGATAATTAACTTTTAACAGCAATCATTTACAAAGAAATGCTAGATAGGATATGCATTCTTACCCTGGTGAAATGATTAACACATGCATATAATTCTTTCTCCCTACTTTAGGAAACAGAATTGAACATTTTCTTGAATTCTATTTTCTACATTGTTACGACTGTAAAGTGTTGCTCAATAATTAGCATAACAAATAGATGCTGCTGTTATGTACTTAGAAAGTCATAAATGCAACATATCACAACATAGGAATGCATTTATGCTGGAACATATTACATAAACTATATAGGACAGTAATCGCAAACCTTTTAGACATTGAGTGCCCAAACTGAACACGAGCATGCCCAAACGGAAAGGTGCGTGAGTACAGACGAATGTGTGCACATGCGCACATGCGCAGCAGAGACCCGAAGACCAGATGGCCAGCGGGAAGTGGGGCACCCCAACACCAGCAGCGCAGCAAGAGGTAAGATCTTTTTCTTTTGTAAGCTTCTGTTTCTTCGTTTCCATGGAAACAGAAGCTCACAAAAGAAACACCATGGACATCTGACCTGGGACGACAGCACGCATGGCAGCAGAGATGTGCATACCACATCTGAGTGCCATAGGTTCATCGTCACAGATATAGAATATTATTATCATACTTTTCAATTAATTCCATCACCAGTGCAGTTTTTTTGACACAATTTGTTTGTTACAGCATTTACAATGTGATCTACTCCAAATTGGCATATTATGAAGACATTATATTAGGGAAAAAATAGCTAACATTTATTAAATGCATCCATCAAAATTTGCATATCATACCAGACATAGTCTTAAAACACACTTCACAGCGAAAATGAGGTATGCTAAGATATGCTAATGAAATATGCTAATGAGGTAATAAATCACTGTTTACTATATTCTGAAACTAAGCCTAGAACCAGTTAGAAGTTTTTGTGTATGGAGGTGTTTTTTCTCCTTTATGCTTGCCTCTAATAGAGTTACCTCAAATTCAAAAGTAGAGTGAGTTCCAAATTCAAGCCGGGGGCTTGAGGCCGTTAAGAACTGGATGAGCGCTAACAAACTGGTACTCAACCCGGACAAGACCGAGTGGCTGTTGTGTTTCCCTCCCAACAATTTGGCTAATGTTCCATCTATCAGGCTGGGGGGTCAAATTTTATACCCCTCAGATAGGGTTCGTAACTTAGGAGTCCTCCTGGATCCACAGCTGACTCTCGACTATCATCTGTCGGCTGTGACCAGGGGGGCATTTGCCCAGGTTCGCCTGGTCCGCCAGTTACGACCCTACCTGAATCGGGAGGCTCTCACAACAGTCACTCGAGCCCTTGTGATCTCTAGGCTGGAATACTGCAATGTGCCCTACATGGGGCTGCCCTTGAAGTGCATCCGGCGGCTGCAGTTAGTTCAGAATGCGGCCGCGCGAGTGATAGTGGGCGCACCGCGGTTCGCCCACATAACACCCATCCTCCGCGAGCTGCACTGGCTACCTGTTGATCTCCGGGTGCGCTTCAGGGTCCTGTTGACCATCTTTAAAGCCCTTCATGGTAGTGGATCTGAGTACTTGAGAGACCGCCTTCTGCCGATTACCTCCCTCCGACCGATAAGATCGCACAGACTGGGCCTCCTCCGAATCCCATCCGCCAGTCAATGTCGACTGGCGACTACACGGAGGAGAGCCTTTTCTGTTGCAGCTCCGACCCTGTGGAACGATCTCCCCGTTGAGATACGCACCCTCACCACCGTCCAGGCCTTCCGCGCAGCCCTTAAGACCTGGCTATCCCAACAGGCCTGGGGATAAGTTTATAAATTGCCCCACCCGAATGTTGAATGTTGAATGCAAGTTGTGTTTTTATTACTTTATTTATTTTGTTCACCTATTGTTTGTTTTGAATTACACCCCCTCCCTAATGATTGTAAGCCGCCCTGAGTCCCCTCAGGGAAAAGGGTGGCCTATAAATCCAAATAAAATACCAAAAATACCAAATACCAAAATGACCATTGGCTTACCTGAAGGGTCATTTTCTGGGCACTGCGAAGGAGAATCCAAGCGTGGGTTAAATACAGCCAATCTGCCCAGGACTGAATTGAAACTTTTAGCCACGCCTTTTTTCAATTAAGGCATGGAACTTTTGCGCGCTGAGAAGTCAAAGAACGAAGTCCATATGATAAATCCAAAACAAGTCATATGACCAATCTGAAAAGTCTGCAACGAACAGCGGAGGTAGACCCCAGGATGGGGTTGGACTCTCCTTTGCAGCACCCAGAAAACGACCCTTCAGATAAGCCAATGGTCATTTTCCTGGGTGCTGCTTGGAGAGTCCAAGCATGGCACATGCCCAAGCTAAATGCCACTAAGGTGGGAAACTGTCAAGTCCAGGGTCTCTCCGCTGGTATAAATGCCATGAAGGACTCATGCCCCCTCCACAGAAGCAAATTTGTCCAATTTGTAGTTACGAACAAACAGAGACAAGGAAGTCCAAGTTGCCACCCTGCAAATCTCCTCTATTGGTGCCTGAGTCACCCAGGCCCCCGTGGTGGCAGCGCTTCTCGTAGAATGTGTGGTGATATGGCATGGCACTGGTTTGGACTGGAGAATGTGGGCGAAGGTAATGCATGCCCGCAGCCAATGCCCGATAGTAGGAGAGGAAACTTTGCAGCCTTGGGATGCCAGTTGAAAAGATATAAAGAGTGATTCAAAATGCCAGAATGCAGCTGTGCACTTGATGTACTTACGGAGCGTCTTATGAATATTGAGCATGTGCCATCTTTTCTCTTTAGGATGTTTGGGATGCGGACAAAAATCCGGGAGGATGACCTCCTGGGCCTGGTGGAACCAGGAGTTAATCTTTGGAATAAATGCCGGGTCCAGTCGGAGGCCCACCCTGTCCATTTGTATCAGACACAAGTCCTCCCGAACCGACAGGACTGCCAACTCTGAAATACACCGTGCAGAAATGATGGCAATCAAGAAGGCGGTCTTAAACATCAAATGCTTAAGACTGGCAGACTGTAGTGGCTCAAATGGCGGGCCAATCGGGGCCTGTAACATGACATTGAGATCCTATGACAGGTATCTGTGGACAATGAGAGGTCTCAGGGTGATTGCGCCACACAGGAAACTATGGATGATGGGATGATGACCAAGAGATGAATGCTCTTCAGGGGCTATAATCATGGACAAGGGAGCCACCTGATGCCTGAGTGTGTTAGGCGCCAGGCCCTGGTCCAGTCCTTCTTGTAAATAGCCCAATATTTGTGGAACC
Organism: Thamnophis sirtalis; assembly: GCF_051295495.1. Taxonomy (NCBI): domain Eukaryota; kingdom Metazoa; phylum Chordata; class Lepidosauria; order Squamata; family Natricidae; genus Thamnophis; species Thamnophis sirtalis. The sequence goes on from NW_028261386.1 coordinate 50,060,944, forward strand.
GTAGCCAAGATTGCCGTCATGTCATGAACTGTGCACCAGTTGTCGAAAGACCTCCATGTGGCATCGTATATCCTGGTCGTGGAAGGCCATCTGGATGCCTGAATGGTGTGAATGACCTTGGTAGAGAGTCTGCCCCTACTCAGGAGGTCCCTCTCAAGTGCCAGACGGCTAGTTGTAGCCACTGGGGCTCTGGATGTTGAAGTGCCCCCTGGCTGAGGGAGACCTTGTGTTGGGGAATCTGCCAAGGTGGGTTGATGGAGAGACTCACCAGGTCGGCAAACATGGACAGTGAAGAATGTTGATCCCCTCAGCTTGCGGGGTTTGAAACCTGGCAAAGCAATAGCAATAGCAGTAGCAGTAGACTTATATACCGCTTCATAGGCCTTTCAGGCCTCTCTAAGCGGTTTACAGAGAGTCAGCATATTGCCCCCAACAATCTGGGTCCTCATTTTACCCACCTCGGAAGGATGGAAGGCTGAGTCAACCCTGAGCCGGTGAGATTTGAACCGCTGACCTGCTGATCTAGCAGTAGCCTGCAGTGCTGCATTTTAACCACTGCGCCACCTTGGCTCTTGAACCTGGGAAGGTGCGTGTTCTTTGGGGTAGTGAATAAGTCGACACGCGGCTGACCGAATCTCTGAGACAGTTGGTGGAACAGGTCCAGATGCAGGCACCACTCTGAGTGGTCAACCGTGGGCCTGCTCAGCCAATCTGCTTGGATGTTGTTTACCCCGGATATGCGCTCTGCCTGAATCGAGCATAGGTGTCTTTCTGCCCACCTTTCCAGGCATTTGGTCGCCGCCATCAGGGATCTGGATCGCTTGTCCCCCTGGCGGTTTATGTCCGCCTTTGTTGCCACATTGTCCATAAGAAACATCACATGATGCCCCTGGATGCTGGTGTGGAAGTGAATAGGGGATAGTCTCACTGCCTTCAACTCCAGCCAATTGATGCTGTCAAGCACCTGCCTTGCACGATTTGGTTGTGTAGGTGGGTTCTCCAGCCAAAGAGGCTGGCATTTGTCATGATGGTGATACAGTGAGAAGGAGCCCTGGCAGCTCACAGTGTTGATGATGGCACCGAGGTGCTGCAGTTCTAGATGACTTTTTTCTAGATTGACCAAGAATCCATGGTCCTAGAGGATTCTCATTGTGTACTGCAGGTCTTGCTCCGCCTGTTGGCAGGATGACAACTGAATGAGAATGTCATCCAGGTATCATTGAAGCTGCACTGGACTAGATCTGAAGGCGGCTGCTACCATTGCGAGGATCTTTGTAAATGTCCTTGGGATCGATAACAGGCCGAACAGCAGGGCCCTGTACTGGTAATGGCTGCCTGCATAAATTAACCTCAGGAACCTGCGGTGAACCTTGGGAATGGGGACGTGAAGATATGCCTCTTTGAGATCTATTGATGTTAGAAGATCCCCTGGCCTGATGCAGCCCAGGATTGACTGGAGGGACTGCATCTTGAATCTTTTGTATGCTATGTGATGGTTTAGCTTTTTAAAATCTAGTATTCCCCTCCACCTGCCTGAGTTCTCTGGGACAAGGAAGAGTATGGAATAAAACCCTGTCCCTTCCTGATGGGGTGGAATGTGTTCTATGGCCCTGATGTCCCTGGGATAAAGGATCTCCTGTTCCATGAGAGCCTTCTTGACTGGACAAGAGGGGTAGGGCACCGAATGAAATGGCGAGGAGGACAGAATAGGAACTCTAAGGTCAGACCTATGCAAATCGTTTGGAGAACCCACTGATCTGATGTGGTCCACTCCCACTGGGCATGGAACAGTTGAAGATAGGAGCTGTCCATTGATGGTCACTTATACCGCCTGAGGAGCCTGGAGCCAGACCCACAAAAAGAATGTTTGGAAAAGTTCTGCTGGTGCCCCCTGTCACAAAAGGGTTGATGGTCCTGGGACCTGTCTGTGCCCTGAGACTGTGGGTGCTGGAAGGAATTGGAGCTGGAGGAAGGCTCCACGTTCCGAAAAGGCTGCCTTCTGTGGAAGTTTACAATCAGACTTTTTAGTGACTGAAGGCATGACCTTCTTTTCTTTTTGTCCTTATTTTCAATAAGGACCAGATCTAGGGCATCCCCAAAGAACTTGCCCCCTTTAAAGGGTGCAGAAGCAAGCTTCCATTTGGACCTCATTCCAGTGTCTAAGCCATAAGAGGCGACGGGTAGTGACGTTGGAGGCTAGGGCCCTAGATGCAAACTTAGTGGCGTTCAGGGTGGCGTCAGTCATGTACTCTGTTGCCGCACTGATCTTGTTGACATCCTGCCTCAATTTGGTATCCCCGGCCAGGAGTTTCGCAAGCAGCTGCCTCAACCACAGGAGAGAGGCCCTGGAGAGAAAGATGTAGAGGCAGGTCTTAACCACCTAAGCCGCCCCCTGATGGGTCTTATGGCAGGCTTTTTCTGCTCCAAGGAAGAGGTGAATGCTGCCACAGGCGCGTCCATGAGACGCAACTTTAGCAAGTCCTCCAGACTCGCATTCCACCATGTGTAACTTCCTGTTGCTACCACAGGGGTTGGCAAGGGTGCCTGGTTGTGCCCATTGCTTCTGCACAATGTTGAGGATCAATTTCGGAACAGGAACAATTTCCTGTGCCTGAACTGGTTCCTCAAAGAGACCCTCACTAAGGTCCATGGGATCTGGGGCCATCTGATCTGGGGAAGAAGAACCCAAATGGGTCGAGGCCTTAGCCTTATTTATAATAGTCCTGAAGTGGGCTTGCTGAAACAAACCAGTAAACGCAGGTTTGTCAGGGAGACCCCCTTCATCCCCCAGGAATTCAGGTTCCGGATTAGGAAAGATGTCCTCCTCCTAGGCCGAATCCACACTGGCCAGTGAGGAATGTGGAAAAGAATGGCATTGGTCCTGAGGGTGCATCCTGGACTGGATTAGGGCAGGACCTGCACAGGCATTTGGCCTGCTGCTGCATGCCTGTTGCTATCCCTTGGGAAAAGGCCCTGGCAATGGCCTCCTGCATCTCCGTAGATAGATTGGGGGTCCGATCATCCACAGGCCAGGCTCTGATGAACAATTGGCTGTTGGGGTGCTAGGGGACCCACAGGCGCTAACTCCTCCTCTGGCTCTGAAGGGCATGCAAAGAGATCGGCCTCGTCGGCCATTGAGGTCCCTGGAGAATTTTCCATGGTGAGGGAAGCAGTAGGGGAAAACTCCTGCCCTTCCTCCTCACCCAGATACAGGGTGCCCCTGACTAGGCTGGGCCTCGGGTGAAGGCTCCCTAAGGGAGACCTGCCTGGTGGCCTGGGCCTACTGCTGGGCCTTGCTGAACTGCTTTTCTAAGGCTTTCTGGTGATAGATGGTGTCCCTGTCTAGGCCTGAGCCCTGCTTCTGCCCCTGACTGGAATAGGGCTTGCTCCTTTTAATGGCCTCCCGGGTTGCCTTGCAGGCTCATCTGGAACAGGTCCTGCCGGTGGAGGGGCCTGCCTGTGCTCATTCCTCAGAGGCCTGGTCTACCATGACTGATGTTGTTCAAGAGTAATTGATCATGGCAGGGAAAGCCTCCACTCACCACCTTCACAACTGTGGAGGACTGGGCCATAGTGCTCTGAATAAGAAGTACTGAGGGCAGCGGGAGCAAGATGTGGTGGAATCAGGTCAAAGATCCTTTGGTGCGAGCCTCAGCAGCTCCCAGCACCCACGCAGGTTGATTGTATAGGAGTATGACTCAGGATGGCCAACAAAACCTCCTCTGCCGCTATTGCTGAATCACAAGTCACAAAGAGAGGCTGCCTGCCGGAGGACCAGACAGGAGAGCTCTGAGCAGCAACCAGGCAGCTGAGAAGATTCGTGCGGGAAAACGAGCAACCAAAATGGCGACCATCACTTCCGACCTTTTCAAAATGGCAGCCGGAACTCAATTTGCGATTCCCTATGGCTCCGTGCCAGTCACCGGCTCCTCTAGGCGAGTGTGGTTAGAAGTAACGAAGATCACAGCAGGGAGACCGATCGCAGCGGGGATTGCTGCGATCGCACGGGCATAGGAACTCTGACCCACATGCCTCCGCCAACAGCTGCCTGTAACCTTGCGGCGCCTGGGCGAGCCCAGGACATCGGAAAAATTAGGAAGATCAAGGAAGGTAAAAAAACAAAAGAAAGAAATCTCACCAAGCCTGCTCTCTAAAATAAGAAAAAAATAGTTAAAAGAAACAATGGAGAGGCCAAGCAATCTACTAGGATTAAAGAGAAACTTGAAGCGCATCCACTGAGCTGACTGAAATGAAAAAAAACTGGAGACTGGTCAGCACCAGAGGCTTGGCTAAAAGTTTCAATTCAGTTCTGGGCAGATTGGCTGTATTTAACCCATGTTTGGACTTTCCAAGCAGCAGCCAGGAAAAATGGATAATCCCACTGAAGAAATAGCAAACAAATCAAGAAAGCAATTTCTCAGATCCTGAAATCAGTAATACCAACTACTAGAACGAGGAGTCAAGTCCTATAAGTTGCTGCATATAAACAATCTGGTTAAAAGCTAAACGCTACAACACTGCTAGGGATATAACACTGCTATGCTGTTTTCATTAAGTCTTGTATATAGATGCAAGGATCAATAGCTCGTTTAACAAAAGAGCAATTTAAAATAGGAAACCAGAGTGGGGGTTGGGAATGAGGTTATTTTGTCTTTCTTTCCCAAGCTCCACATGATCCACATAAATATATGCCAGTTTGCATATTATATGCATTATCTGATTAAACAGAAACAATCTCTATATAAAGTTTGATGAACCTTGTTTTCCTGAAACCAGCTTTATCTAAGCTTTCACAGTCTGCCTTCCTACTTGGTCCATGGTATATCTTCTACAGAGATAAACCTGAAGGGCAACTCCTAATGGTTACTAATAAATACTATCCTTCCAGCCTTCCTATCATGCTAATTAGTATTGACACAAATAAAACAAAAGGAATACATATATATTTAAATAGCAGCAGTAGTAATAACAACAGAATATCCATTAAGGATTATTACTTTATTTTAATATCTTGCCCTTTAGTGTTGCTAACACATGGAATAAATTACAAATGAGTCCTTAATTTACAACATGAGCCACAGTGGCCCAATGGTTAGAATGCAGTACTGCAGGCTACTTCTCCTAACTGCTGACTGCAATTTGGCAATTCAAACCTCACCAGGCTCAAGGTTGACTCAGCCTTCCATCCTTCTGATTAAAATGAGAACCCAAATTGTTGGGGGCAATATGCTGACTCTGTAAATCCGTTTACAGAGGGCTGTAAAGCACTGTAAAGCAGTATATAGTCTAAGTGCTATTGCTATTCATTCAATAACCATTTGAAGTTACAATGGCATTGAATGGTGGTTACAATTAGTCTTTGGAATTCTCATCCCAATTAGCCCCTCTTCTGCACCCTCACTGTATAATAATTGTGTTAAAAATGTAATGCAGCAATAATAAAATAAAACAATGTAAGAAAATTAGCACCCAGCCATCTCCTAGAAGAATGAAATATTCTAGGAAATATTAAAAAGGCAAACTATTATATTTCCCTGGATGAGAAAAGGAGACACATGTTTTTAAAGACAAAGCAGCTCTCTGACACCCACTTCAGCTCCAAAGTGATGGGATTAAGACCTTCACCCTCAGAACATGATAGGATTAGCTTCATTACCTCATCACCCAGCAAGATTCAACCAAGTCTGGGATTCAAGACAATCTACAACGTTACCCCTGCATGGTCCCATGGGAGTCTGACAACCAATCAGGATACCTGCCCTTACACAGAAACAGGAAGCCCTAAGGTGGGACGCAAGAAACGGTATAAATCTCTCTCACACACACACCCAGTTGCTCGATTGCCCAGGACCTCAAACTATGCGGTCCTGTCCACCATTAAACCATCTTTTCAATCAGCCTCCATGTTTCCAGTTTCTTTCTTCCCACTTGGAACTGAACCCAGATAGACAATTACAAAAAATGAAATCAACTGATCTGAAATTGAAGTGCAGAATGGTAGTTGGATAGATAGAGGGAAGGGAAGATCTATGCAGATAGATTGGTATCTGCATAGATAGAGGGAAGGGAAGAAATAAAATCACTAGGGATCCTGAGGTGTGTCTACTGCCCTGGCCATAATAAGAATGAATGGTGTACCAATCCTGATATGGCTGGATTTACTCATTCATTATAATGATGAATTTGGATCTAGAAATCAAATTTTCACATTTGGAGGAAATGATATGAATACATGCTCTGTCACTACTGCTGCAGTGGCCACTTACATTCCAAGAATTGTTGGATGTTTACTTACCATTCGGTCAGAACATCAAATGTGATTTGAATGCAAGGCTGACCAGAATAAAAGCACATATATCATAGAACAAAAACTTAAGCAATAACATAATTTCAAATGGATCTGTGTCATGTGTGACTTTTAAAAGCTAATGTAGTTGATGCATCTGAAAAAAAAATGAAATATAGTATAAAGATAAGGTAGTCCTCGGATTATGATGGAACCTGGAATTGTAGTTGCAATCATAAGTTGACACACTATATGACCAGAATCTATTTTACAAATGTTTTTATGATAGTTGTAAAGCAAATCACCACAGCTGTAAAACAAACCATGTGATTGTTAAATTAATTCATTCTTCCAAATGGGAAATTTTTATTGGAAACCTGTAAAAATGTCAGAAACTAGAAAAAAAACATTGCAAATTATGATCACAAGACTGCAGGATGCTACAACAAGTTGACATTGCCAAGTGCCCAAAATGTAATAATAATAAGACCTGTAGGGATATCAGCAGTTGTAACTTTGAGTACAGGTCATAAGTAGCTTTTTAAAAGTCTGTTGTAACTTCAAGTGATTATTAAATGACTTGTCATAAATTGAGGAGTATTGTATTGCACCAAGTTCTTTCTTTCTGGAATATGAAGACAACTGACATATATAGAGAAATATTTGTCTGTTTTAGCCTATTGTTCCACATCCCTAATCTGTCAGAATTGGGATGAGCTATAAATACTGGGAAATAAATAAATAGGTGAGACCACACGGCTTGTTGACCTTGCTACTGACGCAGAACAAGGCCCGCAAGGGGGGCAATGCAAAGTATGCAAGCCTATGCCTCATGGACTGGAAAAAAGGCATTAAAAGCAGCTGTCAGGAAGAGCCTTTATGCTCTTTAAAGAAGAGGCAGCTGATGATGGGTAGGTTCCAGCTTAGTGCTATGGCCTGGATTCAGCACTTTCATATCCTAAATTGTTAATTATTAAAATCCAACTGGTTCTTTCTCCTTTATACCAAAATACAGATTCCTGCTTAGAATCAAAGTCATGCAGAACTTAAAATTTTTGGTCAGAACTGATAATGCCAAGTAAAGGGACTAAATAGCCTGAACTAGTGGAAGGAATTTCTTAGTGCCGGTCAGTCTTGTTCAGGAGAAGAATCTGAGAAGTACCCACATATTTTTATTTTGAGCAGTTTCGTTAACAAGATTATATATATATATATATATATATATATATATATATATATATATATATATATATATATATATATATATATATATATATATATATATATATATATATATATATAGCGAATTAATATGGCTAAAGATTATATATTTGAGGGTTTCTACAACAGGAAGAGCTTAAATTTATTTCAAATTCAGTTTCCTAAACTGATGCCAAACACAACTGGAAGGCATCCTACAATTGTAGTTGCAATTGCATAGGATTAGCTTTAATGATGGTGTTCTTCAAAAGTTCAGAAAATAAACCTATGAAAAGAGAAATAATGACAAACCAGGTTAGTCTTCCTTTGTGGAAATTAACAAAAAAAACAGATTGTCAAATTGACATAGCAATAGCAATAGCAGTTAGACTTATATACCGCTTCATAGGGCTTTCAGCCCTCTCTAAGCGGTTTACAGAGTCAGCATATTGCCCCCAACAACAATCCGGGTCCTCATTTTACCCACCTCGGAAGGATGGAAGGCTGAGTCAACCTTGAGCCGGTGAGATTTGAACAGCCAAACTGCAGAACTGCAATTAGCTGAAGTAGCCTGCAGTGCTGCATTTAACCACTGTGCCACCTCGGCTCTTGCATACTGCAACTGTATCAAATCTTCTGTTCTCCGTGTTTTCTACATTATATACAAAGCTGTGAAAGTGAATGTTAATTCTGGTGATACAAGAACCAGAACGGATGCTTTCCTAACAGTACTCATTGTTCCATATACAAACTAATCCATAGTTGTCATTAGTATATGGTGCAATCAATGTGAATTATGGTCACAACATGAAACTGAACTGTTTTGCAGTCAGAGAACGTTCTGATCCACCTACAGAGAAATGACTAGTTCTACTCTTACAGTAATTTTATACCTAATTCTAAAGAGGTAAGAACAATAAAAACATGAAGTGAGCAGCAAAGAACACCTACAGATGGCACATTTAGCTGCTGATTCACTATATTCCTTCGTAATAGTCAGGCTTCTTCATTGCAGAGGAAGCTTTAAAAATAGCATGGTTATAGTTAAACCTCTTCAACTTTCTGCTAGGGTCGATGCACATGAAACTTCCATTTTTTTTTGTTCCTCCTGTAAATACTAAATACTGTCTAATCAATAATGGGAGGGGGATGGAAAAGATTCAGTATTTTTAAGCACCAAAAACTACATTCATTTTCAGCTTGGGCCATACATTTATTTATTTATTGCCTCTAAGCACTACAGAGGTAACAGTGATAGAAGGAAAACATTTTTTTCTCTTATTTATATCTTAGCCTATCAAGGGAATAAATAGTATTGTATAGTTTGGTTTAGTTGTCAATGCTTATGAAATGAATTACTTGATTTAGATGCGACAGTCTAGTGATATATTCAAGACTTACATATATATATATATATATATATATATATATATATATATATATATATATATATATATATATATATATATATATATATATATATATATGTAAGTCTTGAATATATCACTAGACTGTATATATATATATATATATATATATATATATATATATATATATATATATATATATATATATATATATATATATATGTTTTTTTATTTGTGCTGATAAATAAATAATGCATATATATATGCATTATTTATAATACATATATATATACGTATATACGTATATATGTATGTATGTGTGTGTATATATATATATATATATATGTGTGTGTGTGTGTGTGTGTGTTTACAACCAGGGGTTGTAAAAATCTAATAGATACCTTTCACCCTGGCTTCGCTGATAACGGATAATGGCTAAGAAGTCTGCCTAGTATGCAATATAGCCCAGGTTCAAATCCCAGTAAGGGTATGGCTAGCTGATGAGAGCTAAATAGCTTGAAATATATCTATACTAGTCTCCCTTTATTTATTTATCAGCACAAATAAAAAAACACAAATATAAGAAAGGCAACAGTAAAAAACATTGGGTTTCTGTCGTGATGGACTCTTGTGACGAGCCGATTGACAGATGATGGAAGCAGTTAGCTTCCTCCCATAATTGGGGCTTACCAGGGATTGTAAAAATATTATATAATAATAGATAAAATATAGATAAAATTCTACAGAATCAAACAACTGGCATTGACAAAATCTTTACCAGTCAATTGCAAAAGTCAGCTTTACTTGGAGTAGTTTACATCCCGTGACAATACCTTTAATACTATCAAATAAAATACCCGCCTTTCTCAGATCAATTAAAAATCATATCCAATCTAAACAACCAAGAGTGCAACCAACCATAATAATAATTATGAGCTGTCATGATGAAGCCTACAAGTATCTGGGTATTTTAAATTGGATAATATCAAGCATGGTCAAGTTAAAAATGTGATTACTAGAGAATATATATAAAGAGTGAGAAAAAAGCTAAATGGAAAATTGAATAGTGCAAACGTTATCAAAGCTATCAATACCTGAGACATATGTATGATACAATGCACTGTTAATTATTAACTGGACACAAGCTGAATTCGACAGTTTGGACTAAAAAACAAGAAAACACATGACTATTCACTATACATTGCATCCCTATAGTGATATTGTATATATTCAAACTGATAAACATATTAAATTTGACTATGGTTGAAAAGTAGAAAATGTGGATAATTGTAGCAATATCAAGAGATACAGAAAAAAAAAGAATTGGAGATCACAAAGTATCTGAAAAATGAAAATGAAAAATATTATGGCATAAACTGGCCATGATCATCCCAGTTTTATAGCAAACAGATCTTCAAAACTTAGAAAATATGCTTGTTGACAAAATTTCCATCTGTCAATTACAAAAGAACACGTTTTCTATGCCCATATGATGATATTCTAGGTTCTTGGGATGCTCTTCTTATGTATGAAAGCCAAACTAAAGAACTGGCAGTTGTAATTTCACATTATGTATATAACAACAACTTGAGAACAGAACTCAATATGTAGACAGAAATGCCAAATCCAATTTAAGTATCTGGTTGGCAGTATGACCAATGTTAGAGTAATAGTTACTACAGTGATGGCTAACTTTTTTGCCATTGCGTGCCAAAAGTGGGGGGAGCCCTGTACAGGCATGCCCACACCCATACACGCATGACCCCCAACACATGCGTGTGAAACCTTCCCCCTCCTCCCACATTTTGCACATGATGGATCCATTTTTCACCCTCCCCAGGCTCCAGAGGCCTTCTAGGGAGGGTGAAAACGGCCTCCCCTGCCTGCCCGGAGGCTCTCCAGTGGCTTCATGATGCTTCCTTGAAGCCTCTGGAGGGTGAAAAACAGCCCTATGGGCAACCAGGAAGTCCATTCCCAAACTTCTGGGTTGCCCATAGGGCCGTTTTTCACCCACCGGAGGCTTCAGGAGGCTTCCTTGAAGCCTCTGGAGGATGAAAAACAGCCCTATGGGCAATTAGGGAGTCCGTTCCTAAATTTCCGGGTTGCCCATAGGGCCAGTTTTCACTCTCCGGAGGCTTCAGGGAAGCCTCCAGAGGGAGAAAAATGGCTGAAAATTAAGGCTGAAGTCAGCAGGCCAGCGCATACATGTGTGCTGAAGCTGACAGGGAAATACCTCACATGCCCTAACAAATGACTCCACGTGCCACCTATGGCACACATGCCGTAGGTTCGCCATTATAGGGTTATTATTTAAAATTGTATGAAGGAATCACTCAAAGATTTTTCTCTTTTTAGAAGCATAGGTTAGTTTGGAATTTACCATTCCTGGTCAATGTGATAGTGGATTATAGCTGAGTAATTCCAAACACTTCTGAATGAAACTGATTTACTACATTCATCAGAGCATTAGAGAGAGCAAGCATTGGTCACTTGGATGATCTGCTGAAAAAGTGTGATGAGGAAGTTGTGATTTTGTTTGTGGTCTTAGGTATCTTGGTAGCTTTTGATATCATTAACCATGGTATCTTGCTGAACTTACTTAAGGAAGAGGCAGCACAGCTTTATTGTAGTTTGTCTCAAGAAACTGAGGAAGGGGATTACTGTGCTATTCTGATATCCCAAGATTCCATTATATCTTTTTGCTGGCAGAGGGCTAGAAACAGATTAATAGAGTTGGAAGGGACCTTATAGGTCATCTAGTCTAACCCCCCCAGCTGCAGGAGGATCAGGTGTGTCACAGGTGTGTCTGACATGAGTGACATCGAGCTGGCTACGCCCACCCCTGCCATGCCAACCTGGCCCCCAAAAGTCAAACACAGCCCTGATGCAGCTCTCAATGAAATCGAGTTTGATGGCTCATGAAGTGGGAAACCTAATGTTGTCAGACTGCAGAATTACCTTTTTGTGCTTCTGAACTCTCTACCAAATTGTTACAGAATTTTGAGGTTTCCAATGTACCATTCAGAGCCAAGTGTCAGGTCCAAGGAATATCATGTGAGTGACACCTTCTGCATCCTGGAAAAGCTGTAGCTGAAAGTTTTCCTGCTAAAGCTTGGGTTCTGTAGGCTTTTTTTTCACATGTGAAATTCTGTGATTATATTCCAGGGACTGATATTTCTTTTCTGGGTCATAATGATGAGCCTATTTTCCATCACTTTCACAATGGTGTTGAAGAATTTCCTCATCTTCATTCTCCTAGTGTGACAACAATTACCGGCAAATTTCAACTCATGAAGCTTTCATCTCTCCTATCAGCTTGTAAGGAACTTTCTGACACCATCTTGCATAAACCTGATATTGAAGAACCTCAATAATGTGATCCATACACTTTAGTGAGGCACTAAGCTTGGCAGAAATTTCCCTTTCAGTGCCCTGCTAATTGTCCAACAACTTTTTCATGTAAAACTCATTTTGCTATCACAGATTGTCCACTTTATATTCAATCACACCAATAAACTATTTACATATTTTTTTGGTCTAACAACATACCATTTTTATCTCAATACAGTTATCACATGACTTTGTGAACAATAGCAATACCATATTTTCTCACGCCACTGAGGAATAGATGCCAAAGACGATATCAGAACTTCCAGCACATCAGACATCTGTTGGCAATTTATAACATTGGAAGTATTACTTTTCATTCATCCCTCATATGATTCAGAGTTTAAAAAAAACTCAGATTTACTATGTATATTTCAAATAAGTATACATTTAGCAACTTCCTGACCATTCATATGTCATAATCATAAACACGAACCCATTTACAATTAATTGTAACATAAATTTAATATACTGTATCTCCCACTCAGCCCACTATAATATCTACAATACAAACACTAGCACTGATGATATTACCTAAATGTTTGTGAGAAAACAATCAAGTTCAAAGAGCACCAAGGACCCCTCACAATGCAAGCATTACATATCTTAAAACAGGAATGGTTTTTAAAAAAGATTAATGATAATTAATTGAAAATGGAGGACCTTAACATTTTTTCTCCTTTCCCAAAATTTTTAGGCATGTACTAAAGGAATTTCCTTATAAATCCCATTTACTTTAGCAGCAGAGCAAAAAACAAACAGCTGCAGATTGACTCTTAGGTGATGTTTAGAAGACAAATAGGACATGAAAACTTTGAAATATTATAAAAATAGTTTAGACCAAGGTTTTGCTAATAGCTAGTGCTTTACAGCCCTCTCTAAATGGTTTATAGAGTCAACATATTTCCCCCAATAATCTGGGTCTTCATATTTAATCTCTTAAATTTTAATTATTTCTCATAGTCTAGTTTGAACAGAGATTCTTATATTCCTTCCTTTAAAAAAAAGACACTAAATTCAGACAAACATAAGCAATTAGAAAGTGCATTCACATGATGCTGTGTCATAATTGAAAAGATGACATTTTTAATAATATATTTGAAGGCATGGCATTAAAGAAAAAGATTTAGATAAAGAAGCAAGTACATTGGGTTTTTAATCAGGTATGGCTTTAAAGCTTCTTGCCAATAAGCTCCGACACATACTGGGAGCCAATACATGTATGATTATTAGGAAGTTTCATAATGCTCTTAATTAAGCAAAATCAAGGAAGTCTAAATCTAAATATAAAAATCCAGTATCTTAACAGCTTTGTAGCAAAGTCTAAATTTAGATGTAACTTAGTTATGCACTGCCATTACACTTCTTTAATAAAATGTACTGTTTATCATAAATATTGGTGCTTCTGTGAATAATTTATAGGCAGGTTGGATAAATGGCTCTTAGCATTGTAAATAATTCCCTTTTGACAATATTCACAGAACTAAGGTATGAATGACATTCATCCAAGTTAAACATTCTTATATTCACTAGAAAAGTCTTATGCCTTATGCAGGGGTGGGTTTCAACTGGTTCGCGGCGGTCCCTGCGAACCGGTTGGTCGGCGAACCCAGAAGTAAGTAACTTCCGGGAACGGCGAAGGGCCCACCCGTGCGCCCGCGCTTCTTACCCGGTTTTGATGAGTTCTGCGCTGAGTTCAGGAGCAGCTGGAGCATCGCACAGACGCTAGTATGCATGCGTGCGCCACGCACGCCGCACGCGTGTGCGAGGACGCCGCCGGCCCCGTTCCAACCGAATTGGTTGGAACGGGGCGAGAAACCCACCCCTGGCCTTATGTGACAGCATATGATGTAAAAATATGCTAGTAGCATAATAATTAAAAAGGGCGAACAGATTTCTCTTAAGTCACATCATAGTTGCATTACTTTACTAGCTGGATACCTGTGCTTCACTTCAAAACCATGTGATCGGGCCAGCCCACAGGCCGGATGAGTCACGTACTAGCCATGCCCATATTAGACAACTGACAGTTGGAATAGAGTTCCTTTCAAGTGGGGGGGGGGAGTAGAATGTCTAATTCCTTAGCATTGACATGTATTAATATAATACTGTATAAGGAATACTGATGATCCAATGGTCATTTCAAAAAATCCTTTCTTAGTGAGCACCTAGAAGCCAAGAGGAACATACATGCCAAATTTCAAGTTTGTAGAGATTTCATGATGATGCATGAGTGATATTTTGCTTTTATATATATAGATAACATTTTCTCTGCTTTCATTATTTCACTTGTAGGAACATCAAATCCACATATCATTTTTTATTGCAAGGATGGTCCACTATTTATTGAACATGGATGTTCACAAGTTTGTAATCAATTTACATGGGCAGTCATCTCAACTCGTGACTTTTTATACATACATACATACATACATACATACATACATACATACATACATACATACATACATAATATCTATCATCTATCTATCTATCTATCTATCTATCTATCTATCTATCTATCTATCTATCTATCTATCATCTATCTATCTGTCATCTACTTACCTACCTACCTACCTATCTATCTTTGCAACTTTGGAAGGCTGTGTAGGTCACAAATGATAATCACATGACTGAAGGACTCTGCAAATGCAGTACAGGTATGAGTTACAACCATAATAGAACCTACCCATTACAGTTGAAAGTGAACTGTCTTTCTTAATGAGTCCCCATCCTTGCTCTCCCAAATGCATTTATTGCCTCAGGAGATCCTGGGGGGCTTGTGCAGGCACGTCCATCTACAGCTACTAGACCATCTATGGTGATGGAGGGGAGGAGAATGTGGAAGCTAGTGGGATGGGAGAGTCAGCCCAATGCCTATGAACAGGTTGGAGGGAAAACAGACAGGGGCATGCTGCAGTATCTCTGCGGTCAGTCATAAGGGGTGCACAAGAGCACCATATGGATTTTGCAACAGACATAACTTTGTGGCTAGGTAATAAATACCTTTGGGAGAACTTGTCATAGTTTTGGACCATTGCTAAGTGATCAGTCATAAGTTGAGAACTACCTGTAAAAGTGAGACAGTTGCCAAGTACCCAGATCATGATCATATGATCATGGTGATCTTGTGACTGTCATAGATTTGAGGACTTCTTGTAACTTTTTCAGTGCTACTATAATCACATTGTTGAAGGTTGAAGACTACTGTATTTTTCAGAGTATAAGATGCACCTTTTTCCCTCAAAAAAGAGGCTGAAAATCTGAGTGCATCTTATACACTAAATACAGCATTTTTGCCTCCCGAAACCCCTTCCCCTTCACCAAAATGGCTGTGCGTATCCTTTAGGAGGCTTCCAGAAGGCTCCTGGGGGCTGGGGAACACAAAATTGAGCAAAAAACAGGCAATTTTTGCCCCCCAGCCCCCAGGAGCACTCTATAAGCCCCCCAAGCTATGCATGCCCTTTTTTGACAAAAATAAGCCCGTTTTCATGAAAAACTGGCTGGTTTTTGCTTGTTTTTGTCCTCCCCCTATCCTCCCAGTACCCAGGAGCACTCTAAAAGCCTCCTAAAGGCTATGCATACCCTTTTCTTTGTCAAAAAATGGGCCCGTTTTTGCAAAAAATAGGCCATTTTTGGGAGGTCTGCAGAATGCAAAAATTTTTTTTTTAATTTGCCTCTTCAAAATCTTGGTACATTTTATATTCTAGTGCGTCTTATACTCTGAAAAATACGGTACTTATAATATGCCTTCATCTGCATCTTAATGCCTTTTTTTTTACAAAATATGTTATTAAAGATTATAATTGCAATAATAAAAATATAAATTAAAAAGTAGAAAGGGGAGAGAGGGAGGGAGGGAGGAAGGAAGAGATTTGCAACCTACATCACGAGTATAAACAATTTTGGCAATTTTTCACCACTTCTTAATTTGTAACCAATGAAATCTTCATCCTGCATCCCATATTTTATGTATAAATATATTCATAAAGCATTATCATTTCAGACCTGGTGCCAGAAAGTTCATTAAGCGTTGCCAATAATAACACATATTTTAACTGTGATCAAATAGACCAATTTTATATTCCTTTCTTTTACTAGCAATCTTAAACTCTAGCCCATTCAAGTAATGTCATAGAACTTCTTTTCATTTCTTTGCTTACCCTTTCTCATAAGATTCACTCAAGCTTTAACAAACTTCTTTTGCAAATCCAATATAAAAGTATTAACTAGGTCACTTTTTTGATTTATTATTTGTAATTCCTTTTTGATTTTTAAAGTATAAACTGATTTCTTTTGTATGCCTAATTAAACATGTTTTCCCATATCACCCTTGCAGCTTGTGATTTATAGATCCACTTTCAGTGCTGGTGCTTCATTCCACTCGGTTTCTGTCTTGTCAGATAAAACTTATTCCTCTTCCACCATTTCTTTCACACAAACTATTCACAGAAGCAAACATTGCAAGTGACACTTGATATTAACTTCTGATTACATTTTTCCAAAATATCTACCAGTATTTTCAGTGTTATGATATTTAATCAGGTTTATGTATTCTTCTCCCTTTAATTAAAACCTTTAGTTCCCTCTAGTGTTCAAGTTTTTTAAATTCTTTACATCTTTTTTCTGTTATAGAAAAACATGCAAATGAACTTTCCCATGGAAAGAATTCTTTATAATTAACTCCAAGATCTTATTTAAAATTTATGCCCAATCCATTTATAACTGTATAAAATCATGGTCTTAATTACCTTTTTTCTATTTTTTTTATTCTTAAGCTTTTAGTTAAAATGTGTTTCGTTAAAGTTCGAAAGCACTTACCTGGTATTTTCACCCTTATCAATCCAAAGGTTTCTAATAGCTGAAAAGAAATTAGTAAGCAATATCGAAATGAAATTAGAATAGGAAGTATGTAAATGTAGTTTCCTTTTAAAGGCACCAATTGTGATTTGAACAGGATGGCTATTCCTACAACTCCCAGTGCTCAAAACTGGTTGGAGATTGCTGTCTTGAGGTCTCCTCCTGAGTAGCAATGATCTATAGCACTTGTGGGCGATCTCCCATCCTCTTAAGAAGTGTGTTGGCTCAGTGGCTTAATGATGCTGAAGATGATCTCTACGCCAGCAGTTTGAATCCTAGCACTAGTAGTATGGTGAGCTCCCATCACTCGCCTGAGCTTCTGCTCACCTAGCAGTTTGAAAGCATGTTGTGTACAAGTAGATAAATAGGTACATTTTTGTGGGGAGACAAGCCAGTGCTTTGTGTGGCAGTTATAATCCTGCTGTCACTGAACCTTCCCGGTTACGACGCCTATTTGTGAGGCAGATTTCATGGAAGGAGAAGGACCTTGGATGATGCTGCAGGGAAAGCCACTTGCCTTTCTTTCTGGTGTGAAGTTAGCTTGCCTCTTGTGGTGCACAGTGGAAAGCGCTTAAATATGTACCTAATAGAGTTGGTAAACAGGCAGCCAAGTATTATTCTGCATTAGCATTGTAGTCTCCTGACCAATATAACAATGCCATATGCTAAATAAATAAATAAATCCCATCCTCTCTTTGTCATAGGTATGAAGAGCCAGTCTACTAACCAGCTCTTCATTCTTCACACAGTCATTGGCTCTGCTTTTCAGAAAGATGTCTTCAGTCCACAATTTCTTCCTCTGGAAGCCCTGTGTTATGTCTGTCTGAAGCTGAAATAACCCAAGAATAGCTTAAGGTGCTCCAGTATGGATGTGAAGTTTTCTCTACTTTTCTCTTCACTTCTCTAACATGTGCAGAGCAGGGAATATAAGATGTGTTGATACATGCCGGGGAGGTAGCTGGAAATGATGCATTCCATGCCAACCATCTTGTGGCTCCAAGTAGTTCTGCTAGTTTCTTGGGGGATCACCCTCTTCAGTATGCTTCCTGTCCCTCAGTTTTCTTTTAGCTGTAAGAAAAACAGGATCTCTTGCTTCTGCAGCCACTGTTTTAAAAAACATGGATTTGTGAAATCTAGAGCACAAAGCCTAGAAACCAACCAGTCTGTGTCAGCAATGGATTGTAATCGAATATGTAAATTGAAAAATTCAGCTCTTGTACTTCTGCAGCCTGATTGGCAGGGAATTTACTTCCTTCTTTGCTTCCTCTCCTCTCATTATGTTGTTAGGATAATTTACAGCTTCCCCACCAATCCCCACAATAAACCCCTTTTCTCAATCTAACACTTCAGTAGCACTTATTCACTGGCTGCATCTTGTCTGCACAAATCTGGAGGACCACTACTAGATATCAAAGTTTCAAGGAATAGCAACAAACAAATCATTCAGCAGTGCAATGGGAAAGAAAAAAAAAAGCACGTATACAATGACCAGGGACTTGCGCATTGACACTGGAGGATGTCTTTCACATGCTGAATGATGTAGGGTACGGTTAGAATTTCAGTTGAGAGAACCACCTTCCATATCAACCAGCCCTCAAAATGTTACACGTTAAAGTTACATGGACAGCAGTATAGCATGAACCCATTCAGAAGACAAAGCATAGGTATCCTTTGGGAAAGCAAGATTTAGGGTGACACAATTTCTTGATGACTCCAAAAAGGGAGGGGAGCATATAAGCTAGCTGTATAGATGTCATCAGGATACAAAACTAAGTGGTTCATTTCATAATGAAATTATATTTGAAAAACAAATGCCAAAAGCCAATAAACAACTACTATTTGTTACACAATGTATGTATATTTTCTACAAAATGTTCAAAAAGGATTCCTTTACAGTCTATTGCACTTCTTTATCAAATCTGAAGGCCAGGAATGTTACCACACTGTGACTTTTTCTAAAATAGATCCAGTGGTGGGATTCAGCCAGTTCACATCAGAGAACCGATTGTTAACTTTCTGAGCAGCTTGGTGAACTGGCTGTTGGAAGAAATCATTAGGGCAGAGAACCAGTTGTTAAATTATTTGAATCCCACCACTGAATAGATCCAAAAGTTCACAGTAACAATAGTCTCTCACACTTATCAAATGCCATTTGCTTCCTTAGAAATGCCAACATTAAGCTACTCATTTCAAAGACTTCCACACTGCTATGTCTCTGAAGAAAGTAGGTTACTGGATAACTAAATGCAAAGCACATTATTCACAACAGCCAGCAATGTTGTGGAGCACATTTACTTCTGTATTAGCAGTAAAACTCAGAACTGGTACAAAGAAAGTGATGAAGAAGAGCTATAAAAAGATTTGTGAGAATATTTTCCACATGCATAGACTTGCAGTGAGTCCTATGTACGCATGTAAAGAAGAAAACTAATGTGCATTACAGAACTTACATTCTGAAAGTATGTTTTTCTACATTTTAAAATACTGTTAGTTCTGAAATTTTCCAGAACATTCTGAGCATAGTGTAATGTACACATAACTGCAAAAATGTTTTATTTGTCATGTAATATCACTTCCTGAGAACATACATATTGGTTTTGTTAATAAATCATAGTTTATGTGTTTAGGATTTATGAAGGACCTGGGCAACTACAGCTTCTTTAACACAGTATCAATGCAGTACTAATAGACCAAGACAATCTATGGGGTAACTAATGAATAAAATTGCTCTGACAATATATTACAGAAAGTTATTTCCATCCTGTATTCTTTTTTTAATTAAAACTTTTATTTTTATTTTTCAAAACAGACACAACACAAAAAATCCTCTTTCTTTACATACTGTAGAAAGTGTATCAGTTGGTTACAAAAAACACTCGTGCATTTCTTTCATAGTCACCTATGATTCATATTAATTCTAATATTTTAAATCAAATATATTTGTACACGTTACCATCATCCATTCTCATTTGACTATAATTGTTTAAATGTCCTTCATCATAAAACATACCAAAACTCAAGACATAACCACATACTGGCATCTCATTTGCTATTTCTAGTCTCCCAATAACACTATTACTTATTGCCTATTCTAGCTAAACATCAATAACATTTAGTAACAAAGGTTTCTAATCTTCGTTTCCAAATCACTGTTTACAATTTACATCCAATTTCCCCATGTTGTACCCATACCTATATACACATTGTTATCATTATCTTTCCTTTATTTGACTATATCCATTATCATAATTTAGTTCTTTTTTATTAATCTTTATATGTAACCAAAGCATTTCTCATCTTCCTTTCATAGGTACCATTCAATATTCATATCCAATTACTACTTGTTATACCAATACATATGTATAGATTATTATCATTTTATGGTTATTTAACCATAACTATTGTCACTAAATTTCACTAAGTCCAACTAGTTTTAGATTAAACACTTTCATTTATCAACCTGTATCTTTCCAGTAGCAAATGAGTGGCATCAGTCCTCTAATTGTCTCCTTAATCAAGTTTGTATGGATTCTTCTTTGCAACTCATTGTTTATTGATTCTCTCACGTAATTTCAATGCCCTTCTTCTTTTTCCTTAATCAGCTTGTCTTTAATTGTCAATGTTGTTATCGATGGTGTTATTAATAAAATTTCTCCCTTTAAGTCCATAAGTTCTTTTATTTTTTCTTCTTCTGTGTCTTGCCATCTAGGGTAGGGTTCCCATCCATCTAGTTCCCCTTTCCATACTCCACTTTTTCCATTTCCAGACAGAAACCATTCACCATAGATGTCAGCAGATTTGATTTCTTTGTAGTCATTTTTCTCTTTATTGCTTGGGACTCTACCCTCTATTTTTCCCATTTGATAAGCATCTCCATCCTTTTCATCATATTTTTCTGTTATGTGCTCTAATTTTTCAAACATTTTCTCAACTGTATTTGATAGTTTCTGTATTGCAAACATTATCTCTTGCAAGCTGACAATTTCTTTCTGTTGTTGTAAATAAGCCATTGTTTCCAGCTGTTAAAACACTGCTGCTCTGACTTGGAAGATTTTTACAAGGTTACACCTAGGTTCACCATGAGATCTCTGGTTAAGGATATACTTCAAAGGAACATTTGTATAAACAAATGGTGCTTTACTTCTTATCACTTTCTATAAACAAACTGTGAGTCTTTAAAGTTCCAGACCAGGATAATCAGTAGTGAAAGTAAAAGTATTTTGTTTTCAATACTCAAGTTTTCAGTCTTCAAGTAGGAGTGTTACCTCTCCCTTTGTTGTTACAATTGTTGCAATTCTATTTGTTCTTTTTGTATCTTTTAATATTCTAAATTTAAAAAATCAAATTCTTACATGAAATAGAAAAGAAAGAGTAAAAGACACATGTAGTGATGAATAAGGAGACGTTTAGTCCGTAGGCTGTGAAAATAACAGTAAAAATTATAGAAGAAGAAAACTTAATCCAATCATTTCAAACGGTTTGCATAAATTCCAACCATGAAAATAACGTTTAAAAATTAAGATAACACACTGACCAAAACCATCCAAAGCTTAATTCTGCAGCTTATTTCTTTTATTCTTAGATTTAAATTAGCTTTACATTTTTTATAGGCAGGCTCTTTTAAAACGGATAAAAATTCCTCACGAGCTGGAAACACTTTCTCTTCCATTTCCTCCTGTTTTGGAGCCATCCCTAGTTCGTCGGCCTGGGGGCTGAGCTTTTAACGTCAGCTAAGAGACCTTCTCCTGCATCAATCAGGGACTTTACAATGTCCCTGTGATCAGCAGAACATAGTCTTCCTGTTTACCATCTCTAAGGGATGGTTTAGGTCCGATTGGACCACCCAGCAATAAAAGTATTGGCGGCAATCTTGGAGCATCAAGATCGGGCGACCATTTCATAGTGACGTAGGCTCCTCCTCCATCCTGTATTCTTGATACTCATTTTGTATTCTATAAAATATTTAGAATATTTGAGAAAAATTGTTCCTACAGCAAAGAATTCAAACATTAATAAGTTCCAAATTCCATTGTTAAAACATCCAGTATTTTTTGTTGTACTTGTTTCAGTATTTCTCTTTAGTTGCAAGTTTGCTTTTATTGTACATTGTACTTGTCTAGTTCTTACAGCAAAATTTAGCAATCCATGATGCAATGAGGGTTTTGTTTTTCAGCCAGCTTTATCACAGATCCAGACTCTGGTTAGGGCCAAGATGACTAGCCCAAGGTCATCCAGCTGACTTCTGTGCCTAAAGGAGAACTAGAACCAAGTGCCCATATTTAATCACTACATAATATTGGTTCTTATTTAGGCTCCTCGAGTTATGATAAATGGGACCAGCAATAACTGCTAAGCAAGGCATATTATGCCTGGTTTTATCACCTTTTTTTTGCAATGGTTAAGCAAATCATTGCAGTTAATTGAATCTGTCGTTAAGCAAATCAGGTTTCCACACATTAACTTTGTTTGTTGGAAGCCGCCTGGAAAGCAAATGGTGATTACATGACCATGGGACAGTGCAACCATCATAAATACATGGATGATTGCCAAGTGCATAAATTTTGATCATGTTACTGTGAGGACGCTTCAACAGTCTTTAAGTGCAAGATCCAGTTCTAGTCACTTTTCAGTGTCTTTGCAACTTTGAACAGTTGCTAAATGAATGGTTGCAAGTTGAAGGCTACCTATTCAATAGTCTTCTAGCATAATTTCTGAAAAACGTTGGAATAAGAAAAGTATACATGCCCATGTGTGTGTGTGTGTGCACGCGTGCATGGATGCGTATACACATACTTACAAAGATGCCATTATATTCAAAGAATTCCCAGGAACAGTAAGCAGAGGACTAACATATCCACAGATTGAATAGTGGCAAAAGATCTGTTTTTAAAACTGGGATAATATATACAAGACAAAATAGGATTTCACTCTCAATTAGAAGATTTTATTTCCTGAATTCTATCCCAATGTGCTGACAGCTTTACCAGCAAATAGAGCATAAAAAACCATACATGGTTAGATGAATTATGAACACACACACACACTTTTAAGTCATACCCCCCCCCCCCGCCACCACACTGCCCGCTAAAGAACATATGTGGGCAGGCACCTGAAAAAGACAGGGAAATAACAAAGGCTTGACAGTGCATCTATGATCCAGTAAAACATTAACAATACTTTCTGATTTAAATGTAATAGAAGAGGAAGAGCATGAATGATTTTGGAAAGGAAGGGTACAAGGAAATGTCAGAGGTAAATGGATAACAAAAAGCCAAAAGGGATTAGAACCTGAACAAGCAAATGAGAGAGAAGGCAAAAGTATAAATATAAAAAGAAATTGGCAATAAGGAAAAATGAGAGGTTTTGGAACAGGAAAAAAGGTTCCAAGATGCAACTAATGGATTCTATATGGAGCTGACTTGTTTAATGCAAACAACATTTAACTGGTGCTTATATCAATGCTTTCAATGAAGAGATGCTCTGAACACATACTCCATCTTACTATGGCACCCTCTGCATTTTTGTGCAACCGGCTGGACCAAGAAAAACCAAACTAATTATAACTAAACTCACAGCTGCTAATGCATTCTAAGTTCACTTTTCTGTGGGCTGAAATGCATGTTATTTTTGTGTGTGTGTTATTTCCTTGGATATGCTGCTGAAATACCCAAACCTTTGAGGATACTTTGGTTCAAAGCTTAGCTGACTTTACAAAGCTTAAATTCACTTCATTCAGTTTTAAGTTCAGGCCTCATTTCACTGTGATTTCATCAAGAAAATACAAAAACTCTAATTGAAAAAAAACACATTATAAATTAACAATAGGGCAATCTTTTGACTACCAAACCTTCAGGCTGCTGTCAAACAAAAGCCAGACTATTTAATTTTAACATAAAAAACTGCATCTGTTAGCCTACAACACATGAGAAAGCTACAGAACTCCTTCAACTAACAGTTTTCTTCTCACTAAATGAGAGGTTCAACATGATCCATTTAGGAAATGGTTTATGGTAGGATTGTGCAAAGTATTTTATTGCACTGAAACTAAAAAGGGTTTTGTTTTCTTCACAATCTAATTCAAAGTAAGGAATGCATTTCACTTTAGTTTCAAAATGAACATAGGAAGAGCTGTGTTCACATACTATGCCCCGAGTAGCTTACAAGAACATAGGCAACACTAACATTGAAAGAAATAAGGGTTAAAATATTTTTAGGTGTTTCAAAAAGAGAAGTCTGCAAATATAATATCTAAAAGCTAAAATGCAACTATCAGTTTATACTATAAATAGTTCTACTATTTATCTTCAAAAAATATTGTAGACAGAGAAGTCCTCCAAAATTGACTATCAACAATACCATAAAATAAAAACACATAGAAAAGCCAGCACTGATCAATTTAACCCATATATTAAAAATCAATAGTACAGTTAATATCAGAACAGCTTAATAAAACCCACTTAAGGAAAAGACTAGAAAGAACTAATACAGTATTTAGGACCTTGGACATATGAAGTTTCTATAGTAACCCCTTGTCCCCTTGTGAGGACAAGACACTCTTTTGGTCAGCTAAGCTAATATGGACAAGTAACAACAGCCAGAGATATTGAACTTAATAAGCAGGTTAGTTGACACGAATAAAAGCAATCCTTGATAGTGATTGTGTCAGAAACAATTGGACAGCTGTACTTACGACAACTGAAATCTCCTGATGGTCTTCATCGTGGCCCTATGTAGCCTGAACTGCAGTAACTATATGAGCCCTCTTTATAATATGGATAGGTAATGTCCATCCTTACATCTGGGACATTTGCCAACATCTTTTTTGGAGACTAAAACATTCCTGGATGAATATTTTCTCTTTAGAAAAACTTGGAACTCAGGACAACACAATTCAACAAAATGAGGGTAATGGTGGGTTGTTGTTTTTTTCATTTTATAAAGTGGGGTCATTCAACCAGGTCACCTAACATGCAAAGGATGCCCAAAAAGATACAGCTGCTACTTATCTCTGTCTGGCCAAATAAAAGAGACAACCACTAGCTCCTAATTTTTCTCAACATGAATGGGTGCCTTTATGTAGCCTTTTCTTTTGGAAATGGACAATATACAACAATATTGAAGCTTAGTTTTAAAAGAAATCCAATTTTGAATAAAAATTTGCATGTGAGGGTGTCGCAGATACAATCTTAAAACTGTAAGTGGAATTTTATAATCATTGGAGGATTTAATGTGGATTGGAAGATAGCTTTTCTGCAGCATATAGATGTACTAAGTACATTTAATATGTACTTAGGAGAGCAAGGAAAGAATTGTTCCAGAGAGGACTAGTGAATCAATCAATCAATCTCTCCCTCCCTCCCTCCCTCTCTCTCTCCCTCCCTCCCTCCCTCCCTCCCTCTCTCTCTCTCTCTCTCTCAGAAACAGAATTATTGCATTGTTTCTTATTTTCTAGCTAGAATAATAAAAGAAGAAAATGAAGATGCACTTTCCTAGTCCTATTTCGGAATCTTTGAAGGGTAAGAATTCTTTTATAGCTTTGTACATGAAGTATCATCTTCTGCAACACTTTATTTATTTTGAGGAGGACCCCTTTTAACCTACCATGGTAGGATGTGGCTATTTAAGAGGTCGCTCCTCTAATGAATTTGAATGGGAGGAAAACCCCACCACTTTACCTTCAAGCCTTTCTCTTTTCACAATCCACTGACTTGAGAAAGCAGCAAGGTAGGCAAGGCTGTAGGGAGGACGGTTTTTCCCCGTTTCAGCATTTTGTGTCCATCAGATCAATAGCCAGAGGCTGCCTCCTCCGGCGCGAAGAGGACCTGCCTGTCAGAAGCAGCCTGAGCTCTCTCACCCCTCCTCCCTCCCCAATAGCTGGGCGTTTGGGCTTTTTTCCCCCCTACCGCTTGTCACACGAACAAGCCGCTCACTCACCGCCTGTGATCTGTGCAGGGCCAAAGCACAGCGCCAATTGGAACCACAAGACCACCAGGGAGAGTTTAGACTGGCAACGCTGAAACAGCGGTGGAGGCGGCGGCGGCAGCGGCTGCTCTAGGAAGGGATCCCGGCTGTTCGGGTTCATTCCATGATACATCTTTCATCCGCAAAGGGCATCCGGATTGAAACGGTCTGCAAACAGAGCAGGCAATCTGCTTTAGCGGGGGGAGAAGGAGGAGGCGGTTTCCTCCGCGCAACTCCCCCCCCGGTTCCGATCGAAACGGGGGGGGGACACTTTTCTTGGGCTTCTTGCCCGCAAATGGAACCGAAGCCACCCCCCAGCCCAGTTACCCCCATTCGGCTCTCCTGCGCTCCCTGCTGGCAGGATGGGAGCACTGCGGTGCAAAAAGAAGGGAGGGGGGAACCCGGTCTCCTAAAACAATTCGTCCCCCGCTTTTCTTGTCTCCGGAGATGTGACGGATCCACCTCGGGAAAACGCAATCCTTTTTTTCCCTCTCCCGGTGCAGGGATGGACGAAAAAAAAAGATCCCGGCGCTAATGGACACGCCGGACCTGTCTCCACCACGTCCCCCTGGCTGGCCCTTGGGTGGACGACAACACGACACAGTTTTTCTCCCAACTGAACCCCGCCCCCTCCCACCTCCAGTTCCTCCGAAGATACGCTTGGTCATTTGCAAAAGAGCACCTCCGAGTACTCTTTTGCAAGGCGATATTTAAAATAAAATTAAAGACCCCGGGATGGCGGTGGAAGCAACACTGTAAAGTTATTTCCCCTCACGTCGCACCTTCTTTAGTCCCCCCCCCCCAAGCCCCTGCTTCGCGACGAGTCCCAGGATTCGCCTTTTTTTCACCTTCCCTCCCCGCCCCCACCGGATTTTACAGGGGATCCTTTAGGCTTCAGAGTCCTTACCTAGAGGGCTGCCTGCCTGCATGGAGCATCCGTCTTTTCCCCAGCCGGGCGCACCGCCCGCCTCCGCCGCACTGCCCTCGGCTGCTTTAGCGGAGGAGGACTGAGAGACACTCACGGCGCGCGCCACCGCTCGCGCTCATCCCTACCTGGCTGCAGGGGTGGGCGGGGCGAAGAGCCAAAGGCCCGCGAGGCTCCGGTGCCGGCTGCAGCAGCTGCTGCCAATGAGAAGGCGGAGCGTGCACCTGCTCTGTGCGCGAGCCGCTTTCCACGCTCCTTCCCGGGAGGCCCGGGTCTCTCCGCCAGTCTGGCGGGAGGGGGGGGCGGGCGGAGCGCAGTAGACGCCCCGTGTTTTCCCGGTGATAAATGAGCCACGGCGACGACAGCGGTAACACCAGCAACATAAAAAAGAAAAAAAATCTTCCTTACCTCAAAGCATGGACGTTTGGATTAGAACTACAATCTCTGATTAATAATAATAGATATGAAATGAAGCTTGGATGAAGCATGTAACAGTGATACCCATTGTCATCGGGGCACTTGGCACCATGTCCAAGAATTTTACAAGATACATCAACAAATTGCAGCTTCCTGCAATAACACCAGCGGAACTGCAAAAAACTGCGCTACTCAGAACATCTTATATTTTAAGAAAGTACTTGGTTTATACCTAGGACACTGAGCAACCCGTATCAACCATTAGCACCAGTCACTGGTATTTGTAATGCATTTTTGAATGTTCAGTTGGCTGAGTTTCATGTTTAATGAATAAAGTAAATAATAATAATAATACCACCTGTTTGCCAACAACATACAAGCTCCTTACTGGTATCATTGCAAACCAAATTTATGGATACTTGGAAAGAAATAACTTGCTTCCTGTAGAACAGAAAGGATGCTGCAAAAATTCAAGAAGAACAAAGGACCAACTGCTGATTGACAAACTAATCTTAAAGAATTCAAAGAAAAGACGAACCAACCTGTTCATGACTTGAATAGACTATAAGAAAGCATTTGATTCAGTTCCCCATAGCTAGATCAAGAAATGCCTGAAAATCTTTGACATCAGCAGCAACATACAAAAATTCATGGAAACTTCAATGAACCTCTGGAAAACGAAAAAAGTATGGTTCATTGACATTGCAATACCTGGAGATGCACAAATTGAAGATAAATAGCAAGAAAAAATCACAAAGTACCGGGACTTTCAAATTGAAGTTGAGCGACTGTGGAAAAAGAAATCGTGTGTTGTCCCGATTGTAATTGGAGCAATACTTAAACGGCTACCTCGCTATTTGAAAATTCTAAATTTATCAGACTTGAACATTCTGATTCTACAAAAAACCACCCTACTTGGAACAGCTTATATCCTCTGACGTTACCTTAACAGTTCCTAGGTCCTTGGTTAGGACTTGAGCTGTTGAGCTACCAACCAGCCCCAAAGGCTGTGAATCTCACCAAAGATTAACCACATAACAACAACAACAATAATTCAGCCATTCCTTATTAGGCAATAGTATTATTGCCTGCGCTTTAGTGGTTCTCCGCCAATCCCAGATAGGATGACCCAAATTATGAAGGGAGTCTCGTTGCTTCCCTTTCTTGCTCTGGAGGCTGAATCCTGCATGAAAGGGTTGCATCCGTCTCTTTTGGAAAGCGCAGCAGGATCCAGGTGTGCACTTCTCTTGAGTAAAAAAAAATCACGTTTGCTTGCAGGATCGTTGTAAGATAAGTGGACCCAACAGGAAAAACAGAAGGGACAGCCATTTTCCAAAATTGCTACGCGCTTGAAAAAGAGAAAAATTGAGTATGGTGATTTTCATAAACTTGATTAGATAATAAGCGACTTGGAACTAACCGTCTTTGGTATTCCGGAAAAGGCCTTTCCCCAGTTTAATAGACTGATGCACAAGGGCTGTAAGTTCGGTGCTATCCGAGTCCTGTGATATATATAATGTGCTTATATAAATAAAGTATTTGGTTAAGTATCAAAAAGCCTCAAGATAAAATGACTTCATAATCAGAAGTGCACTCTTGTGGAAGGGACTTCCATTTCTTTTGTAAACAAATCTCCTTAATTTTAATTCCCCAAATTAAAAAAGAAAAGGTGGAAACTAATTATATACATAAATCTCAGCTCTTGATGATCTCTTCAATTTTACTCTTTCCATCTAAAAAGAATAACTGAGGCAGTGAATGAAACATTAAAGGCCTAGAAGATTCTGTAATCTGGTGGCTGAAAAACTGTTCCCTGATTTGAAGTTAATTTATGACGTAGTATTTATGAAAATTAGACTCAAATGTAGTATTTTGCCTTTAAAGATATACTGGCAGAAAATTATTTCCCTTTTTGAGTAGTTAATAATATTTATTGCATATTAATCATACATACATGTATACACTATTCATTTTGAAATGCTTTCTATGATATATTTGTTAGCTTTTTTTACAATTCGATGTTTACAATTAAATGTGGGTTTTTAATGAGTACTATAATGATTATCTGTGCAGTGCTAATAGCATTCCAGCGATGTGAACAGAATATATGATTTGCTAAGGTATGAAAGGGGGGGAACCTTTGAAATCTCACAAAATCAAATTGTAGTTCTCTACTAAGTATCCATCTGTTATAATCACAAATTGTGAATTTGGAGAGTTGTACATCATTCAGAAATGGTTGATTCAATAAATGAGCATGTTCTAGTGAACAAAAAATGGAATAAAGTAGATGAAACCAATGTGATAATTCCAAAAGTTTAATGAACTTCTGAAAATCATAAACAACATGGATTGGATGAACAGACCTCTTTCTAAACAACATAGTACAGATATAGCATTTTCAACCAGCTGAAGCTTCTAAATACTATACCTGAGTATGACCTGTTTGCTATTAATGTGAGTGCAATTGAAAAATGTCTCGGTTTTTCAACTGACCCGGGACAGGTAAAGAAGAATGGGGATTTACCATAGAACCATAGTAAACATTGTCTGCACAGAACATCAGCAAACCATCATGGCCAAGCTCATGCTGTCTTCAACCCTTGATCTTCCAGGTGGCATCTTTGCATACTCCAGTACCCCAGTACTTTCCCTCCTTCCATTTTCCCTCCAGTACCATAGCTTCCCTTTTATTTATTTTTCATCTTAAACTGAAATTTTGGAACATTGCTACTTTGTTACATGCTTTCTTGTTACAGATTGAAAGAACCACCCGTTGCCTATTTTTTGGATTATTGTAGCATCAGAACTATAATAGATCATCAGGAAAAAAGTGGGGAGGGGAGACAGGGTCTATGTTAGTATCAAATGACTCACACAGTTGGACCACAGATTATGCCTATACCAGCAATCCTGGGCTAGGTGAACAGAGGAAAAATGTCAAGAACATTGGAACGAATTTAACTCTAGCCAAAAAGCCAAAAAGCAGGGAAGTAACCAAATGGTTTTTGTGGTAGTCCAACTGAGCATCAGCCTGGCCCTGTTGCCAACCCACCACAATCCAGACTGGAATTGCTGAAGTTAAACAGCTGAGACCAGTATGGTTGACAAGCAGCTTAGGCTGAATTGCAGAATAAACCCAATAAGATGCATTGATTCCTGAAGGAAAGACAGGGAATGCATTAACTTTAGGATGCATTGCTATGTATTGAACATAGATAGGTAACATAGATTATTATTATGCCAGGCAAAACAAGAAATATATCAGTACAGTATGTTTTCTCATATGTATATGTGGTCATGTAAAAAAAAACATAAGTACAATACATGCATAGTACAATTCAGAACATTTTAGGATTTAAATTTGAAATGAAATCACAACTTTCTTACAGGTATAATGTCAGAGGAAAATCAACGAGAAACATAATTTAATGAGATGGCTGCTCAGAGCAACAAGAATAAATTTTGATCAACATTGGAAGAAAGGTACAATTCCAAGAATATCTGATTTAGAACTTTGGAAAAAACACAGCAATGGCAAAACGTTGATACAATTTGCAGCAGTACTTTTTCAATCTTATACTCAATTTTGGAAGAAAATGTCAAATAATTTTATGCTTGAAATATCAATATCCTAAATTGTAATTAATGTTGATATGTTTTGTCTCTTGTCTATTTTCCATTTTCTATGTTTTCTAAACAGCAGGATATCAATAATCTCCAATTAATAGCTAAAAACATCACCGTCTTGAAACAATACAGTGTATCAAGATTTGTTATAACCAAGGTGGAGGAAGAAATATAGCATTTATGGGATTTGTGACAATATCTGAACTGTGCAGTGTTTTTGGATTTAAAAGGGAAAGACTGCTTGGAGCATGCAGAGATCTGGTATAGCACCTATCAGCTTAAAACAGCTGCGGGTTTCTTTCTACATCTGCAACACAACCCCAGGAAGCACACATCTGATTTAAGGAGTTGCCAACAGGTGCTACAAATGTTGCCATACACACTCCAAAGAACTTGTCTTTGAATCTGAAGCATTGCACAGCTCTACAGAACGATGCAAATGTCAAATCGTAAGGAATTTAAAATTTATGATGATAAGATGCAGAATGCCTATCTTCCAGACAGAGGTGCTTTGTGCAAATAATGATTAATAATGAATAATATTTAGATATCTTGCCGATTCCCATACACCTTGTTTAATTCTGTCCCTACTGTGGAGAGGCAACCTATTTAGTTCTTCTTAGAACTTCATGTGTCTCATTCATTACTACTTGCTTTGCTTGCTCAAAGCCTGGGGACATTAAGAATAATGGTGAGAGCCCATAAGAGCTTGTGATCAATTGCCTGTTTCCAGGGGGAATTGCCTGTTTCCAGGGGGATGGGAAATTGTCAGTCAACACTAGTGGGGACAGTCCCTCTGGAAAGAAATGCATTTTAAGCCAATAAATGATCCCTTCTTGCCTTCCTTCCTTCACCTGAAGAACTGAGCTTGTGACATGACAGTTGGAGATCTCACCTCTCCTCTCCCACATGTCCTCTTGAGTCATATATACAAAGCTCACTTTCCTCTTTTAATATAGCTACTTGCTAGTTACCATTGCTACAATCTATGTTATAGGGAGATACCTTTGGATGATGGCCTCTACTGGCACAAAGCAAAAAATAAAGGAGATAAAAATGTAGTCAATTCTATAGCTGCACTTCAAAGGTGTGAGGCATATAACTAAGAAAATCAGCCCTCCATTCTTTGGATGTTGGATCAAAATCTTAAGAATAAAATAATTTTATTAAGGAAAAAGAGGATGTAAAATTCCTTTTGTGATTTTAATTCCTTACATGCAAAACAGTAAAAATAAATGTAATTCTATTAAAAGAACCACATTTCCAAAGACTCTTTCATCAAAATGCTACAAAGGAAAATATTAATTTGGGGCAGATCACTGAATGGAAGCAATATAGGAAACTGCCACACAGAGCTCTAATAAGTTTCAAACCTACAATACTAAACTTCCATATATAAGATCAACGTTAGAAACAATAAAGATATTGACTAGCACCCAAAAATAAAGAATAACCTTCCTATGGTATTAACTAGATATTTACCTATGCCTACTGAAGTCATGGTTCTTTTTGAATCAGAAGTCTCTCATTCAATTCTAACTTTATTTTGATTTTCTGAAAATTCTGGGAACTGAAGATTGGTAGCTCCAAATTTCTCTTCTTTTAATCTTGGCACTTTTATCCTTACAGCCTTTTTGCTTAAAATCTTCCAATT
This sequence comes from Thamnophis sirtalis, assembly GCF_051295495.1. Classification (NCBI taxonomy): domain Eukaryota; kingdom Metazoa; phylum Chordata; class Lepidosauria; order Squamata; family Natricidae; genus Thamnophis; species Thamnophis sirtalis. The sequence goes on from NW_028261386.1 coordinate 50,093,631, forward strand.
TCAAGCAGACAAAAGCTCTTTTACCTGGACAGTGGGGAGAATCTCTTACTGTCTAGGTGAGTACATCACACTCAACCAGATCCTGTTTTGGAATAGCAACAGGGTCTCTTGGCCATCTGCAATAAAGCTGGGAGAGTGCTACACTCATACCAGTTGTCCTGGGTGAGAATATTCCATGTCTTCTTTTTCCTTCCTGATCCCACTCCATGTGATGATGGGGTAATACAGAGTAAGCCTAAAGTCATAAGGGAATGCAGTCCAGTGGCAAGTGGCATGGTCAAAGCTTGTAAACTTTTTGTGTTTTGAAAGAATTGCAGAAATACTAAAACCCCAAGTGGAGGAGGCAAAGTTAAGCTTTCAACTTGCAAATATAAGAACTGATTTATAGTGACAGTTGGTCATATTTAATTTCTGGCATGTGATGATGTCAAAACATCAAGAGAGATTCATAGCTTTTTTCCTCTGGATGTTATGCAGAGATAAACTCTGGAAATGGAACTAACCTTATAGAATAAAATAGAATAGAATTCTTTATTGGCCAAGCGTGATTGGACACACAAGGAATTTGTCTCAGTGATGCACCTGCAGTGAACATTTGTAGATGCATAAAAAGTAAAGATTTTAGCCAGGAATAGACTGGGCGCGATTCAGATAGTTTTCATGATCATAACAACTTACTTAATTTCTTTCGCTTATTTCAAATATATATCACTTGCTTTTTTTAAAAAAAAATCTCAAAAGTGGTTTATAATAAAAATGAGAAATGCAATTCAAAAATCTTATGTGGGAGTAAGTGTAAATTAATAGGATTACTATTAGATTGTGAGCCTAATCAGATTTTGTGTGTATTATGCAAAGTTTTGGAACATGCAGAATGGAGAAGCTTAAACCTTAGTATACCTATTCTAACCCAGAACACTTAGATTGCCCCTCCCTCACTTTCACTGTCTAAAGCCATAGAAACAGATTGAAGGAAATCTCATATTTCTATTTTTGTTGATCTAAAATGTTGGAATCCATAAACCTGACCACACGGCTGTGCAGCCACAAAATTCCCCTGAGCCTCATTCTGAAAAAGAGGAGGGGACATGCAGATCCTGGTATGTTGCAGCTCCGTGGCCCTAGCTGAAAAGAAGAAAGAAATGGACAAAGCATACCTACTGGTTAACTTGGATTATGAAGGTTACCTGTAAAGTAATCAAACTAGCATTCCATGATCTGAAACTCAGGTTTGAGAGGACGGAAGATTGAGGCTACAGTTCCCTCCATTAGAAAAACAGTCAGATTCCTCAGTGCCCTTTAGAAGATTCTACCATCACCACCACCACAATGCATGCTGTTGAATGATGCAGACTGAGGCCTGTCCACTTCTTCTCTGCATACAAATGTACAAACAAATCAAAAATGGAAGCAGTGTATAATTACCCACCTTCAGGATCTGGTAATGCTTAAGGATCAAAACATGGGATTGGAAATGAGCACAAAAAGTGTCAAATCCAACATAGCAATGGAAAGCAGAAAGATGCTTGTGGAGAGAATTAGCAATAAAGCCCTGAAATTGTTTTTGAAGCAGATTCTGATGCTCAGATCTGAGACCTAAAATGAAGGTAATATTTCATCACACCTTGTCCAAGATATAGTTATGAATAATAATCATCCACAAGCTTCTATTGAACTCTTAAGCAAAAACCAGATCTTTTTAGCATAGTTCCTCAGATAATGCTTATTTTCTAAATGTCATTTTTTCCTATTTATTTTCCTACTTTTCTAATAGAAAAAGCTACCTTTCTCACAGAAGCTGAAATGTATTTTTCTTTTGCAAAGAAGAGTTATCTTCCTATGCTGTTAATTATTCCTTTTTATTAAAGACTCTTTGTTCTCCTTTGCAATTAGTATTCTGGTCTGAATATTTATATTACATTGAAAATGGAATCTCATTTTAAATGAAAGAATTCAATCACAGAAGGAGGAAGCAATATTAAGCCAATTTTTCTTTCCTTTTTTTATTTGAGTAGGGCTGCATGCATATGTGTTTGAAAAATAAAAACCATTTATCTTCTTCGATAAAGGTGATCAGATCCTATAGTTATGACACTCTTTACTCAATATAGTAATCAGGTAACTCCTGGAAGCTAACATTAACTTTGGAATAAATTTTTGGCTTAGTGTTCATCTTTATTCTTTTTTTCCTCACCTATATATTTGGCAACATACAAGAGTACCTGCAGAGAGGGCATCAAAAAGGCAAGGCGGTAAGACACCGCTGCACAAAGAAGCCTCTTTTTTTTACACATATATGCATGTAATATGAAAGAGACATAATAAAAGACGTGGTTGCTCAGTGGCTAAGATGCTGAGTTTGTCGATCAGAAAGGTTGGCAGTTTGGCAGTTTGAAACCCTAGCACCGCATAATGGAGTGAGTTCCCATTACTTGTCCCAGCTTCTGCCAACCTAGCAGTTCGAAAGCATATAAGTAGAAAAATAGGAACCACCTTTGGTGGGAAGGTAATAGCGTTCTGTGCGCCTTTGCTGTTTAGTCATGCCGGCCACATGACCACGGAGATGTCTTCAGACAGTGCTGGCTCTTCAGCTTTGAAACAGGAAGAGCACCAATCCCTAGACTCGGAACGATTAGGGGAACCTTTACCTTTACCTAATATGGAAGAAGGACTTCAAGGACATATACACAACAACCTACTTGTTGACACCCCCCCCCCCAATCCTCTGCAGATCCTGTACATCACACAACTGGCAAATTCATGCAGCAAGTTATCTTTAATGCCAGTCAGGATAAAAACATGTTCTTGAAAGGAGGCATATAGTAAGATGTTTAAGACAGGAATATTTCCCTTTCTTCTCTCATAACCATTACATTCCTCCTGGTTTCTATAATCACTTACAATACCTATTTCATGTACCTAAGTTTATATTTCTTGAAGATTTCTGGCAAACTTGATGGACCACTAGGTCTTCTGCCATCAGTTTTCTATGTTTTTACATGGATGAAGGTGGCAAAGATATTGGCCAGTTTTGTCTAATTTGCAGTCATGTGCTATCAAATTAACTTGCAACCAACATTGGAGAAGTTGGCCAAGAATGATAGGTTCTATTCCAATATATTCAGAAGGATTCCAGATTGGTGAAGGCTGATCTGTAGCTGTTAAAGAAGATATAAATTCTCCTCAATAGAGATCACATATATCCACTGAGAATTTGATTTTACTTAGAAGTTAAATTATATTGCAAGAAAATATTAAATTATAATATTACTAATCATTGTCTCACATTTTATTTTAATTTACTGTAACTAAAAAAGACATAATGCTTACATGCCTGGACAGAATCCATGAAGGCAGAAGTATCTTCATATTCCTGGGTCAACCTTCATTGTGAAAAGAAATTTATCATCATCATGCCAGTAGAATTATCATGATATTGTGTGCAAAATATTACTTGAGAACTTTAAAAAAATGACCTATAAAGCTTTCCTAAAGAAATCCCTAAGCTCATCAGTTAGAGATAGTGATGTCAAGGCAATCACATCTCTGCTTCAGATAGAGCAAGCTACTGGATTCAGAAGATGGGAATATATCTCCAACACAGACGTTGCATCTTTATAGCTCCCAAAAAACAATGGTGCAATACTGCCTCCAAAGCACCAGCAACATTTTTGCAAGCATTCTTAATAACGTGAATTCTATGTTCCTACTCTGCTCCTATTTGTTTGAAAAGGACAACTTTCATAAAGTGAACATTGCAAAAAATTCATTCTCAAGATTGCAACCAACTGCATTGCTCTTTCTAGTATGAGATTTGTAAAACGCTCAAACCAATTTCTAGGACAAGGATTCAACATGCTAACTGCTTCATTAAGCAGGGGTGGGGGTGAGCAAGATGTCCAATAAGGAATTTACCAAATCATACACCTAGAAGAAGAGGAACAATTTGGAGAGTTTCATAAACTAAGGTAGGAATGGAAGCTGAAAAACAGGAGATAGGATCACATAAAGAAGAAATGTGAAATGTTACTACTTCTAGAGTAAGAAGCAAAACTGATGGAAAGGGGGAAAAAAATCAGTATTCTTAAACTCTTCTCCCCATGCCACAGAAGAGTAGTTCTATAAGGAAACTATTTCATAATCCAAGAGACCTGTTTGGACAGGAAAAAAGAAATGAGTTTTGTGGCATTTTGCAGATTAACCATTTTATCTTATTCTTTTATTATCACATCTGTGAATTGCAATCAACCTCAGGACAGCTGAATATTATAGCTACTCTCTGGACAGCTCAAGGTGGACAAGGAAAGAGTAAAATAATACTTAGATGATTTAAATGAATTCAAATTTCCAGAGTAAGATTAACTACATCCTAGGGTCCTGAAGGAGCTAGCAGAAGTGATCACAGAGTTGTTAACTGTGGGAACTTCTGGAGAAAAGGCAAAATTCAAAGAAGCAAAGTTACCTCTCTCATTGGGGGGAAAAAAAGAGGACTTGAGAAATTACAGACCTGTCAACTTGACATCTGTACTGAGCAAGGCCCTTCAACAGAGTATTATTGAACTGCATGTTTGTAAGCACTTGCAGAAAAATGCAGTAATTAAGGAAAGTTAGCAAATCTTTCCAGACTAACCAGATGGAAAATGAAGTTCTAGTTGGCCCTTCAGTGGGGGAAGGAGGGAATTGCAACCCAGGATAAAGTAGGAGACGATGAAAGAACACTTAGCAATTTAAATGAATTCAAACCTCCAGGGCCCAATGAATTCTAGCGTTCTTCAGAGAGAATCCTAGAAACATAACTGATTGCAGTAATTTTTAAGAAACCATGGGAGAGGATAGGGCTAGAAGCAGTGGGCTGAGTATAGGAAAGTAAATTCAGGTCAGGGACTAATTCCCTGATGATAAGAGCTATTGACGAGTGGAATATGTTGTCTCACATTAGTTTCATTGGAGGTCCTAAAATAAAAGCTGGTTAGTCATCTGTCTAAAATGCTTTATCAAAAGTTAGATGAGATGACTTCTGAGACAGTTTCCAACTCTATGATTGTATAAATCAATTGATCAGATGAGACAGTTACATAGTAAGAGCTAGATAGCTTACTTACCTGCCATCATGATGTTCCTTGATAAGTATAACTCCAAAAGAGGTTAAAGAAGCCCAGTGGAAGAGTCATTTTTGAAAGGTCATCATCTCTATCCCTGATAGTAATCAGTAGTCACAACCAAGCCTGCATGTTCCATTGATGCCTTGAATTGTTATCCCTATTATGAACATCCCCACCCTGCTTTCCAGTTTTGGGGTTCAATCGTTAAATTATTTTTATCTTAATTCTATTCTTAAACCAGTCTTTTCCCACTTCTTTCTTTCATTTTTTCCTTTATTCTCTTTTATTGATGACCCCAAACTTGAGTAATCAAACCTTGGTTTGGAGATAATTTAAAAAAGCTGCACTACCTCTATACCTTTGTTGAAAGGTATGACTTACACGTCCCAGGTCAGTATTGGAAAAGATTCCAGGGAAGTTATAGCACAACAGTGAATGACTTAACCATGTTCTAATGTATTCTTTTTATTCCAAAATTTCCCAGGAACTCAGCTTTCTTAACAGGGCAAACTGTTTCTGGACAATGAAAGTAAAGTAAATTAAACATCTGAATTCACTTACACTTTATTGATTTCTATAATGGAATCTGTGGACAACTTTGGTTGATGGAGAAGCAAGAGCCCCCAATGGAAGAAACTTTTGATTCCAAGTTCTTCCTGAGATCCACTGTCCTTGAATGGTATTATGGATAGCACAGATTAAGAAAGAAAAGTGCTTCCTCACCAACCTGCATTATCAGAGGCATTTTTCTCACCTACTCCAATGTAATATATCCATTTCCGCAAGCAGTCATAAGATAACTGTGCCAAAGAAAATCAATGAATTGGATTGGGGCAGTAAATAATTGAATGTTATGTATTAAACATTATTTTAGTAGAGAAAAACATAGGGAAAACCACCACATGGACAAATTATCCTACATTTCCCCTGCCAATTCTCATGCAGTTTGATTAAATAAATTTACAGTAATTTTGAAATTGCTTCCAAAGGAGAAACGGGTATTGGTGAAATTCTTATACATGGGGGTGGTGGGATGGTTTTCTTGCAATTTTTTAAGATATAAGGTATGTTGGAAGAAATGTCCTTCTGGGTTCAGTTCCAAGTGGGGAAAAGGGCACTGAACACATGGTGGCTGCTTGGAAATATGGTTTTAATGGTGGGCAGGACTACATGGTTTGAGGGCCTGGGGAAAAGGTGATCACATGCTTCAAGATGTTGGGTGAAGAAGAAAAAGGGCCGAGATGCTGAAAGTCCATGGTTTTATGCCCTCTCTGGCCTTTGATCTTGATCTTGTATTCCATTTGGTTGTCAGACTCCCATGGGGCCATGCAGGGGTATCTGTAGACTGTGCTTTGAGTCCAAGTTTGGTTGCCTTGCTGGCTGATGTCATTTTCCTAGGTGCCTTGTGGTGCGTTTCTGTAGAAAGTTACCTTTGTTATGTAGAATTAACTGGCCCAGGCCTTTAATGGCCCATTGACAAAGATGAGGGCTATTAAGAGTCTGTTTCCTCCATAAAAACATGTTTCTCCATTTCTTATCCAAATATAATATTCTGCCTTTTCAATATTTCCTAAGATATTTCATTCTTCTAGGAGAGGGATGGGTGTTAACTTCCTACAGTACCTTGAGGCAGGTTGAAAGAGAATCCAATCCTTTTTTTCCCTGTGATCTATAACTTTCCCTGACATCTCAAAATTCAGTTAAATCCAAAGGGAAAGCTTCATGAGGATGCCCATCCCATTGTGCACTTTTTCATTACGTGATAGCCGGGGAGGCTCCAGAGTAATGGGAAAATGCAGACAGAATATCAACAGGAGCAGTGGGTTGCCTGCCTCTTCTAAGAATAAACAAATCTCTGGAAATCACTACAAGACATCTGAAAGGTAATTGTAAGGAACCTGCGAATAAGTATGTATGTATGTACGTGTGTGTGTGTGTATGTATGTATGTATGTGTAAGTATACACACACCCACACACCATTGTGCAGTGGAATAAAATGTTTGAGAAAGTGCAAAGCAGATTTCAATACATTAGCAAAAGAATGATTTGGTGGCACTGCTGAGCTGCCATTGTTAGATACAGGTACTCAGAAAGATTTGATATTGGTAGCAGGCATTTGAGAAAACAACCTTAAGCTTTCCTTTCAGTTATTCACGAAGGATGATGCACATTAGGTAATGACCTAGCTTTTAGGCTCAAGTTTCTAGAATCCCCATATTGAGAAAAACTAGCTATATTTCTCTTCATATATGTCTATAATGATACCCCTCATGTATGATTTCCAAAAGAATGCAGTGTGTTTTAATAAGCATAATTTGGCTCTGAGATTGGTTACCTTCTTACTCTTGAGAAACCCACTGACCAGTGTGGACCTTAAGGTGTCTTTTGGAAGCCTCCTTTCAAAGAAACCTAGTGGCTTGGTTTACAATGCAGATAGAGAGGAAATACTCCATGGTAGTGATTTATTTTGTTAAACATGGGATGGAAGAACACAAGACTGAAACCACAGAGAACTATGAATTATGAGAAACATCAGCTGTCCTCCAAATCATCTCTTCCCGCAAGGCAATATTATTGTAGATTCATTCTCACTTCTGTGATTAGCAGAATTGTCTTTGTGTATATCTAAAGGGAGCCTGCATGGCTCTCTGAAGATTAGCTATGGTTTTATATGATGGAAAGAATCAGTGAAGGTCAGAAAAGGTCTCTGTTTCTATGCCATACATGAATACCATTTTGCTATTACAAGGTATTAGCATTTATAAAACAGCTAGTTCCTCAAATCTTGCAACTATTAGCTTAGGTATTAGTGCTATATTCTGTTTTACAAATTGCAATCTACCGCAAAGCTAGCTGTTTCTATTCCCATTGAAAGGCTGTTCTTAGATGCATGGCAGTAGTGACCAGGAATCAGAACATGTGACACAAGGGTTTATGTGTATGTGTGCATTTGTAAAACATTTTAACGCTGCTGCAGCTTTTGTAGGGATTCTGAAACCCTCCCAAAATGTGCCTGTTTGCTGTGCCATTTTTTCATGCTCCTTATTCATCTATGTCTCAGTTATCAAAGCTTATATTTGTGTATCTTTCAAATATATATTTTCTTGATATGAGAAGCAATATATTAATAGAGTGAGTACATAAATAAATACATGCTACTAGTTTTAATCCTTAAAACTAATTATACACTAATTCACTTACCGGCACAAATACAGACTTATAGAATGTCAACCTTTAACATATATAAGGCATTTATTTTCAAGCTTAACATAAGTTTGAACAAGTTTGCCTTAGGATCTTTAAAAGTATAGCTGTCACCAAAAAAAAATTCAGATAAGAAGATGGCTTTTTCAGTCCCTGTTATCAATGCTCTCAATATATATGCAGTGCACAAATATATTCAGAACACACAGGCACCCTAATTCCAAGACCTACCCGTCTCCCTCCCTCCCCCCCCCACCTCTCTGTCTGTCTGTCTGTCTGTCTGTCTGTCTGTCTGTCTGTCTGTCTGTCTGTCTGTATCTATCTATCTATCTATCTATCTATCTATCTATCTATCTATCTATCTATCTATCTATCTATCTATCTACTCCATGAGGTAACATAGTATGGTTTGCAGGTACTCCTGAATCCAAAATTAGAAACCAAGATTACCTACAGGGATTCAAGTATCTATTACCACAGTATGTTAGTATACCAGCAACACCTTTTTGGACCTGGTTAGTCAAAGGAATATGGCATTCATTAATAACCTCAAATTGTTCTGCATTCAGTAAGGCTACTCATGAAAGAGCAGAATGAAATCAAAATCTATCATTTGTGCAGAATGCAGAGGCTCAAGTTACTGATTAGAATGTCTTCATCCATAACTGATAAAAGATCTGTACTGTCTGCCACTTTGCTACCAAGCAACGTTCAAAATATAATTCTAAAGAAAGAGAGTCATGCTCAAGCAATCTTAGAATTGCTGCTTTTAGGATCATACAATAGAGTAAACTGCTAGATTACTTCTGCAACGCTCCCTGTGAAGGACTTTTCATGTACCATGAAAGATAACAAAAATGTCTTTATTTGTTTACTTACTTTTATGTATTGTTTGCTTACTTTCTATAAAACCGTGACACGACAAAAGCGCGAACGTCAAAAACGCGCCGACAAAACCGCAGCGCTAAAACCGCGATGTCAAAAGCGCTCTGACAACAGCACGCCGACAACAGCACACCGACAGAAGCGTGATTTAAGTTAAGGTAAGGTTTAGGGTTAGGTTTAGGGTTAGGTTTAGGGTTAGGGTTAGGGTTAGGTTTAGGGTTAGGTTTAGGGTTAGGTTTAGGGTTAGGTTTAGGGTTAGGTTTAGGGTTAGGTTTAGGGTTAGGTTTAGGGTTATGTTACAGCGCGCTTCTGTCGGCGCGCTGTTGTCAGCGCGCTTCAGCGCTCATTCGTCAGCGCAGTTTTGTCACCGCGGTTTTGTCACCGCGGTTTAGTCAGATGCGCTTTTGTCGTTCGCGCATTTGTGGTGGAACCCTATAAAACTGCAGAAATTGTGCTAAAATTTGATTGGTTCCCTTCTCTAGTAGCTGAGCAAAGTTCATGTATATACAGACTACTTCAAAATATTAATCAAAATATTCAGTCATAATTTTCTGTGGCTTTATGCAGTTTGAAAAAAAAATTATCCTGGAACATGCTCTGTTAGCAGGACTTATTAAAAATATAATGTATGCTACATTAACAGCATTTTCTACAAATGATCCCAAATCGAATAAAAGCAGGTGAATCCCCTCACAACCATAAATACTCTATGGACTGAAAATCAACAGAAAGGCAGCAGCTGCTGCTGCAAATCTCCAACAGCTAGAACGCACATGAAATGGCATCATTTACAGTACAACCCCTGATTTTGCAGGGTTCATGCACGAAAGACCTTAGAAACCATTTCTAAATCTCAGATTGTCTAGTGCCAGAGAATTGCTGAAACCACCATGTCTCGTCCTGAAAGGTAGGCTCTCTCTGGCTTGATTAGGAAGAGGCTCACTTTTCCTTCACTCCTATCTGTTCTCTTGTTCCAGAGAAAAAAGTAGATTCAGACCCAATTGTCTTTTGGCAGGGTTGTTTGTCAGCAGAGAAGAATATATTGGGTTCTTCACATTGCTAAAACACCTGACACTTTTAGCTCCAGCAGTGAGCGGCCAGATGGCTGATTCTGATTAATTGTCACTCCTGCAATCAATTCATTTTGTTTTATTTTCAGACGGTCTTTGTTTTAATTCAGCTTTTTCTGTAATTTCATATCCAATGTTATGTCTGCAACTGAACTAATATTACTTATTTATCCTATTTACTTTCTTATCTTTTCATCAGACTATTTTCCACTGATGGTGAAAGTAGTTTACAAGGACAGATGCAGCTCTGGAGAATAAAAGCAGTATAAACAGAAAATGCAAGCCTCCATCCCCCGGGCATAGCAAAGCATATAAGAATAAAAGTGTAGCTATGCTGGATCAGGCCAAAGCTGATTGTAATGCAGAATTTGTTTCTCAATGCGGCCAAACAAATAACAAATATTCTACTAGGTATTCTACTCAGAAGCGGAAAATGGAGAGATACCTTTGTCTCATCTATTCCCCTGCACTGAACTTACCTTCGCTACTGGTTCACAAATGTGAGAGTGCAGGGTGGGTGGGCGGAGCCTCCTGCAGCTACAGCTGTCACTACTGGTTTGCCCGAACCAGAGGAACCAGCTGAATACCACCTCTGCCCTGCACCGGATACTCAGAACCATGCTGGTAACATTGGACCTTCAAGACCAATAGTTCTCTGACAGAACTATTCTCTATTCCAGTGCCAGTCTAGCTGATTGGAGAATTCTGAGAGTTGAAGTCCAGATATCTTAAAGTTGCCAAGGTTGAGAAACACTGTCCTATGCATATAGTCAATCCTATTATAAAGCCATCCAAGATATTGGCTAACATTATTTCTTCTAATGCACTGTGTGAAGTCTTTGGGAAGGGGGAGATGTCTTTCTAAATCTCCTTCCAGTCTGCTTCATTGGATGATCCTGATGTTCTAAGACAAGGAAAATATCTTCTCCCTGTCTACTTTCTTAATATCATACATTATTTTATATCGCTTGATCATTTCCCCATGCCTTATTTCAAAACTTAAGACTCCTAACTACGCAGGTGAGCCCCTTGATCGTTTTGTTTGTCTTTTCTTCTTCTGTACTTTTTGCACTTTTATTCTATTTTTCAAACAGTCACCAATTCTAGTGATCAGAACTGTACATAATATTCCAGATATGTATGTACAAGCAGATATGAATAAATTTATAACAATAATGGCTTTATTTTCAGTCCCTTTGAAACAGATCTCTAGCACAGAGTTGGTATTTTTCCACAATATTTTTCCTGGAAAGTTCCAAACAATCAAAATATCCCATATATATGTGACATTTGGGAAGTTTGTCCTAATATCTATCAGTTTATACTAATTGGGATCCTAGGGATTCGAAATCAGGTTCTTGTTTCACTATAAAATTACCAAAAAGGGCCTTAATGAATGCTTCAAATTAGGAGTCTGGTAGCACATTTTCTGACTTGTGCATTTTATTAAAAGGTACATATTTTTATGAACTGCAACTTACTTCATCAGATATATATAAAGTGAGTAGACTGATGTAGAGTTTAAATTGGGAAAAGAAGTCAGTTATGCAGAGAAGGGACAAATTACCTCATCAGTTAATAATTGTAATGGGTTAAAAACCAATTGTATTTATTGTGACCTTTTGAAAATACCTGAAAGCTTTTGATGTATGTGGATTCAGCAATGTGGGGGTTAAAGTTCCTTTAATCAGACTATGCAACAAACCCAGTTGTCTACATCATGAGCCTCAACCAGTACAAATACAAGATCAGAGGTACATTTACATAGTATCCCTCTGTTGTGATGGAAGTCATTATTTACCAATATGCCTCTCTAGATTCTATGTAGGAGAAAAAAAATCCTCAAAAATAGATATAAATTTAGCATCAGATTGTTTTGGAAAAACAATCACCAAGAGAGAGGCTGCTGAACTCACACCTATAAAAGGATTTCAGACAATCTCAGATAGTTTCAACAACAGTGGGTTTTTAAATATTACAATTATTAATTAATAAGGTACTGCTAATCAATTTCATATCCAATTTCTGTTTGCATAAACAAGCTGTCTTCCCTCACTTCCTCCCTCCCCCCACTTCTCACCCTAATTTAAATCCTTCATCAGTCTAGTCACTCTAGGCATCTGATGAAGAGAGCTTCAGTTCACAAAATCTCAAGCCTTTTAATAAAATTTGTTTGTTAGAAAAAAATGTTATTTTCCTACCACTAACATAGCTCTCCTCCTACAAAGTTAAGTAGTGCTTAAGCAATTGACTTCAAATGGCTGCTATGGGATAATAGAACATAAAATAGTCTAACAAAAAATACTCAAGAAAAACAGTTTGTGGTACTGGGAATCAATTACAAAACAGAAACATAAAAGCCAGAAACTCCATGTTTTACACAGTAATATAGAGGAATTAATGTTTTGTGACTCATTTAGCCACAGACTGCTTGTATTATGGGATAATCAGAATTTAAAAATAACATATAAATCTGTTTTGCGGATAAACTGGGCCTTACAACATTGTTACTTTGGATCAACTCCATTTTCAAGGAAATGGAGTTTCCTTGCTTTTAAACTATTTCAAAATTAAAAAGCAAATTTATACAGTACATCTGAGATGATTTCATGGGCATTTATTCCATTTAAATATTTATTATTAGGTTTATTTACGATAAATAATATTTCTGCATCAAAAGTTCCATAGAGGTTGGAGGTTTTGGAAGAATTGTGGAAAAGAAATCCAGTCCTCTCTTTGTACAAACTTCTTTTGCAACTCAAAAATCACAAATTAAAATAGACTCTGGACAAAAATCATAGTGGGACAAGAAATGCCAAAATCTAACTCTTCTGTCTGAAAAATGATGAAATCTTACTTGCTCTGTTTGACTGAATAAGAAAAAAAGTTAGTATTTCACCCAAAGTTATTTCCAATCTACAACTGTAAACAAGCAGAGACCACAGCTCAGTTGGGGACCTAACTAGAAATGATGCCACTTCTTGTAAAGCTACTAAGTATATTTTCTTAGAATTCCTAGAAAATGTGGTTTTGCGTATATAAAGAATTATTGAGAGAAATTCAAACCATGGCCATATCTGACAGCTAATTCTGGTGTATTGTGCTCACAGAATAAACTTCACCTCTGATTCTGGTAATTGCCTATGTTCTTTATTCCCAGCTCAGAAATGAACCTGGTGAAGATTTCTTTCTAACATAATTAACTGTGTTTCACAATCTTGTTTGTAGAAAGTTGAAGGAACAGATATAATATGATCTCCAGATAATGAGTTTGAACGTTCTTTCCTGCCAACCTGATGAAGGGCCACCTTAAATGCCAGAAAATTAATTTCCTAGAAAGTATAATATTTTACTTACATCAACATTTTTGTCAATCTTTGCCTGCTCATTTTCCTTGGAAAAGAACCTACAGCTTTTATTTTTGTCTTCTCCCAGTTGGATAACTTTTTAAAATATGCTACAGCAGTTTGTAAATCTGAAGGAGGTCATCACCGAGACTACCAGACTGCTTACTAAATTTTAGCTTTTCCTGTTAAGAAAAAAAAAATTCTCCAAGCTATAATAGTGCATCTATCAATGCCTGTGACATTTATAGAACTACATTTTAAGTAGCAATCACAGTGCTTATAAAATACAACTAAGGGAAGAACTGCATTTTTCCCAAGGACAAAATGTAGTTGTGGGTGTCAAGAAAACATTATTTTGCTGCATTAGGTTTTTACTGAGGAAAATTTTGTAAATTGTGGATTATATATTAATACTTACAGCACACATTGAGCATTACAAATTGCTAGGAGAGAAGAGGTTATGGCTCAAGATAGACACATGTTTTCCTTGAAGAAAATGCCAATTTACTACCTAGTGCATATCTTGTCTTCAGATGATAAAGTGAAGGATCAGATGGTAATATAAAAGGCTCTTCCGACAATATTGAGCTACATGAATAATGATTTTGATCTGATTTAATGTGCCTTTCTTTGATCTTAAAAGAAGGCTTAAATATACACAAATGAAAAAGCTGTATTTCAAATCATTCGAGAGATTTTATTTCATAGATATTATTGTAGAACTGAAAACAGAATAAAAATTCAGTGACAATAATCAAGGACTTGGCAGAAAGGTTATAGCATTATCTTAGGGAAAAAAGAGGTGTAAATTGAAAACATATTAGAGATGCACAGAAACACACATAGTATGAAGAAATGAATGCAGGTAGTCCTCGACTTACAACAGTTCATTTCATGACCGGTCAAAGTTACAACATCATTGAAAAAAGCGACCTATGACCATTTTTCATACAACCATTGCAACATCCCCATGGTCACATGATCAAACCTCAGACCGCTTAGAGAGGGCTGTGGAGCACTATGAAGCGGTATATAAGTCTAAGTCCTATTGCTACTACTATAGATCTGCATGCAGATGTCTTTTTTTTCATTTTACCCTCAAAACCATCCCAGCATAGTAGTTAGCCCAAAGCCACACAATAAATCCATATGTCAGCACTGAAGTCTCAAAATGGTCTCAGTCAGATACCATGGTTAGGTGAGAACTTTCACAAATGTGTCTCCCTGCCTAATACATTAATTATAATGTATCCTGAGCTTGGGGTACTTTGGGGTCAATCATTATGTCTACATTCACTTATCAAATTAAGACAGAATATTTTATCCTTATTTTGGAAAAAGTTATCATGGCCTGGTTTAGACATATGCCATGATGGGTACATTTACACATCATATTATGACTTGCTGCAATGACCCTCTGTCCTGTTACACAGAGTGGTTGCAAATACACCATTGCAAAAAGAAATATACTGTTTCTCTCCTGGAGGAAAGATTGGTTATAAATATAACAACATCAAATCAAGTTATTGACAATAGCCATGGAAGATCATTGCGTAAGGCTAATACAAGGCTCTGGGTTTCATATAAGAGCAAATTCACACTGAAGTTAGCTGGTGTGTTTTCCATTAGAGTAGCCATTTTTGCCTTCTGCCTGACTGCTTCCTTCACAGTAGGTCAAGGTGGTTACATTTATCATTGCTTTGTCATCAGAAATGAGAAATGAGCAAGGAGTAAAGAGTTGAATAAGGAAGAAAAGCAGGTAAAAAGAGCTGTACACTACCACTCCCGCCCCCAAGTTCCAGAAACAGATTGATTATTTAGAAAAACCAAGCATCACAACTGCCTGGCAGCCTGCAATAAAGATGCAGATATTATTGCTACATTTTTTTTTGAGAAGCGTAATTATAAATCTGGAATTTAGAGAGAATACTTGGTAGAAAGATTTTGGAAATGGATTCTTTGGTATGCAATGAAGGTAAAGTACAGTAAAATGGAAACTAAAGAATCATTGAACAGAGAGGAACAAGGTGGTAAATTTCCTACTTGAGGTCTAAAGATAGACTAGCATTTGTCTCCAAGGTATCTTGCCTTCTCCATTCTGGTACATCCAGATGTGTTGCAGCTACAATACCCAGAATTCTGAAGTATTGGCTGGGATTCTTCAGCCTTCCTAAAGGGAAAGAGCTGCCTCACAGTCCACCTGAAGCCCATTAGATAGAGAAAGGCTCCATCATTAGCAACATAGGCCCCATGCCCTAACTGGACATGCCCAGTGTCATTACCACTTATACAAGACTATCTCTGTGTTCCCCCACCTTGCTTCAAGAAGAGAGATTTATCAAGATTCTCCCACAGTGTTTGTCAGAATAATGAACTATAAGCAGACATGCCTAATGATGCAGATGAGTATGACACTCTTGACAAGGCTGATATTTCATCCCTGGAAGAGTATGTGCTTGTCACATTGCTCGCTATCTTCTCTGCCAGAAAGCTCAACCTGAGTCCTTTGGATTGATGCTGCTTTGACAGTGATGCGCCCAACAAACAGTGTGACTGAAGAGACCCCTTCAGTTAATGTTTGGTACTCCGGCCAGTTCCACATGCTGGCTGGGTTCACACTTCAGATTAAGCGATGGTTCACTTACATTATAATTAGTTGAATAAATCATAATCAGATCAAACTCATGAAATCAAAAATCAAACAAGCCATGTTATGAGTCAACTTGATTGCCTGTTATATGTGATTGGAGCATTGCTTCCTGCTAATTAAGCCAAGGCAGTTTCAGGGCTCATACATGGCAGTTATCATTCTAGAAAAATGAATCTACTGAGTGGCAGAGCAAACAGGGAGAGCAAATGAGAGTTTTGTGTGGGATTTTGATAGGGCTTTGTGGAGGAGAGTCTCCTAATAAACTCTGACCAATTTGGACTGTGAATGAAACTCAGTGGCAATCTTCAAAATATACTCAAGTTGGAAGGGACCTTGGAGTTCCTATAGTCCAACCCCCTGCTCAAGCAGGAGACCCTATATCATTTCAGATAAATGGTTGTGCAATCTCTTCTTTAAAATCTCCAATGATGGAGCATCCATTGCCTCTGAAGGCAACCCATTCCACTGATTAAATGATCCAACTGTCAGGAAATTTCTCCTTAATTCTAAGTTGCTTCTCTCCTTGATTATTTTCCATCTATTGCTTTTTGTCCTTCCTTGGAAGAATAAATTGATGTCCACCCTCTTCTTTATGGCAGCTCCTCAGATATTGGAACATGGTTATCATGTTACCCCTAGTCATTCTTTTCATTAGATTAGACATGCCCAATTCCTGCAATCGTTCTTCATAATTTTTAGCCTCCAGTCCCCTAGCAATCTTTGTTGCTCTTCTTTGCATTCTTTCTAGAGTCTCAACATCATTTTTATATCTTGACAACTAAAACTGGATGCAATATTCCAAGTATGGTCTTACAATGTTTGTACTCCTCCCTTAAATTACCAGTGTAACCATCTTTCCTTATTGGACAAGATAACGAGGCTTGAAGAAATGGTTTCTACAATGTAATATAGCAATAGCATTATCACTTAGACTTATATACTTATATATAGTTCTTTATAGCCCTCTCTAAGCGGTTTATAGAGTCAGCATATTGACCCCAACAATCTGGGTCCTCATTTTACAGATCTTGGAAGAATGAAAGGCTGAGTCAGCCTTGAGCCGGTGAGAATTGAACTGCTGGCAGCCAGAAGAATTAGCCTGCAATACTGCATTCTAACCACTGCGCTACAATGGAATATATCATGGAAGAGAAGGCCTCCTGGAAAGGACAGGTAAATCTACTCAGGAGGGACAGAAAGGCAAAGTGTATGCCAGAGAAGAGACAAAAAAAAGTGGAAGGGCAGAACTCAGAAGATCAAGAGGCATTTGATGCAGATACATTCAGCTTTGGGTTTGCACTATTACATGAGGGACTCCTGGAAAGAGATGGGGCTACATCTCACAAATATTGGGAAGAGTGCATTTGTCTTGCGCCTCACCAATCTCATCAGAAATGTGTTAAAATAGAACAAAAATTGTCAAAAGCCTAGGAGCAAATATAGCAACAAATCATAACACAGGAAAATATGATATCATAGGCATCAGTGAAATGTAATAAGAGGACACACGTGATGAGATATAGCCATGGAATTTATTCAAAAGAAACATTCTACAGAAACGTAGGGCGTACTGGGCTTTCCATAAAGAAAGCACATGCCAGCATAGAAACTCACCAATTCATGAAATCCTGTTGAGAATAATTGGATTAGACTAAAAGGAAATAGAAATTTGTGAGAGTTTAATATAGTCTTTCAGGGAAAGCAGAAGATATGGACGCCCCAACTTTCAAAGAAGCTTTCAAGAATGACACTGGGAGATGGCAACTACTCTGATGTCCAGAGCATATGGTAAAAGATGGCAGACATGCTGGTATGATTGAAGCTCCATTCATTTCTTATGTGCACGATACAAGCAAGTCACTTTAAAAATGGGACAAGGTGTGCACCATCATGGCTGCCATTTTTACTCTTTGATTACACTTTGTAGACAATCCTGCTGACATCTGCTGGAGATCCTTATCTTTCAAGAGCCAGAGGTCCAAATACTCCGTTTCTTTATTGCCAACTATAACATTTATGAGAAGGTAGAAGAGAAAGGAAGGGATGGGTAGGAACCTAATCCTTATCAGAGACAAATTGGCTGAAGAAAATAACTGGAGCTTTGTGAAAAAGTTGTCCTTAGTTTCTGATACTAAAGAAAATAGTGAAGAGTCAGTCTTGAATGAAGAAAAATGTTTTTGTGTGTTTGTCATTTGTATTGGACAAAGTTCTTAATCAGATTATTTAAACAATATTGTACATGAACACTTGGATAGGAATGTAACAATTAACAAGAGCCAGCATGAGTTTATCAGAAACATGTTATGCCAGAATCTCTTTCGTAGACAGATTTATTAGCCTAAGAGCATGAGGGGATTCTATGGATACAATATACCTGGACTTCAACAAAGCATTTAATAAAATCTTTCAATGTATCCCTATTAATACAGCAATCCCTAGTAAAAGAACAGCTAGATGATAAAATTAGCTCCATAACTGGCTGAATGACACTCATAAGGAATGTTTTTAAATGGTGCCACTTCAGCTTGGCATGTAGTATCAAGGGAAATGCCACATGCTCTCTATTGGTTCTTGTGCTGCTACCTGTTAATTAATGATATAAATTGAAGGGTGATGATCAAAATTTTAATGACACAAAACTAGGAGGGTTACTGACATTTTAAAAAAAGAGAAAGAAGATTTAAAATCTAGATAAGTCTTGAACAGTAAACTGAAACAATATGGAGAATATTTAATAGGGAGAAATGCAAAGTCCTGCACTTGAAGAGAATGTGATAAAAAGAAAGACAAAAGTTTAAGAATGGGGAGATATGGCTTAACAATAGTACATGTGAAGAAGATCTGGGTGTTTGAGAATATCAGTAGAGAACATGAGCCAAGAGTCTGATGCAGCTGTTATATAGGCAAATCCTTTGTTGGGACGTATTAACAGGATCACAGAGTTCAGATCACAAGAAGTAATGGTGTCACTCTACTCTGCCCTGATTGGACTTCACTTGCAAACTGGCTTCTACAGTTTATACTATAAAGAAATTGATAAAACTCAAGTGAATTTAGAAGAATTCACTGGAAAATAAATTATACGGGGAACAATTAAAGGTTTTGTTTATTCTCCACAAGAAACAATTGAGGGGAGATGTGATCCCAGCTGTCACTTATATAAAGGATTATCATGCAGAAGAGGGCATGGACTTTTGCTTTGTTGTTCCAGAAGGCAAGACCAGAAACAATGGACTAAACATTGATTCAGATTAATTATTACTGGTAGGAGAAATTTGCTGATGATAAGAGATCTTACCCAGTGGAATAAGTTGCTTAATGAACCTTTCCCCTTCCCTGGAAAGCTTTCACAGTGGTTAAATAACTGTTTTTCCCAACCCTTTCACAAAATTTGCAGTGAACAAAACCTCTGTGACCTTTAAAGTCATTTTCAATTATGTGTTTCTATAAATTACATAATATATGAATGAATGTCACTGTATCACTTAAATGACAAAACCCCGTTTCTCAAGTTGTCTGATTCTCTTTGAGCAGCAATCATTCCATACTGTCCAAGACTGTCCAAAAGTATTCAGCTGCTTGAAACACAGCAAATCAATAATATACCTGAAACACCACCACCCCCGCCCCACTTCCTCTTTCCTTTCCTGGCAATAAAAAGAGCAAACAAATTGTTGATGTTGTATGATACTTTTTAACAGCTGTTTCTTCCTAATGATCAAGTCTTCTTGTGAAGGAGACTAAGGCCCCAAAGGATATTAAATAACATCCTGTCCTAAAATAATATTTTGGATGAATCCCACTTTTTCTTATTATGTTGCTGTCCATCAATTATGTCTTTATCCTTTTCAGATATCAAAGCTTTGCCCTCTGTTCAGTAGATTCTCACACCAATGCACTGTATCACAGTTCAGAAATCCTGAGCACAACTGGAATTAGAGAACCGAGCAATGTTGCTCAGTTTTGTTTCTACAACTGGAAAAAAAACCCACCTCAGTCTGTCATAGATTTCTTCTACATAATGAGGGAAATATTTTTCAATCTCCATGAAGTTCCAGTGAACTAATGATTCTGAACTCCAACCAGCAAATGTTTTTATTAATACAATGTTTTATTAATACACTGTAGATTTGGTTTCCCTAGCAAAGGTTGATGGGAGTGACAAAATGAATATCTATTTGTCTGTCTGTCTGTCTGTCTGTCTGTCTGTCTGTCTGTCTGTCTGTCTGTCTATCTATCTATCTATCTATCTATCTATCTATCTATCTATCTATCTATCTATCTATCTATCTATCTATCTATCTATCTATTTACAGGTTGCCAAGACCAGGAAAGAAATTAACAGACTAGACTGAACATTTCAGGAAATTTAAGCACATATAAAAGCAAAACTAATTTGATGGATGTTGTGTTACTTGACTGGTTCAGGTCATAACTAATGGAAAACCATTTTAATGAGTCAGGATAGCTAATTTCAAAATGTTACTACACATTCTGGTGTTTCTAGTTTCTAGCTTCGGCTTGATTTCTGGAATACCCTATATCAACTGTAAAAACTCATCTCTACTCCACACAGGTATTTGTTTACTTGCTGAAACAAGGTTACATAAGTATGTCTGAAAATAGGCAAGTGCATTGTTATGCTGCCTTAGTCCAGGTAATATATCGAGCAGAGAAGGATGCAACCTCTTAACTGGTAAATGCTGGGAAGTGAGAAGCATTTAAAGCTCTTTAAAGGCCGAGTTCTATGGGCTGAATAATAGGTGCAGCCACAAATAATATTCTCAAAGCACATGAATTGAGCCAGGCTGCTTCAAGAGTTTATCTTACTTCTTTTATCTCCTACCCTATGGGGAAGAAATGGTTGCAGTAAATGGAGCTTTTTAGAAAGATTCAGTTATTAGTGAATAGAGACAGAATTTTGGAAGCCCATTTTTGGAGTTTCTTTGCCCCAAAGCTCTCATATCACTATCTGTATTTCTTTACATACTAGATTAAAAAATATTCAAAATCCATAGACATACAGTATTAGATCTTTATTTCAATTAAAGATCTTTATCTTTAATAGTAGTGTTCTTTCATGCAAGAGTAAGTTTGATTCATTGTACCTTTATGTAAGCTGCTTTCCTGAACCACGGAAAGCATCCTGATATTATTCTCATAAAATACTAGAATTTGGTTGGGCTGAGAGAACACAGGCTTCTCCTCTGCAATTCCTGATGGATTCTCATTTATTATCTTGCATTCCATAAAGTGTGCAAATCTTGCAGTCCAGCCCCAGCAATGTTTACTGCAAAATAATTGATTTCAGTGGGATTTACCTTTTCAGATGTTCAGCATACTTGGTGATACCTGTCTCCAAATGAGAAAAGAAAGTATTTAAATACTAAATATAAAGTGATGGGCAAAGGATCCACTTACATATTGTTTTGCCCAATGTCTCCTTGGCATGTGCATTAGAGATGAATTTGTTTGACCCAAAGCCTCAAGATAGGGATTTCGCACCCCATTTCGACAGCAACAAGCACAACATTGAAGCACATACTGGAGATAATCAGCTGGGCTGGGAATTTTTGCAGGAGATGATTGTTAATTAGTAGTAAGTAAAACTAGCACAACTCTGACCATTCAGATTACATATAGTTTTCTTGATTTTATAACAGTTTTCAAACTTTTGGGAGGAGAGTCACCATTTAAGAATGGCTAAGCTTCCTGAAGGACTTCTTAATAAACTTAGTTTTTGTAAACTTTTGCCAAAAGTCCACAAGATTAACATCAGATCAACAATCAAGAAGTAAATAATACCCCAGTGAAGGAACTGCCAAAATACTAACAGTCAATAGTCCAGCCAAAGAGCTACCTAAACCACTCCCACCAACACTAACAGGGTGCAAGACATTAGAATATAAAATGAGAGAAAACTCCATTTTCTACTAACTGATGCTACCTAAATTTGGATAATGAAATGTTTGCAAAAAACCAAAAATGTTCAGAGAACACAGAGGATCCCAGATCCCAGAAAGAATATTTAGGATGTTCTGGGCAGTAGGCTAGACTAACGGGTCTCTAAGGTCCCTTATGATTCAGGAAGGAAGGAAGCACAGTCATCTTGGTTGATCTAAAACAGTCTAAGTAGGAATGCAACAAGCTTCTACTTCAATGATAGGCCACTTGGCCAGCCTACAGCTGTAGACCAGCCTGAAAACATCAGCAAAGAAACATCAGCAAAAAAGACAGTGGCAAAATAATTTATAAAGTTGCCAAGAAAAGTACCTGGATATCTCCATTTAGTCACTGTACATTGAATTTTTACTTGAAAGAAGTTATTAAAATTTTTCAGTTTTAGTCAACATCAACAGCAGAATATTGAGGACTGCGGTCTTTCTCGCCAAGAAGTTGTTATCAAAACTTAATCAAAGACTTAATCAAAGCCCTGGTTCCAGAAAGTAACATAAATGAAGACCAAGGGTATATATTGTCAAATGTTTTAAAAAACCTTTCACCCAAGGGAACAAGAAATAGAATAGAAATAGAATCCCTTACCTAGAAACCATTGAATGCTATTTGAATTAGTATTCACGTGTAGGCTAGATAAATGCCATTAATGCTTCAACAATCTTAAAAAGCACGTCCTTGCCCTTCAAATACAGTCTGTCTGCTCATGGGGGAAATATTTGTTATAGAGAGGGGCTGTCTTTAGAGTGGCATATTCTCTCTCTCCCCACCCCCACCCCTCTCTTCCTCCCTCCCCCCCTCCCTCCCCCCCCTCTCTCTCTCTCACACACACACACACTTTCTTTACCTGATCACAAGCATTGCACAAAAGGTTCAAAAACATTCTGGTTGCTACTGATTTTTTTAACCCATCACCTGTGTCTGAAAGCAGTTCAGAATTTCTTTTACTTGTGAATGAGTAGTACAGAAAAAATGTCACATTTCTCCAGGTACCATGAGAAGAGAGCTAAAGGGGAGGGGGGGACAGTCATTGCATCTGATCGTTGCAGCATTTGTATATCTTCAACATTTCTCACAGGAATACAGGATAATCCTTGACTTACAACCATCCATTTAGCAACCATTTGACGTTACCACAGCAATGAAAAAAGTGACTTCCAACCAGTCCACACACTTATGACACAACAGCGCTATGGTCACATAGTCAAAATTTGGGTGCTTGGCAACTGGCAAGTATTTACAGCATCCTGAGATGTGATCACCATTTGCAACTTTCACAACCAACTGC
The DNA here is from genome assembly GCF_051295495.1 of Thamnophis sirtalis. Taxonomy (NCBI): domain Eukaryota; kingdom Metazoa; phylum Chordata; class Lepidosauria; order Squamata; family Natricidae; genus Thamnophis; species Thamnophis sirtalis. The sequence continues at coordinate 50,117,133 of NW_028261386.1, forward strand.
CAACAAGCAAAGGCAATGGGACGTTATGGTGGAAGCCAAATGTACTTAATAAGCCTGATAATTTGCTTAACAACTGCAGTAATTCATTTAACAACTGTGACAAGAGATGACATAAATTGGATGCAACTCAACTGCCTTGCTTAGCAATAGAAATTCTGGTCCCAGGAAATAACAATTATTTTGATAAACTTGAATGGACTAAACACACCAAAAAAAAAAGAGCGCAGATGTTTAATAACCTTAAGAAACTGAAGGTAGATATAACCTGTATACAGGAAGTGCATATTAAAAGGGAACATAGGAACTTACTGGAAAACAAAAAACTATGAAAATTATATACAGCACTGGCAGATAAAAAAAAGAGGGATAGCAACCTATATAAAGGAAAAAATAAACTCCAAAGAAGTCTATTCTGATGAAGAAGGCAGGATACTAATGATTGAATTAGAGACAACAGAAAAACCAATATTATTAATAGTCACATATGCCCCAAATTAGAAACAAGAGGAATTCTATAGGAAATTACACAACAAAATAAATGAATTAGAATATGAAAGTATTTGCTTAATTGGGGATTATAATGCAATAGTAGATTTAAAAAATGGACTATGAAAGCAAAAAGAAAATAAAACAAAAAAATACATTACCCAAATCCTTTTTGGAGATGGCAATGGAATATAAATTACATGATATTTGGAGAGAAAGGCACAAAACAAGAAAGCAATATACCTTTTATTCAAACCCCCACCAGTCTCTATCAAGAATTGACATGGCTTGGATTTCATCTGGTCTATGTAATCAATTAGACGAAATTGAAATAGAAGCAAATTAGTGGGCAGATCATAATCCAATAAAATTAAGATGGAAAGATCAAAGAAGAAGAAAAAGATGGATGATGAATTCAAATATTGTAAATGAAATAGAATACACTCAAATGCTGAAGAAAGAATTAAAACTATTTTTTAGAATAAATAAAAAAGAAGAACCTCAATTCAAAATCTCTGGGACACTATGAAAGCATATACAAGAGGCCTTACGATTGCCTACATGGCGAGGAAAACTAGAAAACAAAAAGAGAAACAAGAATGTATGCAAAAAGAACCTATGGAAGCCGAAGATGAACTACGGAAAGACCCAAAGAATAAAACTAAAAAAGAAAAAGAGAGATGATAAAACATAAGATCAACTTAATAACTCAAAAGGAATTAGCACAGAAAATTAAAGCGGCCAGACAAAATTACTTTGAACAAGTCAACAAACCTGGACGATGGCTGGCATACAGATTGAAGAATGAAAGAGAAAAAAGGATGATATATCAATTAAAAGATGATGAGGGAAAAATTCAATACAAAGCTGAAGAAAAGAAGCATATTATTCATAAATACTTCGCATAACTATAAGATAGTATGGAGGAAATCAAAATAAAACATTATTTAAACACAGAAAAGATAACACCAATCTCAAAAGAACAAAGGGAGGCGATAAACAGGCCAATAACGTTAGCCGAAGTGGAATTAGTCCTGAAAAACCAGAAAAATAATAAAACCCCAGGACCAGATGGAATACCAGTGGAGCTATACAAATATAATAAAATAATATTGGAAGAGCTAGGAGTGGAAATGTTTAACAAAGTTTTAGGAAAAGCCAAGATACCTGAATCATGGGCAGAAGCAATAATATCACTAATACCAAAAGAAGAAACCAACCTACAAGAAATTCAAGATTACAGGCCAATTTCATTACTAAACTCCTATTATAAAATATTTGCAACAATTATGGCAGGAAGAATTAAACAGGTTTTAAATGAACAAATACACCCAGAGCAAAACGGATTTTTACCTCACAGACACATTAAAAATAATACGAGAGTCATCCTAGACATAACAGAGTATTACGAGGCGCATCCAGAAAAACAAATGGTACTGGTTTTTCAAGATGCACAAAAAGCATTTGACAACGTAATCTGGAAATTTATAATAACACTATTGGACGAGATGAAATTCGGAGAAAAATTTATAAAAATGATAGAAGGATTTTATAATACTCAGACAGCCAAAGTTCTGATGAATGGAGATCTAACAGAGAAGATTGAAATAAAAGAAGGAGTCAGACAGGGATGCCCCCTCTCTCCTTTGCTATTTATATTAACTTTGGAAATTTTATTAAATGAAATTCAGAAGGACCAGGGAATAAAAGGTTTAAGACTCAAAAATGAAGAATATAAGGCCCAAGCCTATGCCGATGACTTAGTATTTGTTCCATTTGTTCCATTCCAGTGTGAAATTAATTCAAAAATTAGAAGAATATGGTAAAGTAGCAGGACTAAAGATCAATTAAAAAAAAACAAAAATGATAAACAAGAACATGACAAAAAGAGAAGAGGAACTAGAAGTAGCAACCAGAATGCAAATAACTAAGAAAGTGAAATACTTGGAGATCTGGTGTCAGCAAAATGTTCCACAATTAAAGACGATAATGATAATAAATTAGTGATACAAATAAAGAAAGATTTAGAAAATTGGAAAAATATTCAGCTCTCACTCATGGGACATATAGCAACAATTAAAATGAATATTTTACCAAGAATCTTATTCCTGTTGCAAGCCGCACCTATTAATCCGGGTAAAAAAATATTTCAAGAATTAAACAAAATAACCACTAGGTTCATTTGGCAGGGATGAAAAGTGAGGATTAAACTAAAGTCAATGCAAGACAGCAAGGAGAGGGGAGGTTTAGCTTTACCAAATTGGGATTTATACACATCAGCAGTAACAATAACATGGGTGAAGGATTGGATAGAGCTAAAGAATAAAAGAATTTTGACCTTAGAAGGCTATGATTTACAAGCAGGCTGGCATACATTCCTATGGGATGATAAAAATAAAACGCACAAAATCATTTAATTAAAAGAACGTTATTGCAAAAATGGCTCAAAATCAAAAAAATCCACTAAGTGAAAATCCCGAATTGGCTATCACCGACAGATAGGACGACCCATCCAAATTTTATAGATTTGAACAAAATGCTAAGATACAGAGATTTAATTGATAGACAGGGAAATTTAAAAACAATTGAAGAATTGGCAGAACAGAATATGAAAATTGACTGGCTAACTTACCTCCAAATCAAAACTAAATACAATAATGATACTAAATTATATGACATTGAAACAGAACCACATGAATTGGATAAAATTATTCAAAGCCCAGATAGAAAGATGATAGGGAGAATATATAAATTTCTCCTGAAGTATAAAATGGAAGAGGAAATTGTGAAAGAACAAATGATAAAATGGGCGCAGAACTTTGGCTATAATATTGAATTAGACAAATGGGAAAGTTTTGGGGGAACAAACTTAAAAATGACACTATCAGTTGCATACAAGGAAAACCAGTACAAAATGTTCTACAGATGGCACCTGGCACCAACAAGGTTAGCTAAAATCTTAACAATTACCTCCCTAAAATGTTGGAAATGTGAATCAATGCACGGAACATATTACCATTTATGGGGGGACCTGTGAGGAGGCTAAAAAGTTTTGGAAAAGGATCAAAAATTGGCTGGAGGCAATAACAGGGGTTAAAATAGAATGGAAACCTGAAGTTTTTTTTTATTAGGAATAATGTCTGCGAAATACAAAAAAGAAATCCAGTATTTAATACTACATATAATTATGGCGGCAAGGATTACCTTTGCCCAGAAATGGAAAAACAAATTAATTCCAAGCGAAGATGAAATAATAAGAAAGATTATGGATTGTGCTGAAATGGACAAACTAACCAAAGAAAGCCAGGGAAAAGAAGAATCAGAATTCTACCAGATAAATGGTATAGGTGGATGGAGGGAAAAAACAAGAATCAATGAAGGAATATAACAAAACTCAAAAATAATTGTTATGACTAAATTAAGAGGGTTAAGAATGGTGAATTCCAATGAAATACAATAGAAGGGGAAATAATAAAAGGTGAGGATATCAATTGATAACTGCTATTAGAAAGAACAGGAAGCTCCTGTTCGTATTGTATTGTATAAATGTGGTGTTTTGTGTGTGTGTATTTTACATCTTTGTTAATAAAAAATTAAAAAAAAAAGAAATTCTTGTCCTAGTTGTGATCATAGGTTGAGGACTACCTGTACCCTTGTTGTTTTTTTCCAGTGGCTCCACTCTTTTCATTTTTGTATCTCTCAGAAATGTCCAGATAGCTTTTTTTTTAAAGTCAAATTAGCAGCACTACATACATCAAGTTACTGATCCTTTGTTGTGTCCATTCCATCACATGTAAAAGCAGCCAAGATTTTTATTGGTGTTTTATGATTGTAAATTGAGACATGGAATGTTTCTTTAATAAGCATCCCCAAAGGTTTCTCTGTTGAAATGTCATGTTCTGAGCCAACAAAGTAAGTACATTTATCTCAGCTTGGCTTCTCCAGTTATGTTGGTCTCAACCACAACTCTCACCACTCTGTCAAGGGTTGGAAAGGAAAGAGAAAGGGACATTTCAGATTCTCCCTGCCAGATTCCCACAAAGAAACTCAATGGGGAAGACAGCAGGAAGTTGGAAGTCATTCCTGCTTTCACTGCTGTTTGTCCATCCTTGGCCATTCTGTTTCTCTGTTTAGGATAAGGAAATATATCTGAACCAATGACCCAACAGGGTCCAGGATGTCTTGTCATTTTGAAAATTGTATGGTGCATGACCAGGTTATTTGTGAAATTCCTCTGCTTCTGTTGGGCTGTGCTTCATTCACCAGAATCAGCAGGATTGGCATTTCCAGGTTGTTTCTATTGGACAGTAACATCTTCTGGGACCTATAAATGGTCGCTTTTTGGTCATAGCACCTGCCCTGTGGAACAGCATCTTCCCAGAGGTGCAGATGACTTCAAACCTGTTGACCTTTTGCAAAGCATTAAAGATGTGGCTGTCCCCCCCACCCCAGGCTTTGGGGCTGGAAACAAGTAATTCCTGATTGGCTGGGATGGTTAGCTCCAGTTTCTGGATTAGCAGTAGAATAGTTTTTAGACCGCACATATATAATATTTGGTTCTGAATATTATTTTTCATATTGTGTTGTTGGTTTTAACACTCCATTTGCCACCTACAGTCACAGCTGTAAGATAGGAAGCTATATAAATTGTTTAAATAAATAAATAGTGAACTAATTTCTAAGCCTCAAAGTGCATATCCAAGCACATCAATCAGCAATTTAAAATGCTTAACTTGGAGTGACATATTCACAGACTCTGCATATAAAGGAGGCTTTGAGGAAGGGCTAAAACAAATGAGTGGAAGTAAAGCATGGAAAGGGATTTCAGATACACTGGATAGTAAGAATAAAATAGGTAGCACTAATATTTATGTTTAGAACATTCTAATGTGAGATCATTATCATGCAATCCAATGAATATCTCCAAAGAGACAAGTGTCACTAGGTCCATCTCCTGCATAGTAAGGTAAGCAATTTTAGATATAAGTGCTATGAAGCATCCAACTCTCCCCTTTTTGCAGACCCCAACTCAGTGGTGAAATTCAAAATTTTTTACTACCAGTTCTGTGGGCGTGGCAGGGGAAGGATACTGCAAAATCTCCATTCCCACCCTACTCCTGGGGGAAGGATATTGCAAAATCTCCATTCCCATCCCAATCTGGGGTAAGCCAGAGGTGGCATTTACCGGTTCTCCGAACTACACAAAATTTCCACTACCGGTTCTACAGAACCTGTCAGAATCTGCTGAATTTCATCCCTGCCCCAAATGTAATGCCAATTGGATGATAAACTACAGGTAACACCAATGTATTTTTTATTCTGGTTGGGTAGACAGGAGTGAAAAATAAGAAGTAAAATAAATGTGAGCTCTGTCTATCTGTCTATCTATCCATCCATCCATCCATCCATCCATCCATCCATCCATCCATCTATCTATCTATCTATCATCTATCTATTGATCGATTTATCTATCTATCTCATTTATCATTTTTTTAAATGAAAGTGCAACCATCTAACCACGAAAAGGTTGTCCACCCCATTATAAATAAATGCAATCTTATTCAAACACTATCTGTATAGTCCAAAAATTTGAATACAAATAATAGAACAAATTTTTACTGCTGAAGTATAAACTGGGATTTCATAACATACTGAATTATGATGAAACAATGTAATGAATTTTGGATTCAGCATGTTACAGAAACCCAGCCTGTCTCTTCCTTTCCTTTCCTTTCCTTTCCTTTCCTTTCCTTTCCTTTCCTTTCCTTTCCTTCCCTTCCCTTCCCTTCCCTTCCCTTCCCTCTGTAAATTGCCAATCTATGCGGTTTGAATGATATACAATAGAGTAATAAGGATATTCTAAAAGAACAAAAATAAAACCATATTAATAGAGCGAAAAAATCCTATCACCATCCCAAGATGAACATTGCTACACAATTAAGTCAGATTGCACGTTTGGAAAAACTGAACAGCTTTAACTATCCTAGAGAATATTAATAGGAAGACTGCTGTGCTTCAGGGGTAAAGAGTTCCACAACATAGAGAACACAATCGAAAGGACTGCTTTCTCATCAAAATATCTTTCATTGCCTATGGGTGAGAGGAACTTGGAGCTTTCCTGCTCGAGATGTTCTTACCAGATGGGCAGATTCAATCTTGGCAAGGCAGAGTCTGGTGTTACTCAGTGCTATACCAGAGATGTCTTGGTAGTGACAATGATCACTTGGATGTGAGTCTTAGTGTCCCCATTTATTTGTACCCATTTCCTGTTTCCTTATTCATGTTTATTCTTATTCCTATTATCTTGTACATGGGTGAGAAACTAAATAAATAAAATTTAACAAATAAAAATAAAATTGGGCTTATTCACAATCACGGCAGGGCCTTCAAAAATAGTGTCACTGCATTCTGGCCAGGTTGACCCACCAGCAGTCTAGTCATTGCATTCTAGAGCACTGTAGTTTCCAGGTTGTCTTCAAAAGCTACCTATTGAAATTATGTTAGGGTAATCCAACCAACTGGGGAGCAGGACACGAGTTACAATCACACAAAAGCGTTCCCTTCCAGAGCTAATCAAAGTTCCCCTAACTACAGCCTCCAGCTACTGCTTAAGGCTCAAATCCAGGTCATTACATTACAACATAACATGTTATTTGAATATGGTAATGTATTGTTTTTAAAGCCTCGGATCATAGGGCTATGATAAAGGGATCGTATACTTAGTTTACACATACTGATAGCAGCAAAGATCATATATGGGAAAATGTGAATATTCCACCAGAGGAGGCTGTAATTTTGACTGTGCTGAAATGGCTAGATCAACCTTTAAAATTAAAGATCAAGAAGATACAGAATATTATATGATTTGGAATAAATTCTATGAATAGATAGAAGCAAGAGGTAGGAATTAGAGAATTCCTAAGGTGCCGCAGGGGTCGGTCCTATCCCCCCTACTATTTAACATTTACATGAAACCGCTGGGCGAGATCATCCGAAGGCACGGGATAAAATATCACCAATATGCGGACGATACACAGTTGTATCTGTCCGCCCCGTGCCAACTCAATGAAGCGGTGGACATGATGAACCGGGGACTGGAAGCCGTTAAAGACTGGATGAGAGCAAACAAGCTGATACTCAACCCAGACAAGACCGAGTGGCTGTTGTGTTTCCCTCCCAAAAATTTGACCAGCATACCATCACTCAGGCTGGGGGGACAAAATTTAAACCCCTCAGAAAGGGCCCGCAACTTGGGAGTCCTCCTGGATTCACAGCTAACTTTTGACCACCATCTCTCAGCTGTGACCAGGGGGGAATTTGCCCAGGTTCGCCTGGTGCGCCAGTTGCGGCCCTACCTGAATCGGGAGGCCCTCACAATAGTCACTCGAGCCCTTGTGATCTCTAGGCTGTAATGTGCTCTACATGGGGCTGCCCTTGAAGAGCATCCGAAGACTTCAGCTAGTCCAGAATGCGGCCGCACGAGTGATCGTGGGCGCACCACGGTTCGCCCACATAACACCGATCCTCCGTGAGCTGCACTGGCTACCTGTTGATCTCCGGGTGCACTTCAAGGTCCTACTCACCACCTATAAAGCGCTCCATGGTAGTGGATCTGGCTATTTGAGAGACCGCCTTCTGCCAATTACCTCCCTGCGTCCCATCAGATCGCATAGAGTTGGCCTCCTCCGTATTCCATCCGCCAGTCAGTGCCGACTGGCGACTACTCGGAGGAGAGCCTTCTCTGTTGCGGCTCCGACACTATGGAACAATCTCCCCGTGGAGATTCGTACCCTCACCACCGTCCAGGCCTTCTGCACAGCCCTCAAGAACTGGCTATCCCGTCAGGCCTGGGGATAATCTTATTTTCTCCCCTCCCGAATGCTGAGTGAATGTTGAGTTTTATTGTCTAATTTACTTTGTGCACATTTCTTTTTTCGTATTGTCCTACACTCCCCTTCCTTTTTGATTGTAAGCCGCCCTGAGTCCCCTCAGGGAAAAGGGCGGCCTATAAATAAATAAATCTACAAATCTACAAATCTACAAAAGTAAGATCATAAATGTTTGTACTGAAAATAAGAAGGTAAATAATTACACTACTTTAATGTAAAATGAAACTTAGCTAAAAGCTTTTTGGTTATATTATTACTATTGTTACGATATCATTATTATTGTTATTACCTTGTATGTCAATGCTTAACACCACTCTTCTTTTGGGGTCTTTTTTATTTGTAAATGGTATACCCTGACAAGGCACTGTTTAAAAAAAAAGCCTTGGATTATAGTTTAGCATGCTATGGAAATCCAGCCAACTATCTGTGGATTTTGCATCTTCTGGAAATGACTAGTATTCTAGTTAGGTATTATTTTCCCCTAATCTGGTTCAAAGATTTCTTGGTGCCAAAGAAACATGAGGGGGGGGGATCCCTGCACTAAGTGAATTGCACCCTGAATGAGCAGCTAAATATGTTCAGTGAATAGCTTTAACTTGCCCTACATTTCTCAATTCATTATATAATTCGGAGACTTCAACAGTGTTCCTTCCTTCCAGGCATAATGTCTCCCTTCTATCACTTGAGCCTTTTATTTTAAGCTCAAGCCTGAAGGGTACACAAAATAAGCCTGCCTGCCTGCCTGGAACTGGGTATCCAGCTGTGGAATCCAGATTTTTCATTATGGAGCAGTAAAGACTTTTGTCCCCACTAGGGCAAACTCTTTGGGGTTTTTTTAATGTCATGAACTAATGTACTAGATCTATAATACCATATGCTGATAAAACACTAAAGTGTGAAGTAGCCTTTCTCCTATTTATGAGACGATGGCTCAGTAAGAAAAGAAAAGGCTAATTATCTTGTCCTATTTCTGAGGTTTCTGAAGACATTGCTGGACTTTATTCAAGAAAGCTGGGTCAGAAGACCTTTGATCTTGTCCAGCAAGCCTGTTCTTTTCCACTGTGTTATTTCTCAGTTGCTATTAGCTGCATGGAGGGTGGTTTTTTTTTTTTCATAATCTGAAGCTCTATGCATCCTGGCATGAAAGACAGAAATAAGAATAACCACTTTTTCATCCCATTTCTGAGCTTTTACAGACTTTTGACTAATGGAGTAGGCTGCTGAATTAGATAAGGGTTGGTCTCATCCACCAAAGCAATTCTTATACTTTAAAATGCACGTCAATAGGAGAAAACCCAAACTTTCTGGGCTCTTGTGACTTTGATCTCCAGATTATTATTCATGTTGCAATTATTTGTGGCTGCTAGTGCAGGTATTAAATTCTCACATAGAGCTGCTAATGTCTCTCATCTCCAAAATCTCCTTTTCATCAGCATCTGTTTGTGGTGACTTAATTGGAGGATTTTAGATTACAAACTGAAACATGACATCTATAATAACTAGTATATCATTTCACAGAGATAAGGGACCTTTTCTAACTTCATGGCATTTGATTATCTCAGAAAGCTAAACCAGCTTGAGGTTGGAGCAACACTAATGGCCCTCCTTGTCTGTTGATAAATTCTGCCAGGCTTATGTAGCAGCTGGGGACCTGCTATTCTCATTTCCCAGGAAATTAAAAGAGTGGCTATAAAGGCAGCTGGCTCATGCTTCTCGAAAAACTTTAGTGGAATCAAGAAACCCTAATGAAGTTTTTACCTTTGTCACACTGCAATTGGCAAAGAATTTAACTAGACCTATCCTTTCTCATACTAGTATGTCATCTGCTGCATAAAATATTGCACAGAAGTGGAACCAAAGGCCTTGGGCCACTTAAGATCTTTTCCCCCACTGAATTATAATTCAGTGGAATTATCCACATAATTATGTTTGTTTGTTTTTAATTTAGAAAAGGCTAATGAACACAAAAGACACTCTACTTAGCCAAGTGTGGTTTGCAGATTAATGAAGGCAAGCCTTGAAAGTTGAAATCAGGGTTTTAAAATATCAACTTTAAATAATAATTAGCAATATGTAAACTGTTGAGTCAAGATCCTCTAGTGGTATAGAAGGGACTTGCAAGGGAATTTGTACAGTCAACCATTACAAAAATGAAAATAACTTTTCCAAATGGCCAGTATGTTACAAGTTTGTTAGATCTTGCCCAGTGGTGGGTTTCAATTTTTTTTAAAACCTCTTCTGTAGGTGTGGCCTGATTTGTGGGAGTGGCTTGTTGGCCATGTGACTGAGTGGGAGTGGCTTGGCAGTCATGTGACTGGGTGGACGTGGCCAACTTGTAAAATGTGGTGAAACTCACTTAACAACGCTCTTGCTTAGCAACAAAAATGTTGGCTCAGAAACTCTGGCATTTGAAGCACGTCTTAAAGTCTTAAAGCTGTCAAGTTACAAGACCCTTGCACCCCTAACTCTTTAGTGAAAAAAACCCCAGGGGTGTCCAAACTTGACAGCTTTAAGACTTGTGGACTTCAACTCCCAGAATTCCTCCTCCAGTCATGTTGGCTCAGGAACTCTGGCATTGAAGTGTGCAAGTCTTAAAGCTGTCAAGTTACAAGACTCTTGCACCTCTAACCCTTTAGGGGAAAAAAACCCCAGGGATGTTCAAACTTGACAGCGTTAAGACTTTAAGGTTTAGATAGGACTCTTAGAGGCGGGCAGGGTGAATGGTGAGCCCACCAATTAGTGAGCGACGGGTGGGGCAAGTGTGGTACGGACGGGCGGGGGGAGAGAGTTGAAACCGGTTCTAAACAGCACATTAGATTTGTGGAATCTCTTCTATAGAAGAGGTTAGAACTGGCAGAACCCACCCCTGATCTTGCCAGGCAATGTTTTATTTCAAAATTTAATGAGCTGTGAGAGAGTGTGTCCACAGAAGGAGAAATGGGGTAATGGACTACAGTGACATGGCTGTTTCTCAGGAAGAAAGAAGCACGTTCCCGAAAGGGGAGGGAGCCAAGAGATAGTCACACCCAGAGATGAATAGTTGGCAGAGGAAAAGAGTAAAGATAACCACTCCTTAAAATCTCTCAGGAAAAAAACCATTAGGCTGGAAGTAGTAAGGATTTAATCTTGCAAGCATATATTTACCTTGTGTAAGCAAATAAAGAACTGAATTATGGTTGAATTGTTCCATGTTGTTCTTAGGCTTAGCCTGTCATGACCTTTGGCAATCTCACAAGATTTTTGTGTTATTAAGTAAGTAAAGTAAATAAGTAACTTTAAAATAAAGTAGGTACACAGTAGTTTTAATTTATGGGTCTGCTGACACATTCTAGAGTATCACACTTTGGTCACAACATTCTCTGGTTTCTATGCTGGCACACAAATATTTTACATGACCACACAATGGTTTATATAATTAGGAAAATTGGCTCATACACTGAGATTGTCAAATACAATCAAGCAACATATCTATGAACATCTACAAGCAAAAATATATATATAACCAGTAGCCAATATGTTTTTATCAATAGCAGATCATGTCAAACAAACCTTATTTCATTCTTTGACAAAGTAACTAAATTAACAGACTGGTAAAATGCTGTGGATATAGTATACTTGGGTTTTGGTAAGACATTTGACAAAGTAGACCACAACTTATTTCTTGGTAAGCTAGAAAATGTGGGATAGATAGCCACCAGATGGATTTGTAGCTGACAAACTACACTCAACATGTAGTCCTTAATGGAACTACATCTACATGGAGAGACGTTAACAGTGGGGTACCCCCCAGGTTCTATTTTAGGCTCAGTACTCTCCAATGTATTCATAAAAGATTTATATGAAGAAATAGAAGGGCAACCAATCAGATCTGCAGACAATACCAAGCTGGTAGGAATTGCCAACACCCCAGAAGATAGGCTCAAGATCCAGATGGATCTCAACAGACCTGAACACTGGGTCCTATCTAACAAAATGAAATTCAATGTAGAGAAAAACAAGGTTTTACACAGACAAAAAAAAAACAACAAATTTACAAGTACAGATTAGGTGAAACTTGGCTCAATAGCAGTAAGAGTGAGAAGGATGTTATAGTCCTAGTAGACAATAATTTCCATATGAGTCTGCAGTGAGCTGCAGCTGCCATAAAAGCCAATGCAATCCTAAGCTGCATTAATAGAGTGATATAATCAAGATCACATGAAGTGTTAGTATCACTTTATAAGGCCTTGGTAAGACCACTCTTAAAATATTGTACTCAGTTTTGGTCATCACAATATTTAAAAAGTTGAAACTCTGGAAAGAGTGCAGAGAAGAGCAACAAAGATAATTAGGGAACTGGAGGCTAAAACATATAAACAATGGTTGCAGGAATTGGGTATGCCTAGAATATAAAAAGAAGAATTAGAGGCAACATGATAGCAATGTTCCAATATTTGAGCGGCTCCTGCAAAGAAGAGGGGGGTCAATTTATTTTCCAAAGCATCAGAAGGCAAGACAAGAAGTAATGAATAGAGAGAACCAACCTAGAACTAAGGAGAACTTTCCTGACAGTGAGAACAATCAACCAGTGGAACAGCTTGCCGTCAAAAGTTGTGGGTGCTCCATCACTGGAGACTTTTAAGAAGAGACAGCCATTTATCTGAAATGGTATAAGGAGAGGATTGGACTAGAAGACCTTCAAGGTCCCTGCCAACTGTGAAGTTCTGTGAAAGTTCTATAATGAGAATAGAATTCCCTTATATTTGGCGGCCACTTGTGTTGAAAAAGCTTGATCTATACTGGCTGGTAATGGGACTTCAATTGCTTTAGTGTTATGGATCAGAAACTATGTATATTTGTAGGTGATTGTTGGAAATATTTAACTTCCAACTTGGCAAAATGTAATGAATCAAAATATTGAATACAAAACATAAAATGTACTTCCTATTTGTGAAGGGAATACAATCTATAAAATTGAAATAGTTCACCCTTTAACTATAAAGTTAACTTAACTTTGTTTTACATTGTTTTACATTACATTGTTTAACATTAGTTAAGTACCAGGGCCCGCCAAATGTGAGAAATGATTATGGGTGGTATTACTTAGTTAATGATTAAATTTCCATGTTAAAAGTGTTATCATTTAAATTTGAATTATTTTTGACGCCCTTTTTGTTTTAGTTTCTAATGATGGTGATAATAGTTGCCTATTTATTGATTAAAACATAGAGGACTTTGGTTTTAAAATAATAGGTTTTGTAACTTTTATGGCCAGACCCCAATCACTGCATTGAGGGCAGATGGATGAAATCCAGTCTCTCGTCTGAGTCTACTGGATTAGAAATCAGAAGTCCTCAGGATCTAAAATAAAAACCAGCCTTTTTCTGGTGGGGGATTTTAAAGTATATATTTCAACAACAAAAAACAAGGAACCTGTATAACTTCAAACTACTTGGATCTTTTGAGGACCAAACACATGTTCTGCTCTGTACACCACTTCTTTGTCATCAGACCTTGTTATCTCCTGCCTCTCTAACCTTCCTGCCTGTCATATATTTAGCTGCTACTTTGAAACTTGACTTCTTGGTTTGGGTTGCCTTGTATTTCTGTCCCTTCATCTCTTTAACAGCTGTTTATTGAACTGCCCAAGGCCCCATTTCTGTTCTAAATCCAGCTTTCCTCAGCCAGAAGCTTACAGCAGACATCCCTTTCATTTGGCATCATTACCATCAACATCTTCAGTTTTTAAGAAATGGAATGTTATTTCCCTGTTAGCCTTGCTTCTTCTAAAAGCAGATTTCAATTCAATAAAGGTTTCCAGGGGAAAAGATTCCTTTCCTTAGACTGCAACAGCAGAGCACAGCAAAGTCAGCAAAGTAGCAGCTGATGGCGTTCAAGCCTCCTTCTCTGCAGATGTAAAATACTGTAATCACTCTTATGAGAGAAAGCCACTTTAGTCAATTGGCATCTCCTTCATTCCTACACAAAATATAGTTGGACAAGGGATGGGAAAATAACAAAAAAGTAATAATGAATCTGGTCATCATCTAAAGATTTCTCAACCTTGGTAACTTTAAGATGTGCAGACTTCACTTCCCTGAATTCCCCAAACAATGGCTAGATAATTCTGGGGGATGGGGGTGGAAGGCCACATATCTTAAATTTGTCACACTCAAGAAACACTGAAAATATATTCAGTATATATTCAGTATAGCAATCCATAGCTGTGAATAATATTGTTGCAATGTTATTTTCATGTTGCAGTTTGCATGGAGAAGGAAAAGATGCAAAGAAAGGGGTGGCATCAGTGGTGGGTTTCAAAACATTTTAGAACCTCTTCTGTAGGTGTGGCCTGCTTTGTGGGAGTGACTTGCCAGCCACGTGACTGGGTAGGAGTGGCTTGCTGGCCATGTGATCGACTGGGAGTGGCTTGGCAGTCATGTGACTGGGTGGGCATGGCCAACTTGTAAAATGTGGTGTAACTCACTTAACAACTCTCTTGCTTAGCAACAAAAATGTTGGCTCAGAAACTCTGGCATTTGAAGCATGCAAGTCCTAAAGCTGTCAAGTTACAAGACCCTTGCAGCCCTAACTCTTTAGAAAAAAATATATCAGGGATATTCAAACGTGACAGCTTTAAGACTTATGGACTTCAATTTCCAGAATTCCTCCTCTTGCTCTTCATTTTGATGATGTGGGGGGGGAGCTGGAACCTCTCTCCCCACACTAAACAGCACTTAGATTTGTGGAACCTCTTCTATAGAAGAGGTTAGAACTGGCAGGAGCCCCACTCCTGGGTGGCAGGTACAATTGCAGTTTTGTCATAGCCTCATCTGAAGAGGACAGACCAGAAATTTCCACTGAGTCTTTTGAACCAGCTGAGCCAGGGCTGAGCACAGAAACAGTTCTCATTAATATGGGACCTTCTCACTCTAAGAAAGGTGGAAAGACAGCAGAGCAGTCACTTACAAGAAAGAAAGCTTTTGTGTGAAATTAAAAATATGCTGTAAATAGCTGGTTGGCCTCGCAACCTCAGGAGCACAACTGAATTAAAATAAGGAAAGATTTTTGCAAGCCTGTGCCTCAGCTTTGATAATTTTGAGTTGAATATATGAGCATCTGGACCCCAGTTTTTGTCTCTGGAACCTTGACTAGGATTAGGGCTATTCTGATGGGGAGCAGGAGGCCCATTTGAACTGGGCCTCAAGTTCAAAAGAAGCCTCATATTTTTTTAAAAAGTTCAAAATCAATCTCAGTTGTTATGTATATGTATCTTAGTTGGTTCTCACTCTGTTAAACAAATAATTCCCTTACCACTGTCAAACTATTCACTAAGGCTGCATTACTATTACTATTAGTCTTCTCATCACCCATCTCTGCATTAGTATTAGTCTTCTCATCACCCATCTCCTCTCACTTATGACTGCATGACTGTAATTTTGTTGCTTGTATCCTTACAATTTATATTGATATTGTTTCCTAATTGCTTATTTGTACCCTATGACTATTATTAAGTGTTGTACCTTATGATTCTTGATGAATGTATCTTGTCTTTTTATGTACAGTGAGAGCATATGCACCAAAGACAAATTCCCTGTGTGTCCAATCACACTTGGCCAATAAAGTATTCTATTCTATTCTATTCTATTCTGTCCTATTCTATTCTATTCCAAGTGTTGACTTCCATTATGACTAGGAAAGCAGCAGGGGCATTTGGGGAGGGGGGTGTCAAAAAGCCAAGATGGTAGTTACTATGATGTGATTGAAGCCCCACTTTTTGAGTGTGTGTTCTGTATATCCTACACTTGAAAAAGGAGTGGGGCTTTGATTTTACAGTTATGGGAAGCAAGCCAAGCTTATCTGAGAGGCTTGCTGAGACTCCCTTGACTTTTCAGATTTACTCACTTTTTTGCCTCTTTTATGGCTCTGAGCTGTGAATAACGTTTTGGGAATTAGACCTCAGTTTACACAAGCTTTTCTGTTGTCTTTTCTTTTCTTTTTTCTTTTCTTTTCTTTTGATAGGAACTCTAATATGAGATAGATTTTCACCAAGACATCCAAATTCTGCATGAACAAATATATGATCATGGCTCAAAATTGAGCTTATTTAGTCAAGCATTTGTTTAGATAAATTGGAGATTAATAGCAAGTGTTTTAACCAGTTGTAAACATATACAGAAATGTTACTACAAGATGATTTTTATTGCATGCCAACTGGAAGAGACATAAACCAGGCAAAACAAAAATTAGACAAACAAAAGCAGTTATTAAATAAAACACATCCTGTTGTCCTACCTGACATGATGATCCATTTAAAAAAAATCAACCTGACCTAATCTTACTAGGAACTTCTATAATTAATTTTAAAATGGCTTACTTAATGGAATTGTAAATGATCAGGGTTGTGTTATCTTACTTGATGACAGGTCCATTAATTTTATACTGCCTGAGGGGGTGATTCAGAAAAGGCTGTAGTTAAATTGCAGCCCGGTGTACTCCATGGGTAATGTATTAATTGTATCCTCACATTCTATAGCCAGCTTTTGGCTTACTTGATTTCAAGAACATAAAGCAATAAATACAGTCTCTCTCTCTCTCTCTCATATTTGGTGATGAAAGGTCAGGACACAGTTATTCATTCTCAACTGGGTACAATATTAATCAGGATTTAATTTCATCAGCCACTGTTTAATACAAAGAGTAAACAGCGTTTGCCCTTCTCTTGTTATCAAGCCATGTATGCCGCATAACATCACATTCCATACAATGCAATGCAAATTGCCTGGGAAGGGACCAGTATTATTAGTATCAGAAAGAACAACAACCACAAAACCTGCTGGGATTAGAAAAGGAGACAGGGGGAGTTAAATGTAACAGCTGTATAATCCAGTTGTTTTATTTTTAAGTGGGAAGGACAATTTGTTGTTTGAATCTGGTAGATTGATCAAGGTGATCTCATTGTTCCTGCAAATTTTAATAGAAAATATAGAGCCTAGGATTTCAGTACACTTTTATAGCATAATTGACACTGCTTTTTATAATATAATATAAAATGGTTGGTATCCTAAGGCAGGTCAAAGTGGCACTTAAAAGTGACCTGGTTTTCAATGGCTTGAAAAGGGAGGTGATGGCCTATTTTCAATGGGAACTGAAATACTAGTACATGATACCATCAGTCTGATTTGGGACTGAAGAGGTAGATACAGCACTATTTTGCTTATCTTCAAGAAATTCTCTGATGATGAAGAATCTGAAGAAGATTTAATGGAGAATAGAAATCTGTTGCACTGCTAATTTTGTGACATCCACACACTCCATACCCCATACATGATTTTCATCAAATCAATATGGGTGTAGCTGAAGAATAGCGATAATACAAAACAACCCCTACCTTAAATGTAAGCATTGAAATGAAGAAAAAAAAATTGGGGGGGGGGAACAAGAATGGATTTGTGCTGCCAAAACTATCTAAGCTTGTGTCTAACAGCAAAACAATGAAAGGATGAAATGGCTAAATCAAGTCACCTTCCTTTAAGTATAAATGCTGTTATTGGTCAAAAAACAGGTGGCATACGAGAACATGAAGCACAATGGACATTATGAAGGAGAGGATAACCTGCAACGCTTCTATCATTTAAGCTGCCCATAATCTTAACAAGTCCCATTTGTTTGTTTGTTTGCTTGCTTGTTTGCAGAGCTTTTTATAAATATAGTGATATGTTTGCTTTCTTGCTTAGTCCATTGGGTGAGGTCAGGATAAACCTTTATCATATGAACATAACTCAAAATAATTGGCTGAAAAGTTAAATCTGAGTAATTAGAATACTGTTTTATTTTTCTCTTCTGTGTGAATAAATGTAGCTATGCAATTAAATACAATAGAATACAATAGAATACAGAGTTGGAAGGGACCTAGGAGGTCTTCTAGTCCAACCCCCTGCCTAGGCAGGAAACCCTATACCGTTTCAGACAAATGGCTATCCAACATCTTCTTAAAGACTTCCAGTGTTGGGGCATTCACAACTTCTGGAGGCAAGCTGTTCCACTGATTAATTGTTCTAACTGTCAGGAAATTTCTCCTCAGTTCTAAGTTGCTTCTCTCCTTGATTAGTTTCCACCCATTGCTTCTTGTTCCACTCTCAGGTGCCTTGGAGAATAGTTTACTCACTCTTCTTTGTGGCAACCCCTGAGATATTGGAACACTGCTATCATGTCTCCCTAGTCCTTCTTTCTATTAAACTAGACATACCCAGTTCCTGCAACCGCTCTTCATATGTTTTAGTCTCCAGTCCCCTAATCATCTTTGTTGCTCTTCTCTGCACTCTTTCTAGAGTCTCCACATCTTTTCTACATTGTGGTGACCAAAACTGAATGCAGTATTCCAAGTGTGGCCTTACCAAGGCATTATAAAGTGGTATTGACACTTCACATGATCTTGATTCTATCCCTCTTTTTATGCAGCCTAGAACTGTGTTGGCTTTTTTGGTAGTTGCTGCACATTGCTGGCTCATATTTAAATGGTTGTCCACCAGGACTCCAAGATTAAAGTGACCAGATTTTAAAATTGGTAAAGCGAGATACCACTGACCGGGAGGGGGGGGGGGTTCTTGATTAAAAATTTGGTCTATGGAAGTTGATAGGACATTCTAGGCCCAACAAGTTAAAATACTCACCACCTAGTTCAATACTCAAGGAGAAAAGTGGGAGGGGGGAATTGAAGGGGTGCCCAACATGTAGCCCAGCGTACCCAGGTCCTTCTTCTCACCTGGCCTCATCTTCACCCTCTGGCTGATGCCCACCACTGGTTGCTCCGCAGCTGACTCGCCCCGGGCGGGCTGGAAGGCTTCGGGCTCCTGGGGGGCAGGCGTCCAGGCGGGAAGGGCTGGCGAGGGGGTGGCGGTGGCATCTTCGGCGGCGGAGCAGAGAGGCAGCAGTGCCAGCAGCGCCAGTGGCCGGACAGCCTCCATCGGGTGGCGAAATGAGCTGCGTGCGAAGCCGCTTGGCCAGCCAACCCCACGACTCCTGCTAGTGCTCGGCAGCGCGCAACCGCCGCACAGCCTCCAGCCCCGCAGGGCGCCCTCTCAGCGCGCAGCCACTATAGACAAAGATAGACCTGGAAAAATGAGTGAAAATGTTGCAAGAGGAAGCCATGTGGTGGAGCCAAAAAAGGGGCGGGGCACCCTTTCTACAAAAATTGGGACTTTTTAAAAACGCTGCGGGACGTGGGACAAATTATTAAAAATCGGGACTGTCCTGCCATAAGTGGGACGTCTGGTCACCTTATCCAAGATCCATTTCACAGTTACTACTGTTGAGCAAGGTACCATCTATACTGTACCTGTGCATTTCGTTTTTGTTGCCTAAATGTAGAACCTTACTCTTTTCACCATTGAATTTCATTTTATTAGATAGTGCCCAATGTTCAAGTTTGTCAAGATCCTTCTGTATCTTAAGCCTATCTTCTGCAGTGTTGGCTATTCCTGCCAGCTTGGTGTCATCCGCAAATTTGATGAGTTTCCCATTTATTCCCTCATCCAAATCATTGATGAAGATGTTGAAGAGTACTGGGCCCAAAGCAGAGCCTTGGGGTACTCACTACATACTTCCCTCCATGAAGATGCAGTTCCATTGAGGACTACACGTTGAGTGCGGTTGGTCAGCCAGTTACGAATCCATCTGGTGGTGATGCTGTCTAACCGACGTTCTTCTACTTTATTAGGTTATGGTCTACCTTATTAAATGCCTTACTGAAGTTCAAGTAAACTATATCGATGGCATTCCTCTGGTCCACTAATTTTGTCACATTATCAAAGAATGCAATAAGATTAGTCTGGCATGATTTGTTTTTGACATACCCATGTTGGCTTTTGGCTATTACTTTGTTTGCTTCTAGGTATTCGCTAATTCGTTGCTTGATTATCTTTTCCAGAATCTTTCCTGATATTGAGGTCAGGCTGATAGGTCTGTAGTTTCCTGGATTTGTTTTTTTTTCCCTTTTTTGAAGATGGGAACCACATCAGCTCTTTTCTAGTCTTCTGGTAGTTGTCCAGTGCTCCAGGATCTCTGAAAGATACAATTCAGTGGTTCTGAGATCTCATCTGCCATGAATGCAAATGCTACAATCTACAACAAATGAGACCATAAAGAATTGGCATACAGGCAATCTTAAATTACAAACCAAAACATCACATAAAATGGTTTGCTTATCTGGAGAGGATGTTGTGGGATTCCATACTGTACAAGGCATATTAAAAAAAAAGAGGAGAAGGTCAAAGAACATGGGGCAGACCTAGAAGAAGATGGAAAGACAACATCAAAGACACACTACAGCAATATCAATTAACAATGGTTGAGGCCATCAGAAGAGCAAGAGCCAGAACTTTGTATCTCCCTCTACACCCAAAGCAGGAGGAGGAGGAGCAGTGGTGGGTTCCGGGCCTGGCGTTACCCACATGGACCCGTGCGGCGCACGGGCACATATGCACAGCCTGCACATGCGGCATACTTGCCTGCGACACTTCTGCAAGCCTCCGCAACACTCCAGCTGCTTGGCAGAGCGTCGTTCAGGCGCCGTATGTGCCATACACGGAAGCATCAAAGGCTTAAAGGACAGGTAAGGAGCTTGGGCGGGCGGGTGGGCCATCTGGAGCACCGTATCGGAACGATACCTGGTGCTCCGAGCAGGCTCCGGTACATCCGCACTGGGGCATATCACCTGCAACCCCCCAATGAGGAGGAGGCTAGCTGAAAACAAATGAAAGGTGGTCAGTTATTATTAGGACTCTTCATACAACACTACTCCCATCAATTTTTCTACCCTAATACCTCAGCAGCCAAAATTTTAAAATATAATTTGAATCTGCCTAAAACAGAGCTAGCAATATCAACTGTAAAAAAAGACCACAGTAATACACATTTTAATTGATTAGAGTGATTTCTCTGGATAATTAACAAGAATTCTATGGCACCATTAAAGAAATAAATGAATATGACAGTTTTAGGGGTGTGAGTGCAGCATTAGCACAGTTTTGGTTTTGATGTTTCACCTCTGCTATTGATGTTTTCCAGTAAAAATCTATGTAATTTTTCCTTTCAACAAGTTTTTTTCTCCTTTGATATTTTGATACCTAAAATACTGGAGAATACAGCATACACGTCTTGCATAACATGAAACTTACATTCCTTCCTGACCATTTATTCTTGCTGGATTAGGCTGGAACTAAGCAGCAGGTATGTAAATTAAATTAGGATCAAATGTATGACATTCTGAAAGGATGCATGGCCGAATTGTTGTTTTTTGAGAATAGCAGTTTCATTCATTAATAAAGAGAAAGGAGTTATGTTGTGATCTTGCACATGACTATCAGATGTTGAGGGACTTTGCTCCACTGTGGGCAGCTATAACATTGCAGTCTTAACATTCAAGTCTATATTTGTATGTTCAGAAGTACAAATTCCCTCTTTACAATGGATATCCAGGAAAATAGCTAGAAGATAATAAATCTCAGTTCTATTTTTCATTAGTGACTCTTGGTGGACCCCAGCCCTTACTATGGTTTTATGAAAAGTTTCTGTCATAAAAAATTTCTTGAGTCTCTTCATTCTCCTCTGTGTCTTGTTATTGAATAATTCCGAGAGGGTAGAGAAAAGAGCTGTTTAACAGCACTTAAGTCATGGCCTGAGGACAGACAATTAAGGCAGAGGTTTAAGAATGGGGGTAAAATTGGGGTTGCCTGTCAGTGTTGATGAAAAGAAAGGGAAAGGGGAATGGTAAATGAAGACATCGGAGGGACAGAATTGTTTTACATAAGATCATCAATAACTTAAAGAGGAGCATTTCATCTTTTTGCAGTAAAAATAAAGTGTGCTATGGCTTCCCTGACCAATAAATCTGTTATCACAAGACATTAATGTTCTGAGAGAAGAGAACGATGGGACAACAGAAGGTGGAGAAATGAACTGCTTTAGTGACCAACATGAGGTAGCGCTTACTGTGACACTGATATTTCTGCTAGTTAATTTAAGTAGTGTGATAAAAAGCTTTGAACTATTTTTAATCTGTGAAAAATGGGGTTGAATCTTTGAATGAATTTCAGCTCTACTGTTTCACAATCTGATTGGGTGTTTCAAGTATTACCACATGGAGAATGTCTTAAGGAGAATGGAGTGTTTCCCTTCTTTTTATAAAAAAAATAGTGCCATTGTTTCTGAAGTTTGACTTGTGCCCATTTATTCCTCTTATTGTTTTATTCAAGGTTGGTTTTTGGTTGACCAGATGCAGCTGCGGTTAGGGAATATGCACATTAGAATAAAATATTTATTTGTGCTTTCCATACTTATTCCTGGTTTCGTTTTTTTTTATTCCCAGATTTAGTCCCCAAACGTTTAAGAGTATTAAGGGATGAATAGCAATAAAGGGAGAGAACATAAATTAAGAATTGGCCACAGAAACCATAATCACTTGTTCATCTGAAAAACAGAGGGCAGATTCGTGTAGAATATTAAGCCATTATGAAGTCTGTTTGCTTTTTGCTCAATGAGTCCATTCTTTATGGTTGACATGGGCTGCTAGGGCTTTCTCAACAAACCATGTTTAAAGAATTATTTGTGAACCAGACCTGAGAGAGATCTCTAGTCTTAAAATACGTCCATTACTAGAGGAGATTACTGTAAGAAGAGGGATGAATGGAAAAGTCAGACCAATATAGCTGTAGAGGGAAGGTTTAGGTTGCATTTAGACTGTATAGGGACCAATTTGACTTGATGGTAATATTCATTAAGCAGTAACCTTTGCTAATAAATTTAACAGCACACTCTTATTTGTGTTTTTAATTCAGAAATAATTATGGTAATTAATTGGATTAATTCTCAAACAAACATATTGAACATTTCAATTATGATTGCAATCTGAAGCCATTTCTTGGGTAATAAATTCTATTGGCTTTAATGGGCAAAGTGTATTTCTGCATTAACTTAGAGTCACAGTACACATTTCAACCTGAGAATTTTATTTAAAACAAATGCACCATGGAATTTAAAGCAGTGTGTTGCTGAATATAGCCACTGTAATAGGTATGTCCGTAATTTTGAGTGTTTGGCCTAAAAATTAATCTATACCTTAATGAGAGCCTAGCTATAAATCAGGGCTGAAATTCAGAAGGTTCTGACAGGTTCTGGAAAACCCCATAGCGGAAATTTTGAGTAGTTTGGAGAACCAGTAAATACCACCTCTGGCTGGCCCCAGAGTATGGTGGGAATGAAGATTTTACAATATCCTTCCCCCAGGAATGGGGAGGAATGGAGATTTTGCAGTATCCTGCCCCTGCCATGCCCACCAAGCCACGCCCACCAAGCCACGGAACCGGTAGTAAAAAATTTGAATTTCACCACTGCTATAAAGGTTCAACCATTTTGTCTCAACTTCATGTGCTCAGGATATGGATAAAACTAGCTTTTGTTTAATCTGATTTATTTTACGATATCATTCTGAAGTACGTTATTGTGAATACTTACCCAGTTGGCTCTAATAAATAAGTAAAGAAAACAAAAATGAACAAAACCAATTTACCCATGCCTCAAGGGAAAGTCATAATTATGACTGAAAGGTGCACTTAAAATCTATTGCATAGCACTTACTCTTTAGACAACTAATTATTAATTTAAAATTAGCTATTTAGATTATTATTTTTTGCTAATAATTTTAATGCTATGCAATTGTTCTGCTCCTTAAGGACAGGTTCCTGGGCTGTCTGCTGTAAGATTATTTGATTGGTGCTATTTATAAATTAAAGAAAATATTAATGCCTGATAATTTCTTCAGCTCATGTCCTTTCCTTAGCTGAATTTATTCTTGTCCATATTCCTTATTCATGTTTTTCCATCCATCTCCTCCATTTGTACTGGCACTTAGCTTTTCTCTGAGCACTCAGAACGTGACACTAGACAAACAATGCAATATCTGATGATTCAGTGATTAGATCACTTTGTGCCATGCAGACATTTGTTTGTGGAGTAAGCCACAATGCTGTGCCATAAATCAAAATTTACCAATGACAATGGTGAACACACTCTACATATCAATTTTTAATACACACAAGATATATTACTGTAGGTTGACTCACAAATCAGAAGGAAGGAGCTGCCACTGAGAAGGAAGTAAAGAAGCTAGAAAATGTATCGATCTTTTCCTTTATAAGTTATTTGTACAGATATCAAGCTATTGGATAGCACCAGTGAGAATTAAAATCTCCCTGTATTTCAGTGTTTATATCCCTGTCCAAGTCTGAGCACAGTAAAAACAAAAAACAAAAAAAAGAGACTTAAGTATCATTAAAGGAGAACTCTGCCAAAGTCTTGGCTCTTGATACTAAGAAAGAGTAAATTAAATAGTTTCTGTCTGTATCTTAGTGCACTGGTATGGAACAATGCTTGATTTGAGGAATATACTTAAATATGAAGAATGTGCAGAGCGGGACATTCCAAAGCAAGAACAAAAATGTATTTCATTAATATTAATTAAAGAAATTAAATACAATCAGCAAAAATTATCATTATTTTTTGTGATTAAAGATTCAAAGTTTCTTTAAAGGGTCAAGAGAGTCCTTGACCCTTGCATGTAGTTCAGAATCAGTTCTAATTTTCTAATGCAGAAAATCTAGAAAAAGCTCAATAAGTGGCTTATACAGCCTCTGCTTGAGAGGTCATTATATTTTCTCAAGACATTCTGCTCCTCACCCTATTTTCTTTCTAATTGACCAGAATCTGCTTTCTTTCTTTGGTTCATAGCCTGTGTATTGGAAAATGGTGTAGTCACTGTGTTTCCATATATATTAAGACTTGAGAGGTAGGGTGAGGCATAGAATTTAGTATCCAATTATCTATTCTAATCCTAACAGATAGTATTTGGAAGTTGCTGTGCCTACCCTTCAGCTCGCACCATTCTGCTGCTGTGCACCTGAAGTAGCTTGTATGCATTTTGGGAGAAGCACCTTTTAAAAGCTAAGGCAGAAGAGAGAGTGATAAGCAGTTGAGTTTGTCAAAAGACATGCTGCCTCAATTGGTTTTTCTTGGATGCAGCCTCAAGAGGAAAGGGAAAGGAGGTGCAGTGAAAAGGATTTGGTTTTCAGCAGTTGTTGACACCAGTGATCAAAGCTCCACTGAAGGAGCAAGTACTTCCTGCCTTCCAAAGATAAGGGAGAATGGAGTGCTGCACTCTGCTCTGCTCATCCAGGTGGGCATGAAGGAGCCTAGAGATAGATGTAGGGAATCATGCAGTTAAGATAACCTGCCTAAGGAGGCTGAGAAGCAAGTAGAAAGAGCTTTTATTTTGTATGTTTGATGCATACCTGCCAAAGGGTCTTTAGGCGTGGGAGCAGAAGACTAATTTGAGACTGTTTCTTATGTTGCAGTCCTGGAAAGGAAAATGGGGAAAAGAAATTCCTTGGTCCTGAACAATGCTGGATAATGTTTTGTTAGCTATACTCCCCATCCAGGCTAGTCAGCGCTTAATGGAGGAAATATGGGCAGCCTCCACTACTTACTCAATCATACCCTTGAATTATGTGAAGTGTTCTAATATAGGCCTAACACAAAGTGCTCTTAGGAATGCATCATGCATTTTTGCCCCTGGCTCGTCTTCTTCTCAAAGTCTTATTTCATTTCCTGAAAATCAATAACATTTTGTTATGCTAACAGTAGCATACAGTGTAGCTTAAATATTCCAATTTTTACTTCTGGATTAAAAAATTTATAGATTATTATAGAATAGACCATTATAAAAGGAACAAAATAGCTCATCCTGAAAGAAATGTAAGATAAAATTATAATGAAAGAATGAATGAATAATTTGAATGGATTTTTCAACAGACCAGAGCAGGGATGTCAAAATCAATTTCATTGAGGGCCACATCAGGGTTGTGTTTGACCTCAGGGTGTTAAATATTGGTTAAATATTCATGATGCCAGTAACACCCTCTGGCTCTCTGATTGGCTGAGAGCCCCAGAGGGTGTTGCCGGCTGAACGTTAGTGTTGATTGGCCGAGGGACTGACGTCAGCAGTTGCTGTCTCGTCCCCGGCCGGTGATTGGTTTAAAAATAGTATAAATACCTTGGCGCGAGTTTTCGTTCTTTGAATCGCTGTCGACCTGAATAAACCGTGTTGTTAGTTGAAACCTGGCTGCGCGTCGTCCCTCCGTCAAAACTTAAAACTGGCGACGAAGGTGGGATTTGGCGATTCCACGCAAGCCTAGGTTAGAGAGAGAGAGAGAGAGGTCCTATCAGCTAGCTGCTATAAGTCGCTACTCGCGCCGGCACCGAACGCTGAGGGAAAAAATTTCCTGTCACGACCTCATTCCCTCCGCTCCTCACACTACAGCCTGCCGAATTCTTAATCAATATGAATTCCCTGCCGCCTTTCGCTCCTTTTGGCTCCGCCGGCGAATCCTGGGAAGGATTCATGGAGCGCTTTGAAACTTATTTAATTGCTACCAAAAACCAGGCTCAAACAGATGAGGAGAAGTGCAGCTTCTTTTTATCATGCTGCGAACCCTCTATGTTCGCCTCAGCCAGAGCTATGGCTGCTCCCAGACCGGCATATAAGTTAGGCTGGGACAACTTGATGGCGAAATTGAAGGGGCACTATGCCCCGACCCCGTCCAAAATTGCCCGCAGTTTCGCGTTCCGGAGAAGAGTACAAAAGCCGGGGGAGTCGATTAGTCAGTTTCTAGAAGCCCTGCGCACTGTGGCGGCCCAGTGCGATTTTTCAAACCTCGAAGAAAATTTAGTCGAGCAGTTCGTGTGCGGAGTGCGGGATGTACACTTAAGAAGCCGCATGTTCCGTCATCACGACATTACACTACTCCAGGCAGTAGAGATCGCCAGAGCAGCTGAGCTCTCTGAGCAATCAACAGCAGATTTGGAGCGGCTACAGCTGTCATCCCAAACGCATGGACACGTTCCGTTCACTCCACCTGCCGCACAAGTACATGACATTGACTATGATGATTTTACACCTTCTGAGGACCTGGAGCCCGACAACGTCGGCCAAGTCCGTGCCCAACCGCGGCGGAAGCAACCTGCTCTATCCGCAGCCACACCGCAAAACTCCAAGGTGTCTTGCCTTAGCTGCGGAGGCCGCCACGACCGCCAAACCTGTCAATTCAGAAACGCAATCTGCCGCCGCTGTCAGAGGCAGGGGCACATCGCCCAAGTTTGCCGAGCCTCTTTGCCGGCCCCTGCCTTCTTCCAAGCAAATGAGAGACCCAAGCCGCAACCGCGCCGCCAGCAGCCACCGAAACCAACTCGCAGAGGAGAAGACTGCCACAATGTGTCCGAACCGCAGGAAGTGGAGAGTTCCATCAATCAGGCCTCCTCAGGATCCCGCAAAATCACAGCAAATGTCCACCTGGCAGGTCAGCCTTGCCAAATGGAGGTGGACTCTGGCTCCTCCCGTTCATTATTGTCCTGGGACATGTTCTCTCAACTCTGCCCTACAGTTTCCCAACCTAAGTTAGCCCCATCCCGGGTACTCTTAAGGGACTACCAGGGAAAGTTGATCCCTGTTCTGGGGTCCTTTCCTATTCCTGTCAAGTATGGCAAGTTTGCGGGGGAGTTCCTTGCAGCGTATTCGTATACGTTGCTCTACCGTCCGGGCAAACAGCTGGGGCATGCCGATGCCCTCAGCCGTTGCCCACTACCGGAGACGGACACCGCCCCCGTCCCATCTCTCTCTGTCCTCTCCATTGCCGCCTCCGGTTTCCCAATCTCCGCCGCGGACGTGGCGGCCCACACAAAGGCCGATCCGATCCTGTCCCAGGTCTCTTCCTGGGTTTTAAGGGGATGGCCAACAGACAAAGTGGCTGAGGGCTTCCAGCCCTTTAAAAATCGCCAGGCCGAGATCTCTCTCCACGGGGGGTGTCTCATCTGGGGGGATCGGGTGCTGATCCCCACTGCGCTCCGGCCACTAGTTCTGGATCTGCTCCACAAGGACCACCTGGGCATAGCACGAATGAAGGCATTGGCCCGTAGCTATGTCTGGTGGCCCTTGCTGGACACAGAGATAGCGGCCCATGTAGGCCGCTGCACGACCTGTCAATTATCCAGGCCCAACCCCCCTACCGGGCCTGCTCGTGAGTGGGAGGCTCCGAGAGGCCCATGGTCTCGCCTCCACATCGATTTCGCTGGTCCCTTCCACGGCCAGAACTTCCTGGTTGTGGTGGATGCCTACTCTCGGTGGGTGGAGCTAGTCCTCATGGGCTCTACCACAGCCGAGAGTACGGTCAGGGCTCTACGGAAACTGTTCGCAACCCATGGGTTGCCGGACGTGATGGTCTCGGACAATGGGCCCCAGTTCACATCCACCATTTTCCAGGAGTTCTTGGCCGAGCAAGGGATCCGGCATGCGCCCATAGCCCCGTACCACCCGGCCAGCAATGGCCGGGCAGAACGGGCGGTCCGCTCAGCAAAGGAGGCGCTGAGCCGCATGGACCGGGGCGACTGGCAGGCGAGGGTGGCGGCTTACCTGCTAAGCCAACATTCCACCCCCTGCCCAGCTACCAACAAAAGCCCCGCGGAGCTCTTGATGGGCCGGCGCCTGCGGACTCCCCTGGATAGGCTTCACCCGCTCTATTCAGGGGATCAGCCGAGCAATCTGGGGGTTCTCCCTCCCCGGTCCTTTAAGTTAGGGGATTCCGTGTGGGCTCGGTCCTTTGCGGGGGAACCAAGATGGGTGCCAGGTTCTATCGTTGCCCTGACCGGCCCATGTTCTTTTAGGATCCAATTGGCTGATGGATCCCAATGGAGACGCCACCTGGATCAACTAAGGAGGCGTCTCCCGTCGCAGGCTGGTGGCCGCGAACCCCCGAGTGACAACACCGCAGTACCGGGGTTGCAATGTGAAGCCTTCGCCACTCCAGGCCTCAACCTGCACCAACCACAAAGTCCTCAAACCGAGAGTCCGCAACCAAGGGCCTTCGCCACACCAGGCCCCCTCCTGTATCAACCACAACGTTCTCAAACCGGGAGACCGCAAACAAGGGCCTTCGCCACACCAGGCCCTGCCTACCCAAGCGCCAACTACAAGGACGCCGGTCCAACAGCTCAATCCGAGGACACTACCCAGAGGGTCCCTCCTACGACCAGTGACGCGCCCCCACGGCCAAACCTACCTTTACAGTTGAGCCCGCCTTCTGGGCCTTTCCGAAAGGGCGTGCCTCGGAGCTGCACTCCCTTCGGGGAGGAGCTACCACGAGGAGGTCCTCCTCCGCCGACGACTTCCCCTGCAATGAGAAGATCTGGGCGGGTCCGGCGCCGCCCAGCGTACCTTAAGGACTACGCATGCTCCGTTTCGGGCATGCGCAGAACTGGGGGAAAGGGGTGTTAAATATTGGTTAAATATTCATGATGCCAGTAACACCCTCTGGCTCTCTGATTGGCTGAGAGCCCCAGAGGGTGTTGCCGGCTGAACGTTAGTGTTGATTGGCCGAGGGACTGACGTCAGCAGTTGCTGTCTCGTCCCCGGCCGGTGATTGGTTTAAAAATAGTATAAATACCTTGGCGCGAGTTTTCGTTCTTTGAATCGCTGTCGACCTGAATAAACCGTGTTGTTAGTTGAAACCTGGCTGCGCGTCGTCCCTCCGTCAAAACTTAAAACAGGGGGCCGGAGGGGTCTGTGGCTGGGGTTGGCATGACCAGGATGGGTGGGGCCAGTGGGTGTGTTACTCGTCGAGGCTCCATTTTCGGCCGCAACGGCCTCTAGCCCTCTGCCAGCAAAAATGGAGCTTGGGGAGGCTGTATGAAGTCCACCCAGGTTCTGTTTTTGGGCTGTGACAGCTTCCTGCAGCCCTCTACCAGCAAACACAGAGCTTGGGGAAGCTGTGAACAGAGTCCAGGCAGGTGGCATGCAGCCTCCCCAAGCTCCATTTTCACTGGCAGAAGCACCGTGGGCCGGTCCTTCGCTATTTCCAGGGCGGTCCCACAGGCCAGATCTAAGCACCCCACAGGCTGGATCCAGCCCACGGGCCTTGACTTTGATACCCCTGGCCTAGAGCAAAATGACTCAACCCAACTTAACTCCAGTCCATAACTGGATTTCTGCCAAATTCCTTTCCTGATTTCCAACCCTTTGGAGCCATGCACTTTTTAAAATACTTTCTCAAACACTGATGGAGTACAATGAAGACAGGAGCAACGAGAAGGAAAATATATTTTATTTCACATGATGATTGGTAAATGTTCATTCAAATCAAAATGCCCCTGTAATAGTAAGCTAGGATGAATCAATTCCAACATCACTGAGTAACTTCTGAAAGACTCCCTTTTTATTGGGATTTTATTTTATATATCATTAACATTATTTTAAGATGCTGATGTATTTTATATGCTTTTTAACTGACCGTGCCCCATTCTCCTTATGCTGCTTTTTATCATTACAAAGATTTGATCTGCACTATGTGGCTTTGTTCATTTTAGTAGATTCTCCTAGTAAGAGTTACTTGTATCTGTGATTTGCTGGTAGCTGTTTTAACCTGCTGAATTAAACAGGTTTTTAAATTATGCTTTCCTTTGCCCAATCCCTTGGTTCTTCTTGTGGGGAGACCTAATAAGATAATTTCATTTGCTTCACTTCCACAACTTACTGGGATTCTTTTGGTTTTTGATTAGCCAAAAAGTAGCTTCGGTAACAGGGTTTTTTTTAAAAAAAATAATCCTTCTTAATTCTCATTATCCTTTCTTTAAGTTCTAGCACTATTGTGCTATATTGTTATTGTTGTTAGGAAGGTCAGTCTCAGTTTGGGGATTATTCTAAACTACTGACCCCGTTCAGTTCTCTTCCATTTTGCTTCATATATTTCAGTATTTTTAACTGAACTTCACATTAGATTTTTGCCAATTATTTATGCTTTGAGGTAAGGCTGCCTGGCTCTAAGCCCATGATATTCTCCAGCTCATTTAATTTTCATCTTCCTTCTCATCCAGGATGGATGATCTCCCATTTTGGAAAATAGAAATACTAGATATTTTATAAATCAATTTCTATTCTTAGGCAAGACATACAGCTTTCTGATAGGTGCAAAATGGAGGTAGATGAATTATTTTTATATAGAAATAAAATTAGAAATGAATTCAATTTTAATCACAGTTTCAAAACATAGATTTCATAATACATATTATTCATTAAATCAAAGCTGCTAATATGGCTATGCTTGCTATACAATATTTCTATGCATAATTGTTTATTTTATGATTATTTAAAATTATACACTAGAGCCTGGCATAATTCCTCATATTTTTAGAAGGTCATGGAATCAACTTTTTCTCAAAAACTTCTTGGTGGAATGATAAGTTGGTCCAGTTTCCAAATGATTGCCAAAAATAATGCTTTAGATCAATGCACTACACAGCCACTAAGGAAGAGAGAGAGAATATAAGAATTAGGATAATACGCAGCTACTTATTTAAAGTTTCACAGAATTTACTATTGCAATATTTCCTCACTTGCTGGTAGAGACCTTTCGAACGTCCAACCAAATTTATGATCATTTAAAAGTGCTGGGCAACCCGTAGTCCTTTTACAGTCTCCAGGTTTCCTTTTGATTGCAGCGCCAACATTTAGTAATGCTATTATTAAGTCTTTTTTATGAACTGTGCAGTCTTTTTTTTCTGGTCATCAACTGTTAATTGTAATTAATTGTAATTTAATAAATTTATATGCTGCCCAATCCCGTAGGACTCCGGGCGGCTTACAAAAACAAGACTAAAAGATAAAAAGTTAAAAATAGGGAAAGAGAAAACAAGTTTAAAAGCAACGCACCATATACTCAATCTAGGTGGGGCTGGACCTCGTTCATGAAGTCAACTGTTGCAATACCTCTTTGGTAAAGGCACCTCTTTCTGTATTTTTCATTACTGTTTTCTTAATTCTGTCAGAGTATGGCCCTTTCCAGTGCTATTTGCAATAAGCTCTCCCCAATTACAGCTATCCACCCTATCAGGTCTGGCAAAGAAGGCATACTGTGGATTCTGCTTACTAGGGAATTAGAGCTGTCTGCTAGGGCAGGAGTCCCTCTGCCCTAGCAAACACCTCTGGACCGCAGCCCATTAGTGGGCTGTGAGGTGTTTGCAAGCGTGCCACAAAAACGGCAGGTGGGTATGTATGTCAGCGTTCCAAGTAATGCACCCATAGAAAGCAGAACTCCAAGACAGGTAAATTCCTTAAAGAACAATTTATTGGATACATCATATTGGCACAACTGGTGAAAAACGATTCTGAAAGTTCCAGCAGTTTTCACGAGATTAAAAAGTAAAAATTCCCCCTTCCCCCAAGTCATCAGTCACATTGTCCAATATAGGTGCTGGCCGGATGTTTGGTTATTCAACCCCTCCTCTCTCCAGCCACTTGTTTGAATGTCCTTGGTTCCCACAGGAAAAAAAAATGTTTTGACTACAAAACCCCAGCTATCTATCTCCCCCCTCCCTGTCCCTTCTTCTTCCTTGTGGCAACTCTGAAGCCTCAAAGATGGGATCAGCCAGGTTCGCTTCAGGATTGACAGTATGTGCATGAGTATCCCCACACACGAGCAACAGGAGAGCGCATGCATGCACATCCATTTGTGTGAATGGCGGGCTGGTAAACATTGTAATTGGAATAACTTTGCAGTGACGGTGATTTGATATTAATATCGTATTATCACTCTAAAGTTTTAGCCATGCAAATAGTTTACTACAGCACTTACCTCTGTCAAAGAAAGCTGAACTGTTCCATCTTTATCCTTATCTAGTATCTGAAACATTTCTGAGTAGCGAAACAAGAGCAGATGTTAGATTTAATGTGTGATAAGCCAAAAGTGCATGATAAGCCAAAAATGAATAACAAATGATGAATTGAGGTACTGTAATTAAAACCTGGCCAGAATCTGAAGTTCAATTACTTCTAGATGAGGTTTTATATAACAGTCTAAGGTGACCAGATGTCCTGTTTTTGGCAGGACAGTCACAATTTTTCAAAATTTGTCCCGTGTCCCACGGCGTGTTCAAAAAGTCCCGATTTTCCAAAAGAAAGAAAAGATGCCGAATCATCAATTTTAAAAAAGGACGCCATTAAAAAAAAGGTTTTATTTCTCTGAAGT
This sequence comes from Thamnophis sirtalis, assembly GCF_051295495.1. Taxonomy (NCBI): domain Eukaryota; kingdom Metazoa; phylum Chordata; class Lepidosauria; order Squamata; family Natricidae; genus Thamnophis; species Thamnophis sirtalis. Next base: position 50,150,611 of record NW_028261386.1, read on the forward strand.
GTCATTCCTAATGTGGCCTTTAGAGGGCAGTGGTTTCCCTCCCTCCACTCAGCTCGCTCGCAGCGCCTGACGAGGGCTAAGGCTCCCTCCCCTCCTGCGCGTGCACACCCCGACGCGTGACATTTTTGTGACAGCCATCCGGTGGCCTCGGGCAGAGGGGGTTTTCCGGCGGTGGCAGCACGGCAAGGAGGAGGCTCGGTCCCGAGCCAAGTGGCTCAGCCGTCAGGTTTTGTTTTTTTTGGCCTGCTTCTCTCGGGTGCCGCTCTCCCTGCAGCCATGCCGTGCAAGCCGCTGTCAGCAACCTGGTCCGGGTGAGCCAAGGGGAGGCAGGTGGGGATCCGGTTGGGAGAGGCTGGTGATGGGGGTGGCTTTTGAAAGGGTTTTTTCCATTCTGTAAACTGTTCAGAGAGGGTTGTAAATAAAAGCACCATGAAGCGTTACCCCTGCCGCCGCCGCCGCCTCCTCCGCCGTGCTTTTGAGGAGCCACGAGGCCGCGGGAGCCAGCAGGAAGACGGCGGAGGGGGCGGGAGCAGGAAAAAAAGGCCCCATGCTCCTCAAAAGCACGGGGGAGGCGGCAACGGCAGGGGTAACGCTTCATGGTTTTACAGCCCTCTTTTTTTTTTTACAGCTCAAGTGCTCCGAGCCCTCCCCCCCCCCCCCAATCAATGGTGTCCCGCTTTACCCATCTTAAAATCTGGTCACTTTATAATAGAAACTGGAAAGTTTCTTCTACAATGTGCACAAAACTCTCTTCTCCTTATGTAAGTCTTAGAATTAAGAGAGCAATGTGAACTTCATTTCACTGTTTTTTTTAATCAAAAGCAGTATTACCTAAAACCTCTAAAGATCTTCCTTTCAGTGTAGGGTTAACTGAAAAGTTATGTGTTTAAAGTAAATTGGGTCAGACAGACTAATCAAGAGGACAAGAGTGATTTCATCCAATAACCAAAACTAAAAGACCCTGAGGAAGACTTTGCTCCTAACTTCAAATGTGGAGATCAGGCAGGCCTTGGGCTTTAATCAAGTTGACTCACTGATTTGTTCAAGTGGAAAACTTTTAACTTGGACCCCATAGTGTATATGTGAGAGTCTGTGTATGTATCATATAAATTCTCTCTCATGATTTCCCCTTTTTAAATATCCAAATATCCAAAAGCTTTTCCATATATTATAACAAACTGCTCTTCAATTGCAAATATGTTGGACCTTCAAATCTTTAAATAATAACACTGATCTCAGAATAAAATATTGCAATTAATATCTTAGGCAGCTGCTATTGGCTCATTGGAACTTTGTAAAAGAATAATGTATCTTCAATACGTGCCTACTGTATATCTGCTTTGCCTGATAGAATGTGTTTGGGATCCGTTTATCTAATATGTCTAATAAAATAGAAACATTTTACAATAGTTCTCAATCACTGACAGAGGTAGTTAGGTTAAAAATATTTTGCCTGTTGGTAAAAAATTCTTGCTGGGAGATGTAAAGTAGTAGCAGATTCCATCCCCCACCCCCTTCTTCTTTTAGGAATACTTACTGAACAAGCATTCTAGACGAATCATACAGGCCACAAAGCCATCAAAGTCAATGGCCAGCTTGCTGCAGGCATAACGAATAATTATACTTTGCTGGATTTTGTTACTGAGATTGAAACCTGTGGAGAAGGAAGGCCCGTAATTAATACATGGGCATGTGATTGTGCTGATCCTCCATAATTTAATTCTGCCAGTTCAATACAGTTTAGAACAATGTTTTTCAAAGTTGACCATTTTAAGATATGTGAACCTCAACTCCCAGATTGCTCGCCAGAATTCTAAACAGATATTACTGAGTGGTTATTCTTCCTAATACGTATGTATATTCTTGGCAAAACTATCCCCAAGATGAAGCTCTTCTAGTAATTTGGGACTGCCAATTAGCCAGCCGGCCACTAACCATGTTGATTGTTTTTTACAAGTTCTGAGGTGTAATGCAACTAGAGGAAACCAGGTTGAGGAAAATATGTTAATTTTAAAAGTAATCTTACTAGGGTTTGGTAAGACTTGGAGGCTTGTGAGCAGAATGTTTACTTAAGTCTGACTTCTATCCCTGACTCCTATTTTTTTCTCCATTGATTTTTGTTGACTGAATGCACCAGGACAGAGGCATGAATAGGGAAACCTAAAAGAATGAATATATTTTATTAAATGTATTTTCATCAGCTGATGGCCACTTCATTAAATGCATGGGATGGTATCAGATTCCTCTAATTTTTGGTTATCAAACTCTTATACAATGTCCAAAAGAATGAAAATATTCTTGGGATAGATATATTGATGAAGATTCTCAGTCATTCAGGTAAAGTTGTCTGAGTGTTGAGTCATGGCAAATGGACTTCTTGTCTTGTCGGTTTGAGATTTTCGCTGCTCATCCAAGCAGAAGTCAGAGCAAGTCAGTTAGGCAGAGACTCGTCGTAATGTACCAACTCCTCCCGTACCAACCGCAGGGGTTTCTACCCCAAAGTTTATGGCAGTATGTCAATGAACTCCCTAACTTTCTCTGACTGATGAAGCTTCTTAGTAGAGCAGTGAAACATCTCACACCTATGAGAAAATAAGCCCAGTTGTCATGACTCAACTTTCAATATTCCTGGGATACTTATTCTTAATTTATTATTTGATTTTCTTGATTGACAAATATCACTCAATTCATTTATTTTAAATATTGAAACAAATTTGGAATAGATTATGTTTAATCTATTCAATTGGCCATTTTCTTGAATCTAGTCCACACCATGTGTCCACAAAAGCAGATGTTTAGGCATTGGTCTGCACTGGCAGAATATGAAAATTTAGAGGGAGATTATACCTGCTACTAGCAACCTGGGGTTGCATATTTCAAGAATGATTAGGGGGAACTATGTTTAGGGCTCATGGGGCATCAGATTTCCCAGTAATATACTTTCCTCCTGACTCATGAAATGTGGGAAGTACATCAAGGGGGCTATGTAGATAAGTTTTTAGTCTCTCTTGCACACTCAGCATATCATTTCGTACTAAACTTGATCAGGCAAAAATTCAGCTGGGCAACATTGTGAAAATCCCGTATCATTGCAGCATGTTCTATGAGCTAATTATCATGTTAATTCATAGTATGATTTATTATGAAGAAAGAATGCAGAGAGAATCATGACAGCCTGTATTGTCAACCTGAATTTAGGATACTGCAGAGGGAAGCTGATGCTTTGGAGAAAGGATAATTTTGCAAATTGTAATTGTGGGATCCTTTTTTCCACCCCAGTACTACAATAAGGGGAGAAAGCACACCAGCAATTCCTATCTGCTGCAGATAGAACATTTGGGGATTTAGAGTCCTGGAAGAACAATGCTAATGAAGATTTTCACAGCATTAATCAACTGGTATGCCTCAATACCTGCAGCTCTCAGTGCACTTCCTATATAAAGTTGAGCATTTAGGAATTCTAATCCCAACCCCACTGAAGAGTGCTAGGCTGAAAACATTTGCTCTATAATATAATATTTGCTCTATTATCTCACATCTTTTCTTCTGAACCAGGCATGGACCTTAAACTCGCCTATCAAGCCTTGAAGAGGTCAGCTACTTCACAGGATTTTCCCTATTCTTCTGTTTGAAGGATAAGTACCTAATTAGAGTAGCTTTGATACATCCAGTCCAGTGAAATGGGACCTCTGGTTGCAAGTTGCGAGTCAATTTCATACAAACCACACTTTTTCCAGTGTTTGAAGCTTAATTTAATTGCCAGCTGCAGCTATCGTTTGCTGGTCTAGATGGATAGATGCGTTTACTGAAAGTCAGCATTTTCCCTCTGGAGAATCTCTTTTTTATCTCCCTGAATGGATACTTTTTCCCCTGTACAAAGAGTTCTGAGGCACTTTGAAGATAAAATACCATTAGCTGTTAGGGCCTAGCTGGAATCCAATGCATGAATTATTATTCTTAGTTGGCAGAAATATATACTTCTAATTGATCCAATGATTATGATATATAAAGTTACAATATATTTCCACTCTGTCACTCTGTTCCAAGCATTAATTCAAGGATAAATGGAACAGGGCCATTCAGGCTGGCCCTGCATCCTAATGTGCACTGATTTGCTGCACTGAATATGAATATGAATATGTTCTGTATGGTGGAAGTTTCTTGCCACCATACAGAACAAAGTGCACAAGAAAAATAAGCAGACATCTTGCTTGCAGACCCAATCTGTGGTCATTGCTTAGAACATTTGGTGCATACCATACTAGAAGTTTATTCCACTGAAACCCAGGGAATTTTTTTTTCTTCAATGCATGATATACTGGTACATATGAAAACTGGGTGCAATAAAAAGTTTGGTTTGGTTTATTGGATTTATATGCCGCCCTTCTCCCACATATTACAAAAGTTAAAAAAAATAGATAGAGTATCCAAAAAACAAAGCCAATTAAGATTCACAATAACATTTTTAAAAAATCAATTAAAATTAACAATAATCAATCATTTATTTTATTTTGTTCAGGCCAGGCCGGATTGCTGGAAAAGTCAACTTTTTAGGGCGCATTGAAAGGACCGGAAGTCAGGGATTATACGAAGCTCTGGAGGCAGCTCATTCCAGAGGGAAGGCGCTCTCACAGAGAAGGCTCTCCCCCTGGGGGTCCTAGCTGACACTTTTTGGCCGACGGCACCCTGAGGACGCCAACTCTGTGGGATCGCACTGGACGGTGGGAGGCTACTGGTGGCAGTAGGTGGTCTCGCAAGTATCCTGGGCCTAAGCCATGGAGTGCTTTGAAGGTCATAATTAGTACCTTGAATCGCACCCGGAAGACAACCGGCAACTAATGCAGGCCGCCTAAAAGGGACGCAACATGGGAGCACCTAGGTTCCTCCATGATAACCCGTGCAGCCGCATTCTGGACCAGTTGAAGTCTCCGGGTGCTCTTCAAGGCAGTCCCATGTAAAGAGCATTATAGTAGTCCAGTCGAGAAAGGACGAGGGCATAAGTGACTGTACACAGAGCATCCCGATCCAGGAAGTTTAACAAAGTATTTAATTAATTTAATAATTAGGAGCTTTTTTGAAAAAGCTCCTACTGTAATTATTAAACTTGCTTATGATGAACTTCAGAGTGAGGCTGATGAATGACAATTGCATGTTCTGTACACATAAGGAGACACAGGGGCTTCTGCAGAGGGAGGCAAATGATAAAACTCATGTGGGAAATGATTGGCCACACATTTTGATAACTACATGGAGCTCCTTTCTATAAGAAGGACCCTGTTTTGGAGCTCTATGCAAGTGTAGATTGTATCTTCCAAGCTGCCTAAATGCACAGATTAAAAATAGCACATTTGTCAAAGAGGAGAGCAGCTGGAGAACAACAGAAGAAGGTCAGCTTTAGAGGAAAGTCTAGGGAAAATATTCTTGATCCAAGTATGTCCCCTACTGTCCTATGATTACATCAGGGGAAAAAACCACTGATAGGCAAAATTAAAGAATCAGGTGCAGAATGAATGAATTACATTTTCATGGACATTATGTCATTTATTAGCAGTCAAGTTGCCCTTTCTTAAAGATTTGTATGTTCTTAAATTGAAGTACTGGTTTTAATTTAGCTTAACTTCTTTATATGTCACATTTATTATTAGCATTATTGTGGTTGGTTGCATAATTACCTAGAATATTTAGACTGATCTGGCATTTTTATCCACCCATCAAATCCTTCCCGAGGACCTAGGGTAGGGGATAATGTTGAATGATGATGATGGTATGTTAGGTTGTTATGATCTGCAGTCATTAATAAATTACATTCCATAATTTTTTGCAAGCCAGTTGGATTCTGCTGCAGATTCACAGCCATCTTTTCTAAATGAATCAATGAGAAAACATTTCCTGGAGAAAAAAGGGGAGAGGGGAATTGACCATTCACAAACATACCTGCTTCCTTGAGAGCATTTCTCATTTCATGTGCCTCTATGGTTCCAGAACAGTTCATATCTACTTTTTTATAGATTTCCTAGACCAAAAGAGAGAGAGAGAGAAGCTACTGTCAGCTCTTTCAGCTTAATCGTAGATATTAATGGCTGGACCAACCAGGCAGGAAAGATAGTTGTTTCTGTTAAGACTGAATGGTGGAGTGAGGATTCAATTACCCCATGACAAGCTGTGTGTCCTGGGAAGTGATTCCCATAACTCAAGTTGCTTACAAGTTAGATGATGAAATGGCCTTTGAGAAATAACCTCCTTCTCTACCAAAGACTGTGATGCGGAACCGAGGGAAATAGTTGAAAGGAACAATAGACAACTCTTTTTTCCCAGCTCAAATGGTTTCTTATCCAATTATACATTTAAAAGCTATTCTGACCTGTTAATTTAGTGGGGTATTTTTCATTGGTATATTAAATCGCTGGCAACATTACCGATGAAGATGTGTGATTAGTTGTCCTACCAAAGTTTCATAGGATTTAACCAAGTTGTCAGCTGATCTGCAAAATTAGCAACACAGATAATTTCCTACCCTCTTGCTGAACTGAATGCCAGACAGAAGACAACTCTATTGGATTTGGAAACAAATGCAATAAGATTTTATTGATAGTGTGAATAAAATGCATATCTCAGAACTACATGCTTACTTTATCTCAAATTAGTGCTTTATTGCTCAGTTTTTTTCCCCAGTTTAAGATGACATCATATTTAGGAAGGATTAATTTGCTTTTTACCAGATATTTCTGAATCTTCATCCAAAGGATCTTGAATTCTACAAGTCCCAGGATACCAGTTCCATCGTTCTGGCTAGTGTTAAGGTCTAATTCAAAATTTTGAACACATTTTTCTTAATGCTTTTTTACATTCTTAAACAAGACATTCTGATCCCAATAAAAATGAATAGTTCATGTAGGCACATAATTCTGTGGTTTCACCACATATAACAGATTAACAAATTAACAGAGTTGGAAGGGACTTTGTAGGTCATCTAGTTTAACCTCCCCACCCAAAGCAGGAGATTCCATGCCATTTCTGACAAATGGCAGTCCAATCTTTTCTTGAAAGCCTCCAGTGATGAAGCTCCCACAGCTTCCGAAGGCAAACTCTTCCATTGGTTGATTGTGCTCACTGTCAGAAAATTTCTCCTTATTTCTATGTTGAATTTCTTCTTGATCAGTTTATCACCCATTATTCCTTGTCTGGCCTTCAGGTGCCTTGGAAAATAGTATGATCCCTTCCTCTCTGTGGCAGCCGCTCCCCTAATCATCCTGGTTGCTCTTCTCTGCACTTTTTCTAGAGTTTCATCTTTTTTATAGTTTGTGGACCAAAACTGGATGCAGTATTTTAGGTGTGGTCTTACTAAGGCTTTATAGAATGGTACTAGTACCTCACTTGATCTTGATTGTATCCCTCTATTAATGCAATTTAGAATTGCATTGGCTTTTTGACTGCCACCACACACTGCTAGCTCATATTTAACTGGTTGTCCACTAAGACTCCAAGATAAGATAACACTCTTCTTGTTTTTATTTTATTTTTAAATAGTGGGTTGATCAGATCTAGACTCAATTTGAAAAATGATTATAGTGTTGTAGAACCATGTGAATTGTATTTTGGGAACAGTAAGAATCAACTACCTCCTGAAAATCTTTTGCTAAAAGACAAAAGTTACAACCTACTTTCTAGGTGCTCAAGTCCATTTGGAAATTATCAAACTTGGAAAACTGGTTTAGGAATAATGATTACAATTCTGTTACTACCATGTTTCCCCAAAAATAAGACAGGGTCTTATTTTCTTTTGACCCCCCCCCAAAAAAATAAGTGGTTGGCCTTATTTTTGGGGAGGTCTTATTATTTTTTGAGGTGCAGGAGGCAGTGAGCATGGCTACTGCTGTGTTACAATATTTTGAGGGGGGCTTATTTTAGCGCATTGGCTCAAAAGCACGATTGGGCTTATTATCCAGGGAGGTCTTATTTTCAGGCAAAGAGGGTATGTGAAAAGTGAACTATTAGAACTGTTTATGATGTTTCAGACCTACCTGTACTGTATATTTTTATTATGTATACACACAAAAGGAGTATATGTGTTTTTACAATTACATTTAGATTATTCACAACAACATGGGTAACTGTAGTTAGTGCACAAGATATTATTGCAAAATTCAGGGAGAGCATGAATATAACTCAGCAAGAAAACAACCATGCAGCTGATAATAAAGTTTTACTATCCTTGCTACTAGACGGTTTAAATCAGTATTCTACTCTACATTTTATGCCAATAGCAGGTGAAGACAGATGCACCAGAAATGAGATATGTAAATCTTGGCTTATCTAGGCAAAAGTTCACAAGGGAAATCCAGTGAAGAAGGGTGACATTTAAAAGATACATCTAAGAGACTGATCATCTCTCTGCAGGTGTTTATGTTGAATCCATCACATTTAATGTCTATTCCTATACAATAAAAGAGACAAAAATGTTATTCAAATATTTTTCTGCATCCCATGGTAACACAAGATCTTCAGGCATCTTAATCTCTCCAGTTGAAGCAAAAAAAGTTTTATTTTTATTAGCTCAATTTGAAGAAAAATACCTTTTAGAAGAAAGATCACATGAATACTGGTGTCAAGACAGTTACCTAGCAATTTCCCATTTCATTACAAAAACATTTAACATTAACTTCAGTAATTTTAACAATTTGAAAAGATGACCTAGAAAAAAATTACACAGAGAGGGAGAGAGAGGGAGGGAGGGAGAGAGGGAGGGAGAAGTAGTTTTTTGTTCTTGCCGAACAAGCTCAACCCATTCTCTCCCAATTACAGGAAAAGGGTTTACTCTTTAAAGAGAAACAGAAGCTGTGTGCTGAATCTGAAAAACAGTTCTAGGGCCCCAATATTCTCAGAAATAACTCACTGGAATCCCAGAAAACAAGAAGTAACTGGGAATTTGTATTAGATGATGAAGATGAATTTGTCCAATTTCAGGGCTTCCTGTCTCCTTGATTCTGGCAACTTACAAATAAATAATTTACATATAAAAAGAGAAACCCTATAGCCAGGAAACAAGTTAATTTTATATTGGCCCGGAGTGGCTAGTAGGATATTATACTATAATCTGTTTAGAAGGTTCTTTTAAAAGCCTATGTCATGTTTTAAAAGGTCAAAGTCATTATTAGAGTCCTTAAAGTCAAAAGGGATCAGGGAGTGGTTCTGAAAATTCTGCATTATTTCCTGAAATCAGTTGCAACATACTTTTTGTTATGACTCTATTCAAAATGGTCTGAAGTTCATCAGCAGTCAGTTCACAATCCTGCATAAAAGAGGAAAAGTAGAGATCAAGGAGACATACACACAATAAAAAGCAACACAGCAATGGCCATCACACCCTTATCCTTTGTTTAAATTTCAATCTGAAACAGCACCACTTGGAAGATTCTGTAGTCAGCCAGAATCAAGTTTCATTTAGCACTCCCAAATCCATTTCTTTGCAGCTAGGATCCATTCATTAAATGAGTTTAACACAGAGGTGGGTTCCTACCAGTTCGCACCTATTCGGTAGAACTGGTTCGTCAAATCTACTGAACCGGTTAGAAGAGGTCCACCAGTGGACCCGGAAAGCAGGCCACACCTACAGAAGAGATTCCACAAATTTTTGAAACCCACCACTGGTCCTTGGATATGATTATTCTACACTATCACGCTCATATTTATAAAACTCAGTGCCTCTGTGAAAGGTAAGGATGACTACTGCGTTTGTGGTGCAATCAGAACATTGCGTGTGTTGAAGTTGTTTTAACGCAAACCAAAGATGCCTTTTAAAAAACAAGTATACATCATATTCTTATGCATGCCAGTGCTGTGTGTGAGGTAATTTAAGGTGGTTCTGACAAGTGTCGTCGGCCTCTTCATATCCGGTCACATGGGCAGCAAGCTACTCCCATCTGGTCACATGGGCAGCAAGCCACTCCCACAAAGGAGGCCACACCCACAGAGTAGGTTCGAACAAGTTTTGAAACCCACCACTGGTTTAGCACATTTATTGGTGGATCCTCCTAGTCAGAACAGCTGGAGATTTCAGAAACCAATGAATCTTTATTTCTGTAGATTGAATGTATGCAGTCCTTTTGCTATGAAGATGTCACACTCATGTTACTTATGAAATCAGCTTTATATTCATATTTGTCAAAGATGAGTATGTGTACCAGAGGTGGTGTTCAGCAGGTTCTGACTAGTTCTGGAGAATTGGTAGTGGAAATTTTGAGTAGTTTGGAGAACCGGTTAATACCACCTTTGACTGGTGAGTATATGTATCTGTTGGACTGGACTGGGAAAAAAATTATTATGGTGTCCAGTTGGCTAGTTTTTAACTGACATATTCAATTGGCAAATAGTCTATGAGTCAGAGACAAAGCAATATAGCACTGTAATAACAATCTCCAGTAAGCCAAGGCTCTTGAAGCAGCCATATCTTGCAAATAACTGTATGTGGTGGGATTCAAATTTTTTTACTACCAGTTCTGTGGGCATGGCTTGGTAGGCATGGGAGGGGAAGTCTACTGTAAAATCTCCATTCCCTCCCCACTACAGGGGAAGGTTACTGCAAAATCCCCATTTCCTCCCGATCAGCTGGGACTCAGGAGGCAGAGAATAGTTGGGGGCGGGGCCAGTCAGAGGTGGTATTTACTGGTTCTCCGAACTACTCAAAATTTCTGCTACCGTTTCTCCAGAACTGGTCAGAACGTGCTGAATGCCACTTCTGATTGTGCTGCAGCTGCAATGGGCACCCAGAAAAGGGTACAAGGAGTGTCAGAGAGTTGCTACAGGACTCCCTCCCATATCCCAAAGTTATTTTTGCTTTTGCAACCAAAGCATTGTGCCATCTTGTTAAGCAAAGCAAATGAAGGAAGATTATATGATGCCAATTTAAAAACTGGTTGATATGAATTAGTGATACAGATCTGTTAATTTAAAGTTCAAAAATGTACTATTTATCTAATCTTGAATATACATTTATATCTGTCTCTTACCTCCCCAGAAAGCGTTTGGAATAGAGTTTTGAATTCGTTGTCTATATCCTTGTCTGTAACTTGAGGCTAAAAAATGAAGAGATTGTACAGTAAATAGAATACTTTTACTAAGGAAGGTGACGGTTCTAGTGAAGAACCCTGAGGCATTTTGACTAAGCAGGTATATAGCTTGCAGGAAACATTCTGAGAGTATAAGCCATAACACTACTAGCTAAAACAGCCCAATTTGATTTTGATGATATATTTCATATAATTCATGTTACCATATGCCTAGCTTTGTTAATGTCTAGCTGATATCTCTTCTATTTTTCATCCATTGGGGTATTTTGGTAAGGAGGAAAACAATTTTGATTGAGAAAAGTGAATTATAATTCCAAAAAATATTTACTGTGAAATCCCATAAAGCAGGGTATGTCAAAAATTGTGGTATCAATTTAATTTTTGTGAAAACTGACCAATATAAATATTGATGGCAGCATCCAAGCAAGCATGCTATTTTTATCAGTGGCTTCCCAAAGTGGTGAACCTGGCACTATTCCCTCTTCCTGGCTCTGAAAAACCTCCACCCACACTGGACTCCCTCTTCCTTGTCAGCCCCATAAATGCATAGCCACTAGTTCTTATATTACCATGAGTCAGATACTGCAGTCTCTACCAGAGGTGGGTTCCTACCAGTTCGCACCTATTCGGTAGAACCGGTTCGTCAAATCTACCGAACCGGTTAGAAGAGGTTCCACCAGTGGATCTGGAAAGCAGGCCACACCTACAGAAGAGGTTCCAGAAATTTTTGAAACCCACCACTGGTCTCTACCCACCTGCCTTTCCTCACTTAAGGACACCGAGAAATTTAAGGAGACTCCTCCTTAAATTTGTTCATCCCATCCACCTAGATGCAGCAGAAAGTTTTGAAAATATCACTTGTTGCAATTTCTTTACCTTTAAGAAATGCAAGTGTGCATCTCTCATATTCCACTAAAAGCAAAACTAGGACAGACATGTTTTTATACCAGCCTTTTAATCTTCCAGTTTCCTTTCCTAATAAAGAGTTCTTAGATGTGTAGAACATATACGATACACTATTTGGTAAACTTTCAGTTGGCCTGATAAACTGTTTGCGTTTATATGGATTTCAAAGTAAATATGTTGATTAGAGTCTGCTTAATTTATTTACCTCATATGGATTAGCAGTGGCAGTGTCCCCAATTTCTCTGTAATTAAAGAAAAATGTTGCAATTATGGTGACATAGTTTCAGAAGGCAATAAAATTAAATAAAAACAATCTACAAACTTGAAATATAATCTATGAATTTCAAAGCCAATTTAAAAGAACAGTAGAATGACATGGAAGAATGACTATTAAAATATTCCATCTTTGGCTCTTAATGAGATTCCCCAAGCAGAGTTGGTTTGTAATCTGGGAGTACTCCTGGATTCAGGGCTCTTGCTTGAAGAGCAGGTGACAGCTTTAACTAAGAGGGACTTCTTTGTGCCATTTATGGCCTTTTCTTGGGTTGGCATTGCTTACTGTATGCATGGCTTGATCACTTCCCATTTGATTATTACAGCATGCACTTCATAGGGCTGCTTTAGATAGCCAGAATGCAGTAGTTCAGGGAAATTGTTTTGGCCTTGTGAACCTCTGTACTAGTTGAGGACTGCACTAGTTGCCAGTTTGTTTCCTGGTTCAGTTCGAAGGGCTGTTGGTATTTTTAAAGTCCTTCATTTCAGGACCTTGGCATCTATGGGACTGCCTTTACCTAGAGATGTCTGCCCATCAGTTATGATCTCTAAGAGTGGCCCCTTTCTGTCCTGGCCCTCAGAGACTGTCATGTACAAGCATCCCACAGAAGGGTCTTTTCCATATTGTCTCCCTTTCTGGAACATTATTCTCCTATCAGACAAGGTCTAACGTAGTTAGCCTTTCAGAAAGCATTTAAGACCTTTTTGTTCAATGGGCTTTTGAACAAGGGTGTATTTTTGTTTCCTTTCTAGAAGGTGAATGTTTATATTTGTGATCGCATCCCTGTGTCTAAATCAGTATTTCTCAACCTAAGAAATTTGACAAGTCTAGTCCACATATCTTCATATTGCTAAGGCTGAGAAATACTGACCTAAACGTTTGAAATTGTTGGTGTTTCCAGTTCTTAATTTATACCATATGAGAGTCACATAACTAGCATATAAATCTAGCTAAACAAACAAGCAAGCACATAAGCTGAAGTCAGCATCTAAAATGTTTCGGAGAGCCCTGAAAATATTCTAGATCTGTTGTGCCACCTTGACTGTTGCCTGACTTCAAAGCTGGATGAGAAAAAATAGTTCTGAAAACATTCCATCCCTTCCTGAAACAAGGTAGCAGGATAAGGAAGACTGCCAAAGATTCTTGCAATGTTCCCTTCTCTTGTATATATTCACCTGAAGTGAAGTTTCTTCTCTGATGCCCTTCAGGAGGCTCTTAAGGAAAGGATTTTCTCAGTGATCACAACATAATTGGGGTTAAGCCTTCTAAGCAAGAATTACCTGGCATTTCCTACAGGATTGTTTTAGTAACCTAACTCTCATTTTGTTTGCAATCTTGAAAAGTAAATTGTTAGCAATGTGTATATTTAGTACAGTGCATATTTGGTTTAATTCTCTATTGGATTTTTCTTCAAAGGTACAATTGTTTTAATTATATTTTTTGCTGTTGTATTTTGTTCATTTTATTTTTGTGAGTTATCCTGAAAACTATAGATACAAATACCTTGAAAAAAAAAATAACAGCCATCGTCCAATTGTATCATTCCTACTTAATACCAGTGGGCTTAACTGCCATTGTTTGCCTGTCTTGCTACCTATAATTTCCACCTAAATATAGACTTAACTTTCATTCTAGTATAAAAAATAACTTTTCTCAAGTAATTGTATATTTGACCATAGTCAGAAGGAAGAGCCTGAACAAGTTCAGATAAAGAGAATTGTGATATTTTCCTTAATTTTTAAATAAGCTTGGAAACTAAAACTATTATCTTAGTTTGGGGGGGGGGGGCAGACAAGGTACTCTTTAGAGTTCTCCACTCTCACTTTTCCTCTCCAATTCAATTTACATCTCCTTTCCTATGGATCACAGTGCCTTTGCTATTTCCTCTTCTGTTTCTCAGCCTTTTTGTGCTCACTCACCTATTGCCTTGCAATTCATTCTGCTTCTTTTATCATTTATCTACCCCAAACCGTTCTAGCTGTGAAGACATATTTCTCCATTCTTCACAGAAGAAATGGGGAAAAGATAATGAAGACTGATAGAAAGGGATGCTTCAGCAACATTAAGTTCCTTGTAAATCCCTTTTACATTCATATATATATTAATAGAATTGGTACCCTGTTGACTTCTAGATAACTCACATGACAAACCCCACTATTCAGACTGCTGGCCATACTTCATAGGAATTAGAATTCAGTTGGGAGACCAGAGTTTAAGCACTCCCTTCCAAATGCACATATATTAAACAACTTCCATGCAAAATGGCATGACACTTTTTGACGTGTGATGGTAAAAGATACATACTGAGCTTTAATCTGTTTCACAGAGAAGATCCTAAGGAAAAAGTGTCCATTTTGGAAAGGCTGAGAGGTATATGGCACAATAAAATATTCTCCTTGTGGCAGGTGGAAGCGACTTGATGCTTCACGCAAGCAGACCTCTCGGTCAAAATGAACTACAGGTTTATTTGTTGAGAAGAACTCTCTGCTTAGATGAACATTAGCTTGATTTTTTAACTAAAGAGAACAATAAGAATGAAAACATTAATTGCGCACAAGAATCAAAATAGAGAGCAGGACAAATATTCCTTTCAAGCAGATACATAAGTGATTGTGCTAGGATTTCATTATGTAACTTGTCCTACTTACATATACTGGCACACAAGGCAGACTTCATCTTTTTTATATGTACCTTTCCGGAGTTCTGGCATGCTTGACTAAGTTGAATATGACTGCAGGTCGATGATGTTATTACCTTTTTCTTTTGGTTGGAAAACTGAATTCAACATGTAACTTAAATCTAACCCTAATCAATATAGCTAACATCATATAATAGAAATCACCATGGAAAAAGTCTGGATGGTAGGAGTACTAATCCTGAGCTATTGAAATCTACAGTATATAAACACTGGAGTATTGATATGCTTTTTCTTTCTGTCTGCAGCCAACTAGCAGTTATCTAGATTTTTATACTCTGGTTTTAGTAGTGCAAAGACGACTTCCATATTACAAGGTTTAGGCTACAAATAAAAACATATCTGTCTACTTGGGATTTTTAGTGCTATTGTTCTTTCAGTTGACAGTGTTATTGATTGGTATATGTGTTTTTCTCTCAGGCTTTTGGTTATTATATCCTAGTTCTGTACATCTATTATCTTGCATACCATTCTGGGCTCATTTTAGAAAAAAGTGATCATTATTATGTCTTTTATTCATTAAATATGAAACTCAACTGAAATAATAATAATAATGTTATTGTTGTTGTTATTAACAGTACCAAAATCATACACACACACACACATACAGACACACATTGAGACTGTCTTGGCAATGTTTCGGCGAGGTCTCACTCTCCATCTTCAGGCTGGTGTTTTCAGCTTCGTGTTTGTGTGAGTAAAGCGTGGTCGGAGCTGCCCTCTTTCTATAAATCTTGGTGGGGTGTGTGTGGAGTGCTGGCTTTGTTTCTGTAAGTGGATTGATTGGCTGTTTAGTTATATCATGATTGGTAGATAAATGCTGATTGGTGCTGGCTGTGTGTCCATTGTTGTTTTGTGTTGTAACGGCCTGGGTGGTGGGTAGGGCTTGTTTGTTGACTACGGCTGGTTTCCAGATGTCTGGTAGGCGGGAGGTATCATCACGTTTATTCATGTTGTGGAGGTGTTTCTCTATTTCGATACAACTACACAGCCAATCAATCCACTTACAGAAACAAAGCCATCACTCCACACACCCCCACAAAGATTTATAGAAAGACCGCAACTCCGACCACGTATGTATGTATGTATGTATGTATGTATGCATGTATGCATGTATGCATGTATGCATGTATGCATGTATGCATGTATGCATGTATATATGTATATATTGGTATATATTGGTATATATTGGTATATATGTATATATTGGTATATATGTATATATTGGTATATATGTATATATTGGTATATATGTATATATATACATATTGGTATATATTGATATATATTGGTATATGTATATTGGTATTTGGCTGTGTTGTTTTGGCCAACTGTAATAGCATTTAGCTGGCCTCGTAATATTCTGCAATGTTTATTTCCAGACCATTTTTTTAACATCATCCAATCATTTTCTTCTTACAGAATGATGAATGGGAACAAACTGCAAATTTATAAAAATGTGAGATGATTTCCAGACTGCAGAAATACTTTCTCTTGTGGAAATGTCAAAACAGCATTTTCAAAGCTGATTTTTCTGACAGACTTTTCTGTGACTTAAATGCTCATCCAATCACTGACCTTATGGATTATGAGTTTTTGTGTAACTCATAATATAAGTCTATTCCAACAATATGTATGCATTAAAAAACAAAGAAGCTTCCTCACATTGAACAAAGACATTAAATTAGACAAAAGAATATTTTAAAATTACTATGCAAGCTTGTTTTCTAAGAAACGACTCATAAAAGCAGCCAAGAAAACCAGGTGAAACTTGTTTAAAAACAAGGTATTTTCTATTATCTACTGCTAGGATATCCATTAATTACCAGGACCACATCATTTACCATCATTTTGATGCCCCTTCTCCCATTCCTGCAGATAATATTGCATTAGGCATTTAAATTAGAGTTAACATTTAATGCTAGTTTATGTATTGCACTTTTTTTCCATAATCATAATACAGAATATGGCTACCATGATTTTGTGGCATATTTCAATATACAGACCTAGTGCATAATTAGTATAAAGCAAAATTTTGACTTTTGTTTCTAGAGCATATCAGTTTCTTTTTTTCCATCTCCTCCGCTTAGTCAAAAATAAATATGCTTAAGAGAGAAAGGTTAGGGAAATAGTTGCCTGCCTGACTTTATATTGTACTTTCTGCACTGTTGGATACGCATCTGAACAGCCTTACAAACCATATTTCTTATTTTCCAAGAAATATGTATTGTCCTCATATATTACTCTGTCAATTGTCAGACTAGAAGCATCAGCATTTAAGAAGATGATTAAAATATTCAGTTCTGGCAAGGAGTAGCCATTTTTCATGATTCAGATTTTCAAAAGTGGTGTTACCTCTTTGGGCATCTACAAGACATAAAAGTAATCAGTTGAAAGATAGCAGTATTGACCCTATCACAAATAGTCAGACAGTAAAATACAAGTCAACCTACATACTATAGCATTTTCTAATCTGCTGTTCTCCAGATGTGTTGGATTTCAATAATCTCCTAAAGCATAACCATGGACTAGAACTGAAAATCAATACATCTGGGGGACAATTTGGAGTATCTGAGAAGCTGAATACTATACCTCCTTTTCTCCCAACTTTTTAAAAAATTCTATCTTGAATGACAGGAGTGAGACACACAAAGTAAAAAATGTGTTTGGGGGAAAAAAGATGTATATGTACCTTTCTTTGTGAAATTGAGCAAGAATGTCCTGGTCTATACACCAGCAATCTATGATTGCAAACCTATGGCACGCATGTCAGAGGTAGCAGAGCCCACTCTGCACATGCACACTGCACATACACACTGACAAGAGGGTCTTCATAGGCGCCAGGAAACAGCAAAAAAACAGGCTGTTTTTCATGCTGTTTTTTGGGCCATTTTTGTCCCATTTGTAGGCATGTTTTCGGGCTGTTTTTCAGGCCATTTTGGGGCCATTTCTGACCAAAAACCAGGCTGAAAATGGCCCCCCAAAAAGGCATGTGCGCTCCAGCTAGCTGGTCTTCGGGTTTCCAGTGCTTTAGCGCATGCACACACATTCCAGTTTGAGCACTCAGTGCTGAAAAGGTTCGCCATCATTGGTCTAGACCTAGCACCATTGTCCTCGTCATTGTCCAGAATCCTGTACAGTATTGCTCTGTGGGCAAAAGTATCCACATCCTAGCAAGTAAAATAATAAGAACCTGATAAATGCAGTAGCCAATCTTGAGCCAATCTTCCCCCTTCCTCTTCTGTCGTCTGCGATTTTTCTGCATCAAACCTACTATCATCGTGCAACAAGGCTCACATGCATTTGCTTCCTGATCATCATCTGGCTCCTCCAATTTGATTTTGAACTGTGGGTTGGTCCAATATGTTACTACAGAGACAAAAATATAAATACAGATAAAATTGTCAGATTTGGGAAACAAAAAGAAAGAATTTATCTTGTGCTGAGAACTGCAGGAATAGCTTTTAAGTATGAACCTAATTGTGATTTCCAGCTTAGCCTTACCATTATATTTATACAGTTAATGTTTCTCTCTCCAACCTCTGCCACATCCTGTGCTATATATTTATTGCAATAAGCAAAACCCAATTGAACTACTGAGAGATATTTCCTAAGGGAGCAATAAGCAGCTGAGAACAGCTATAGTTATTAACCTCAGCCAGTTATTTATCCACAAAAGATTATTATTGGCATTCTCTGTAGGGCCAAATGTTCAGATGTGGCTGGAATATATATAGAATATATATAGAGAGAGATGAAACAGCAGTTAAGTCCAGGCCCATATGTTGTGTGGCTCCAAATTGCATTAAAAAGTACATGATTTATTAGGGATCTGTAAAGGAATATTGTTATCATTTGATACACAAATGTGCCCAATACTGTAAGATATTATATGTACTATATATGCAGAGAGGGCTTCTCTATAGTGATAGGGCTCCAGTGGTCACTGTGTGCGTTACATATTTGTTTATTTCATGATTGAGCGTTAGCCTACCTAGAGTCTAAAGTCTGAAAGCACTGTTACCTTTTACATTAATGTCTCCAGGAACAATGCTGCCATTTTTGCACCTTTTTCTTCTTTGAAAGAGGTAATGATAGTGGTTTTAAGTAAAATGAATGCATTTGTCCTATCAGCATGATTTTGAACAAATTACCTTGTCTGTGTTTGCCCACTTCTGTCCAAGGGTATGACGAAATTGTCAGAGTTTGATGAAATATAGAGAACTAGATTTGTATATAGAGATTCTGCTTAAATATCTGTCTGCCACAAGTCATGCCTGAAGTCTCACATGATTCTATAGGGTCTTTATAAAATTCATTTGTAAAGCATCATAAGAGCTTTTATTTTATTTATTAAATTTCTATGCCACTCATTTCACCAAGGCAAACAGTTGGCAGTATCGATGAAACTTTAGAAAGGCATTTCTGCATGTGGCCTTTCTTCAAGTATCCACAGACAAATCCCAGTGAAAATGAAATGCCTGAGCACCCATGGCCGCTGATGCCTTCTTTGCTGGATTCAATCAAAAAGAAATCATCTAGGACTTGGCTGGATGGTAGAAGGTTGAAGGGTAAGGCAAAACATCTGATCCCCTAATTTGTTGCCCAGAAGCTAGGCCCAGTGCTCACACAATGGCAGCCATTTGGTCAATAATGAGTGAGAATGTTACTTTGGGCTTTAGCAAAGCCTCTGCCTTGCAGTTGTATCTAAGTGACTAGCAATAGCAATAGCAGTAGACTTATATACCGCTTCATAGGGCTTTCAGCCCTCTCTAAGCGGTTTACAGAGAGTCAGCATATTGCCCCCAACAATCTGGGTCCTCATTTTACCCACCTCGGAAGGATGGAAGGCTGAGTCAACCCTGAGCCGGTGAGATTTGAACCGCTGAACTGCTGATCTAGCAGTAGCCTGCAGTGCTGCATTTAACCACTGCGCCACCTTGGCTCTTATATACAAGCATGGCTTAATAAATTAATCCAGTTATCTGGGTTTGCACAACACAATTGATCATAATCATACCAGCTGGTTCACATAACAAACCATAAATTAGATAACTCCATATTAGCCCAATATATTATGCAAACCCAGCCAATGTATCCAAAACCTTTATTATCTGTAGATGGAAACGTCATTATTAAAATTATGGACTTTTTTTTCCTACTGCTGACTTCTCTTTTCCAAGTGCCATAATATCATTTTCAGACATGTAATAGTTTACAAACTAGCAAATATTCAAATATCTGAGGTTGAAAAATTTGATCATTATACCATGATGAAAGCCATAAAGCTTTCTAAAACTATTTATTTGTAGTAGCAGACTTAACCAAGGATTGGCTCTTTACAACTGACATCATATTTTTATAATCCATTTTGAAATCATTTAAAATGTTTGATTAATACACCCTGTTGCTATTCATTTTAATTATATAGTTGAGCTAGAGTCCCAAACAGCAAATGATTTAGAGATTAATTTAGCATTAGATAAATATAAATGAAACTGTTTTGCTAGACTGTTGAAATATGCAGCTATGATGTTACATGTTATGGATTGGTAAATTTTGACTGCAATTATAATTATATCAAAAACTGAATGTGGCATAGAAATAAAACTTAAACACTTTGCTAGATGAGAACAAATATGGAAAGCAATAAAAATAGCACACATGAACAGTGTGGAGGTTCCTAAAAGCCAGGATGTATAAAATCCCTGAATAATGAGGAGTGAGTCAGGATACATATATATTGTGAATCTTTTATATTACCTAATTACTGCCAAAATGTTGGTCGCAATCTGAGTTCTCAATAGCTATTGTACATCATTGTGTATTGCCATACCTCCCCAAAGAGTTTTTTTTAATCAACGATACAAAGGCTGCATGAACCATGACTGCAGGCTGGTTTCTTCAAGCCAAAAGAGACAGATATATAAAGCACTAGGGAATTCCTTCTACAGATTCAGGCAGCAGGATTCAGTACTTTAGTCTCTGTGTCACCAGATGTGCTTCCAAGTTTAAGGAATTACTGCCTTAACCTTTGCATGCTCCTCCTTTATTCTCATAATGACCAGAGGACATTGGGCAGCTCATCAGCTCAGCCAAATCCAGTAAATTTCAGAGATTTTCAAGACTCTTACTTGCTTAGCAACAACTCACGCTCTCCCCCTTGCTTGCTGGACTCAAAATAAAATAGGGTCATCACTCATCAGTCTATTTGTAACCATATTTCTTGCCAACCTCAGCAACCATATGATCCCCTTTGGATGTCAAACGGTCTGCTCTAAGCTGGACCAGAAAGAATTATAACTTGGCAAAAGTTATAAAATTGGGCCAAAAAAATTACTGGAATAAACCCTGGAATAAAAACAACTTGCAACAACTTTCAGGAAAGCAGTAACTCTGGAATAGCTATTTTTTTGGGGGGGGGATTCTCCTAGGCAAGAGCAGAGAATTCGGTTTTCTTGAAACCAATGTTCTTATCTCTTGTACTATGGTAAAACCATTAAAACAAAACCTCATTCATTGATTTAAATTACCACAGTGCTTTCCCTAGGAAGATCACAATACGATCTGCACTGATTTCTGTAGTACAAAACTGGTTATTGTATACCTGGATAATTTGGGGAGCCACCAGCTGTAGAACCACTTTGCCAGGTTCCATGGAGTAGTTTCATGTTCCATTTACGAGCTTGATTGCAGGTCAGACGATCCGGAGACAAATTACAGATCTCAAGATTTGTAAATTGCTTTTTAAAATCTGAGAAGGACATCCTGCCACCAGAAAAGCATAAAATAATGCACTGTGACTTTAAAACTGTGGTCCTCAGCTGGTGATTTGTATACCAAATTGAGATTCAGAAGCAGTCTAGATCAGCAGTCCCCAAACTATTTGGCTTTGGAGACTGGGAGCGAGGCGACGGGGGGTGGAGAGGGAATAGTTCTATGCAAGTAGCAGGTGCAAGCACCGCTTGCACAGCCCAGTTCCAAATAGGCCACAGCCTGGTACCAGGACATGGCCTGGAGGTTGGGGACCCCTGGTCTAAATAACACAGGAAAGTCACTAACATTTTAAGTTTTAATAAAACTTTCTTTAAATAATAAATATAACATATGCATTTTTCCAGGACAAATGGACTTTCCTTTCTGTTGTGTTATTTGATAGAGTGATGAATAGGATTTAAAATATGAAAATTAAGAATTGCTAATGTAGAATATTGCTACTCTGACCATTCTTATGACAATTCTTATAAACAGCAGATAACAGAGAAACAAAGCTGTGAAACTTGTAGGCACCATGCTCACCACATGGATTCCCAATCATCCCTCTTCATAAATCTAGTCATCTGGCAGTCCTTAGCATCAATATCATCTTTTTCCCATTCCCCATGACTGGAATCTGCTTCCCATGTGATTTTTCAGACTCCAAATTGTTGGGCATCTCTGAGCATTGATTGTTCAAATCCACCTTTCTCTTCATACTATTGCTAAAGAGCACATGGACTAACTATTCAGCACAGTGAAACAGTCATAAAGAAGCATAATTGAATGGAGCTGACATGGTGAACAAGAAGACCCCAGCAGATATTACCCCCCTTGGCAGGCCTGTATAATTTGTGGCCTGCTCTGGTGAAAGCAGCCTGCCAGCTATGAAATCAACTGGCACAAAAACTCTCATTGCTCTGCTGCCTGTCAAAACTTGGAAACGCCAATAATTTAATGTGTTCCTAAAGGAACACATTATTGGATGTTTCATTTTAAAGTTGTTCACTACCAAGCATGAGGGGAGAGCCCTCATTTTTGTATGGATAGTGATACATGAGATAGTCTGTTAATTTTTTTCCATACTCCACTACTAGGACAGATATTATTAACTTTCTCTTGGAGTAGTTGCACATTTTCTCCTGAAGCTAATAAAAGCCATTGCATGGTGTATGACTTTAATTAGCAATGTAGCATGGCAGAAAATAATGGTATCTTCCTTTCAATGTAGGCTTGATAACTATCAGGCTCCCCATGTTTATTACTGTAACAACAATATTAAAATGGAAGATGCAACCACAGAAGGTATATTTAACTCCATTTTAGTGCCATTTCTTCTCAACACTACATATATTTTAAAGCACATTCATCTACCGACAGCTAAAAACAAGTAGTTCTCACCAAAATTCTCCATCAATTGCTTGCCTATGCAGAGTATTCCTTTGCTTAGGATTAATATACTTCCATTCTGGGGAACTGTAATGAAAGAAGGAGAGCACATAGTAAGATATGAATTGGGATGTGTATTAGTGTTTTAAAGCACATCCCCGAAAGCAGTACCTTCTTAACAGAGATTAGTTCTGACAGGCAGAAAATCAACTTAGCAACATGGGATATACAAATAAGATATTTAGTGTGTTGTGGTTTTTTGGATATGTTCAAGTGGCCCAGAAACACTCATGAGGGAAGCATATGTGATCAGAACAGAGATATTTAGTTAAAAGCACAGGTGAATGATGCTATTTAATTCTGTATGATTTCCTCATGAATCAAAGATCAATCACACAACTGGTATATTGCAGAAGGCCTTTCCTTTTAATTTTGCATGTCTGATGTTCCTGGCTGATATGATAATCAACAAACCACATATGCTGATTTGGTTACTGTGGACACCTAAAATAATTAGTTGCTATTTTGTTGTTCCTAGGGTTGTATATCAGGTTAAAATGTGAATATATTTAGATCTCTGATTTTTCTTTTCAGGAAATGTATAGTCTTCTTTTTTGCAAATGCTTTGAAGGGAAACCAAGAATCCATGATTAGAAGCAGCCATTTAGGATATCAAATGAAATCTTCTGTGCAATACCTGAGCCTTGTCTAAAGCATGCCTTTATTATTTTGTGATGCTTTTTTGTGAATTCATATTTTATCTGAATCCTTTTAAAAAAAATATGGTAATCAAAATTGATTACATTTATTGAAGTGGGATTAATCTGCAGAGTAGAGTAGAACTTTTAATTCTCATGATTTAAAAATTGTTCTTTGGTTAATGCCACTTTAAATTACTTTTGTCTTTTTGGCAGTTTCATATTACGGATTCATATTCAGCATACAAACAATTGTGATCTCAATTACAACTTTTTCAGATGTATCATTGCTAAGACTAATCTTATGCTTCAAACAGAGAGTTGAGGGAGATTCTGCCATTACTTTTGTAAAGCACTCTTCCAAATGGTTCGTACACTCCTCCTGAGTCCTGACTATTTTATCCACTTCCAGCTTCAATAGAGAACTTATTCTTCCAGTGTTTCTGAAGTATAGTCCATCTCCTTATTGCACTTCTCATCCAAAACATGTCACCAATAGTTGTAGAAATGAAATTCCTTTTACAAGCCTAATTATTACATCCCTCCTCTATTCACTTACTTTAAGAATGCTTTTATTCCTTGTCAATCCTGTTCCAACGATAAGGGGATAACTAAGGCTTCCACTTTAGTTTTGTTATTAAAGTTTACTTCCTAGAGTTTCCTTGTAGACTAGAGCTACATAGTTGTGCTTGTCACCATGAGAATGAACAGCTGTCACAATGATGGAAACATTTAGGATTACATTTCCCAATCCCTTCTCTAAAAAAATTATTTCATGAAATCTGCTTGACATATATCCACTTCTCTTCCCTGCAGGACAGAAATATCAGTCACACTACATTTTCTCTCATTTGTTCAAGACTTCGACTTTTGGATGTCCTGCCCAACAAGATCTACTATAGGTTTTGCCAAGAAGGGTCAAAACCTTATTTCACCAGAGCCTAAAAGCAGTTTTTACTTTCAGTCTTACAGAATGCCTTCTAAATCTTTTTCCTCCGACAGTTAATCAGAAACTCTTCATCTTTTTTGATACATGTAGCTATCCAACTTTCTAGGTGTTTAATTTTTCTCCTAGCAACCTTGTCAGTTTCCACTTCCTGGAAACATAGGCTTATTTTTAGGCAGGAAAACAAATACAACAATTCTGAGTACATTGCAGGTCACCAGTACACAGAGATTTTCTTTTATTTCTGTGGATACTGTTTCTTCATTTGCAGTGAACTAGTCCTTCTTTTCTCTTATGTCAAGAGTAAGCAATATGGTGTCCATGGGTACCAATGTATGTATTTCTAAAAACTCAGTGGATGGCGCATCTGAAATTTATAAACTAATTTTCTTTAAGAAACAGTAAATAGGGATCTACTGCAAAACAAAGCACCAGTCTCTGGCATCACATTTATTGACAAAATTGCTTTGGGTATACTACTGTGCTAAAGAGTTCTGGGTGGAATGCAGGATGCTAGTTCATCTTTGGGTAAATAAATATTTTGTAATTTGACTGGGCTTAAAGGGACAAGCATTTTGTGGAAGAAAAATTGTAAATGTACCTATCATATACCACAAAAAATACCTCAAGTCTAAATAATAAGGTTTGGCCACTGGTCATTTTCTAACCCTCACTGTTCATTTATAACACAATCACAGAATAAGAGTTGGAAAGGACCTCGGAGATCTTCTAGATCAGGGCTAGTCAACCTTTTTATACCTACCACCCACATTTGTATCTCTGTTAGTAGTAAATTTTTCTGACCGCCCACTGGTTCCACAGTAATGGTGATTTATAAAGTAGGGAAGTAACTTTACTTTATAAAATTTACAAAGCAGATTTACAGCAAACCCCCACTGCCCACCATGAAAGCTGGAACGCCCACTAGTGGCCGGTAGGGACCAGGTTGACTACCACTGTTCTAGATCTTCTTGCTCAAGCAGGAGACTCTATACCATTTCAAACAAATGGCTGCCCAATTTCTTCTTAAAAACCTCCAGTGATGGGGCACCCACAACTTCTGGAGATAAGCTGTTCCACTGAATAATTATTCTCACTATCAAAATATTTCTCCTTAGTTTTGGGTTGGAACTCTTTTTGATAAGTTTCCATCCATTACTTTTTGTCCTGCCCTTTCACGTATTTTGGAGGATAGGTCCATCCCAATGGTGAGTTCCGGATCCTGTTGCAACCAGTACGGTGCAACGGGGCCCGGCGTGCACCACATGAACACACGCAGTGCGCGCATGCATCCTTACCTCTTGTGCCGCCTCTGCGAGCCTGCGTGACACTCCAGCTGCTCGGGGGAGCATAGCACAGGCATTGTATGTGCCGTGCGCGGAAGTGCCAAAGAGCTCAAAAACAAGTAAGGTGGGTGGGCGGGCGGGCGGGTGGACCCTCTGGAGCACCGTACCGGACCAGTACCCTGTGCTCCGGCAGGCACCAGTACATCGTACCAGGGTGCACTGCCTGCAATTCACCACTAGTCCATCCCCTCTTCTCTGTGATAGCCCCTCAAATATTGGAAGACTGCTTTCATGTCACCCCTAGTCCTTTTCCTGATTGGACTAGACTAGAACTGATTATGCCCAGTTCCCACAATTGTTCATCATATTTTAGCCTCTACACTCTTTCTAGAGTCTCAAAATCTTTTTTTAATAAGGAAAAACATTTTATAAGGAAATTTCCCCCTTCAAATTGGGGTACTAATAAACTTCTATTTTTCCATTTGTTCATTCCCTGTGCTTATTTACAGGGAATCACATATCTTAATATACTACTAAATCTTTGTATGCAAGTTCTATTTATTTAGCAGGATGCAATTGTCCAATCACATACAGTGAGAAATCCATCAATCAGAATTGAAGAGAAACCAATCCAACAGCTTATTGGAAATACTTTTTATCCCATAGAGCTGATTGCATAGACAGCCAGTTCACATAGCTCTGAAACTCAATCTCCACATTTTTTTTTTAGCTGCCTCAATCAGTGAAAAAACTCTGGGCACTGGATAAGAAAATCAGGATTAAAAACAGAAGTATAATAATACAAGAAAATATAGTGCTTGGGAAAATAACAGTGTCCTAAAAATAGTCACCAACCACGAGTAACCATCATTCTATATATAATCAATTCTTTAGCTACTGAGCAAGAAGTATTTAAGTAAATACTTAAGTGATTACTGGCCTGTAAGTCAGTCTTTATACTGTGAGCCAACTCTTTTTCATTTAGTGTGTGGCAAGTCTTGACTGATTTCGCCAACACAAAAAAAGCTTCAGATTAGCAATTTTTCTCAAAGCAGCAACATGAAAGAAAGGGTTAAATTCTCCCTGTCTGCCTGATGCAATTCCAGTAATTATCCCGGCAGCTGCTAATTTGATTTTTTTTATGAGCATATTAAATGCAAATATATCCTTAATGTCATGTCTAATTTGGCCCTGTGTTTATTTGAGCTTGGGAAGAATCTTCTTAAAAAGATTTGTTTTATCATCTGTCTCTGCTTCTAGCAATGAGTTTCTTGCTATTACCAGATATGGTAAGAAATGCCTGGTATAAGTTAATAAATAGTCCTGCTCATTTACTAATACTACATTTTTCTTCACTGGATGTCATTTGATTGGCTGTGACTTTTGAGGAATTATAGCAGTGATGGATAACCTTTTACATCACTGTGTGCTGACCTCCATGCCGGAAATGGCACGCAAAATTATCTGCCTGGACTGCGCGGCCTTGTTGGCCTTTGGGTGCATGGGCATGCGGGCACACAGGGGCACGTCTGACAACTGGCCATCACGCATGCATGTGATGGAAACCCAGAAGTTCGGGTACTGGTGGGTGCATACACGCCGGAACGCTGCACTTCCGGGTTTTGGCACTCCCACATATGCAAAGGCCAGCTGACCGGCACACATGTGTGCACAGGAATGCGGAAGAGGAGCCAGAGAGGCCGCACATCCTGCATGGGATGGCTCTACATGCTGCTTCCAGCATGCATGCCATAGATTCGCCACCACGGAGTTATAGGAAAAGCCCAGAAAGAATACCAGATAAATAATATATTTCTTTTGTCCCCACTTTCAGCACAATGTTCAACAATATTACATGAATATCTTCCCTAAAAGGAGATGCATAGCTTTGTTTACCTTTGTACCTGACAGCTGAATAGCCCAATGACTGAGTTCACACAATGATTTGTTGAATAATTGACAACTGATGCATTCACGTAGCATTCTTTTTCTTAAAACATGGTCTACAATTTCAAAGTATTCCCAAAATCAAAGAATGATGTTACTGCACTGTGTAACCATAGTTGATGCGGAACTGAAGTAGATAAACATAAATTTAAATCCTTTCTTGGTCAATGCAGATTGTATATGTCAATTTAACCTCTAGCACAAGTCAGCAGTAAGATTCATATGGTAACCCAAGTATGTTTTGTTGAGGGCACTCAAGAACTAATGAAAAGTCTATTTATAGTAATAATAATAAATATATGATTGTGTTGCTTTTGTGTTGATAAATAAATAAAGGGAGACTAGTATAGATCTATTTCAAACGATTTAGCTCTCATCAGCTAGCCATACCCTTACGGGAATTTGAACCTGGGCTGTTTTTACATGTTAGGCAGTTGTATTAGCCACTAAGCCACAAGCTCTCCTCCCTTATCAGCTGAGCCAAGGAAATAAGTAAGTGTTATGTCACAGCACTTGGGCTATTTGGGCATACCAGGTGCTTTGACACTTATTTCCTTGGCTCAGCTGATAAGGGAGGAGAGCTTGTGGCTTAGTGGCTAATACAACTGCCTATACAACTGCCTAACATGGAAAAACAGCCCAGGTTCAATTCCAGTAAGGGTATAGCTAGCTGATAAGAACTAAATAGCTTGAAATACACTATATTGCCAAAAGTATTCGCTCACCCATCCACATAATCAGACTCAGTTGAGTTGTGAGCGAATACTTTTGGCAATATAGTGTAGTTCTATACTAGTCTCCCTTTATTTATTTATCAGCACAAATGCAACACAAAAATGGTTTCCTGTCTGGAAGGCTCCTAGGGTGGAGCTGAAAGGCAAAAGGGAAGCAGTATGCTCCCTCCCATATTTGGGCATTCCAGGTGCTTTGACATAACACTTATATATGATTGTGTAATACTTTGTACAGAATTGCAAGCATTAATAATGAAAATGATGTTACAGATGATCCAGGACAAAAGGGAGAAAATCAGCAATAGGAATGTACTTATCACTCCAGGCTCCTGTCCATTCACATTCACCCCATGGATTTCTGATCCTGATTAATTGCTCCAGCAAGCCATGGTAAGTAACCTATTAAACACCACAAATACAGTCATTGGATTGGATTATTTTACACATTGTCTATCCCCTCCCACTGCCTTCAGTAAGTTCAGTTATACTGAGACTGCACTGATTGTTTTTCATTAAGAACAAAAACAATTCTGAGCTTTTGGAATCCAAGAAAGTGGAGAAGATCTCTGTAGGCAGAATTTTGTCACTTGTGATAGTAATCCCTCATGGCTCTTTTAGAGATGTGAGGCCACACCTGAGAGACAATCAATGTTTTCCTAAGGAATAGTGTTTGCCACCTGCCTTGAACAAGATGGTAAAGCACCCTCTCCCGAAGCAGCTTTCCCTCAATCTGGCCATGCATGATAATTTTCAGTCAGCCTCCAATTTTATCTCAACAACCAGCACTTTGAATTACACCCAAAAGATAACTGCCATTCCCTTAAAACTTTAAAACACAGTCCCAAGATATGTCAAGCAGTGCTTTCCCATAGTTGAATCTGCCCATATTCTACAGAGAGCTAATTGGAAACTACCCCTTGAAGAAAATGCAGGGCATTGACTAGATCAGCAGCTCTCTACCTTTTTTGGCACCAGAGACCAGTTTTGTGGAAGACAATTTTTCCGGGGGAGGGATGGTTTCAGGATGCAAGCCGTAGGTGAGCGAGCAACACTTCATCAGCATTTGCAGCCACTGCCCAGAGCTAGCATCACAGCTCCACCTCTGATCATCAGATATTAGATTCTCTTAAGTAGTGCACAATCTAAATGTTTCACATGTGCAGTTTATAGTAGGGCTCATGCTCCTATGAGAATCTAATGCCTGATGACCTGAGGTGGAGCTGAGGTGGTGATGTTAGCACAGGGAGCAGCTGCAAATACAGATGAAACTTCACTTGCTCACCTGCCATTATTGTCCAGACTCAGAGTACAGCCTACTTCCTTATTGATACCAGTCTGTGATTCAGGGGTTGGGGATCCCTGGACTCGATGATAGATTCCCTGTGGTAACCCACACTCTGGAAAACTCCTTCCCTGAACTCAACCCCAGCTTTCCCTGTAAAGAAATATTATATCATTCCAAGATTTGTGCCTTGTTAATTGCCACCCAGAATCTTTCAGAATAGGAGCAGACTAAAGATAAATAAATATACCAGCAAATAAATGTTTTACTGAATTTTAATTTTGTTGCAAATTAGGTTTTGAAAATTTGTATCGTTACCTCTTCTGCTCCAGTAACAGAATAAGCATGGCATGAGAACAGCTGCTTATTTGTTTTTTGCATTTTTGCACTGGTATTCTAGGAAGAAATTAAAATTATTGTCATATTAAAATTATTGTCAAAACATTTCTAGTTTCAGTGCATGCTGTTTGAAAGTCATAAGAATCATAAAGTTGGAGAATCATCTAGTCCAACTTTCTCCTTAGAATTGGAAATCCCAAGCTTAAGCATCCCAAATAAATACTTGAAGCTCTCCAATGTACAAATGCCTCTATTTCCATGAAGTGACTTTAATAACAAAATGTTCCTAGTATTTAGATGTTTCTTAGTAAAATTGAATTGTAAAATTCCATTAGATCTAATCTTATCATCTGAATGTAATGTAAGAACTGAAGCTGGTGAGGCAGAAACCATCATATCTCAAGCCAGACAGAACCTACAGGTAAAGATTGAACAGATGTCCAAATCTCAACACTGGAAAGAGAAACAGTGAATTTTTTGTTTGGAGACTCCAGATTTATTATCTTTTCTGTGAAGTTGGGTAGACAACTAAGAGCTGGTCACCTTTTACATATTAGGACCTTACGTATTTGAGAAGTGTTAACATTCTGACACCTAGCAACAGAAGTCCCAGAAGTCCAGATTGTATTCATTAGGCCAGGACTGTTTGTTAGCTGAAGATCTTAAACTTTTCCTGCCATCTGTGAACTGTCTCCACTTCAACTTAATATCACAATACAAAGTCCAGCAGCGAGCTCTGGTGGAGACACTCATGTTGTTGTTGGCTCTTTGCAGGGAAAAGCAAAAGAAGAAGAAGAAGCTGATGTAGACTGCAGACTTTTGCACCTGGGTGCCAGGCAGGTCCAGGATGGGCCAGTGTGAAATCATCTTTGCAAGACAAGATTGTCAGCATGAACCCACACCAGCAGCAGCCAGACTGCTGATGCAGGGCAGGCTCACCAGCAGCCTAAAGGCTAGGGAGCCAGCAGCGGAGGTAGCCAAGGGGAGAAGAAGCAAATCAAAGACAACAACATAGGTCAGTTGAGGGCAGAGGCCGGGGAGGTGACAGAAGTGTAATATAGGTAATATAGTGTCTATGCTATGTAGGAGCAGCCAAAAGGCCAGAGATAGAGGGAGATGATGGATGAGGGGAGTTGAAATGGAGATAGTTCCTTCAGGGCAGAAGAATGTGACCATGGGACACTACAGCAGTTGTAAATGTGGGTCGGTCATTAAGTTTCAAAATTTTGACTATGGGAACACTGTGATGGTTGCAACATTGTGGACCTTTTGTAAGTCCATTTTTTTCAATGCCATCATAAATTTGAATGATCACTGAACGATTAGATGTAAACCAAAGACTAGCTGTAAGGCAGTGGTGGGTTTCAAAAAAATTTGGAACCTCTTCTGTAGGTGTGGCCTGCTTTCCGGGTCCACTGGTGGAACCTTTTCTAACCGGTTCGGTAGATTTGACGAATCGGTTCTACCGAATAGGTGCGAACTGGTAGGAACCCACCTCTGCTGTAAGGGGTGTATTTCCTTGAACTAAACTGATAGTGAATAGGGCACATCTAAAAAGTAGCACAACATCTTTTATTGAAGAGGAAAAACATTTGTATTTGGAAAGTGTTCAGTTTTACAAGGGTAAAATGCATGAATTGCCTGGATGATTGTAAAAGGTGGATTTGCTGTAATGTTACTGGTGGTTGTACTTATGTTTTTGTTATTCTAAACAGTTTCATAATATTAGCAGAATATGTTGATTCAGGTAATCCACCAGCCAGAATCTTCAGCTATAAACTGCTCAAAATTCTAGCATCATAGCAAGAAGTTGGACTCTCTTCCTGTACTGGTGGAAAAGGGAGAATCTTCCCGCCTTTCATATTCTTGTATCATTCAAATTCTGCTCCAAAGGATTCCATCACACACTGATTTTTCAGAGCAGGACTAAAATAAATTGCAACAGAAGTAACATCCTCTAATTTTTTTTTTTATACAGGCACATATACAGTTACACATAACTAACAATTTCTTATAAAAGAAAGCATTTCCAAAAGCAGCAATTTATACCAGAAAACATCAAGGGAAATGCAGTTTGTGTAATGAAACTCCTACACATGTATCAATTTTCCAGGTTTTCAAAGTATGTTTGTGAAAATAAACTTGTCAGATTTAAAATATCTGCATTAGGTCACACACTCAATAAATGACTCCCACAAACTGACAACATCTTCTGAATTGTCTGCAAATAGTGAGTAAACAAAGGACAGCAATGCCAGACTACAGTAAATAGCTATTGAGGAATCAATCTTGATCAAAATAGCAAATTTCTTCATCTGTGGAAGTGCATGTGGCTTCCTCTTACAGAGAACAATTGTATTCCTATTAATCTGATCCAAAGTTCACTCAACTCCATGTAAACTCTCTAATTTATCTGATGTAAATACTTGCTAAATTAATGTTTCATCTAATTGCAACTACCAGCATCCTGCAGCACTGTGGAGAAAGCAGTACAGCACATGATATTTTGTCAATGGCCTCACCAATTACAATGGTGAAATTAGTGACACAACAACACAGAAGTCATGTTTTCTGCACTGCTTTGACACTAGGATACTGAGCATCAAATCAACTTACTCATTATATTCTCAAGATCAAGCTGCAACGAACTGCATAAAGCTGTCTTAATAAGAACACAAACAAGGACATAAAAAGAAAAAAAGAAAAGTAATCATCTTACAATGAAGCAGCCCAACAATGAACCAGCTTGCAAAGCTTTTTGGATTATTTGATAAAATTTAGGGGGAGCTGAATTATTATTATACGATTCACAGATCCCACCAGTACAATCTTCAAAAGCTTCTGTCAAGGTTCCACCAATCAAAGCCTCATAAGAACCATTCAATCTACATTGAAGAAATAAGAATAAAACAAAACAGTGATTTAAAAAAAACCGTTACTTTTCGTAAGGAACAACAATATAAATTGAACAAGTGTATGAACAATTAAGTCTCTTTAGTAAAGCCAATGATTTAATATTTTTCCAAAAATTACTGTTTCCCAATTCGATAATAAACTCAGACAATGGTTAATAAGTAGAATTACATGATCATTTACGATCCAGTAACTCCTGTCCAGTATGCCCCAATATTCAAGTGAGCGTATCAGATTATACAGTAGTAATAGATATGTATATGTGTTTGAGTGTATATATGTGTTTGTATAATTATATTCATTTAATATTTTAATAGATTACTGTCTATAACTATCAAAGAGAAAGAGAAAGTGTGCACAAACAGGATAGACATTTTTATTATTTCTGTTGTGTAACCATTATTATCTAACCTACTAGAAATTTTCTCAAAGCTTCTGTTGATTTGCCCTCTGGGAGGATGTTAACATTCACACCAACATACCTTCATTTAGTGCAGCTAAGGATGTCATAGTTTTATGCCAATAACAGGGCTACATAAATTATTATTAAATCTCATGAGTACAAATTAGTAAATCAGGATGGAAGTTACCTGTGAGTATGAATGCTTCTAACAAACATAATTTGCAATTATGATCTGAGCAATACGTTTGGAGTCTGTAGCCTAAATGGCTAAAAGAAATCAGATTAGAAAGTAGCTTTCTGAAGTTTGTGCGTGTGTGTGTGTGTGTGTGTACGTACGTACATACATACATACATACATACATACATACATAAAAAAAGATGTTGAGATTCTAGAAAGAGTGCAGAGAAGAGCAACAAAGATGATTAGAGGAATGGAGGTAAAAACATATGAAGAACATTTGCAGGAATTGCAAGTTTAATGAAAAGCACTAGGAGTGATATGATAGCAGTATTCCAATATCTAAGAGTCTGCCACAAAGAAGAGAGGGCCAACCTATTCTCCAAAGTACCTGGAGGCAGGACAAAAAACTAATCAAGGAGATAACCAATCTAGAAATAAGGAGAAATTTCCTGACAGTTGGAACAATTAATCAGTGGAACAATTTGCCTCCAGAAGTTGTGGGTGCTCCAACACTAGAGGTTTTTAAGAAGAGATTGGAAAACCATTTGTCTGAAATGGTATAGGATTTCCTGCTTGAGCAGGGGATTGCTCTAGGAGACCTCCAAGATCCCTTCCAACTCGGTATATAAAATCTCTGTTCCTGAACTCTGATTAAGTTAAATCCTTCTTAATATTGTGAAAATTAGAGTTGATAATCTTGTGAAAACACCTAGAAAATGGAGAGATAAGCCAGTTAGCTGGGGCGACTGTCTTAAATATGTTCTACAGCAGTGTTTCTCAACTTGGCAACTTTAAGTCCTATGGACTTCAATTCCCAGAATTCTGGGAGTTGAAGTCCACAGGACTTAAAGTTGCCAAGGTGGAGAAACACTGTTCTACAGGAATGTACATTTCAGGTTCTTTTGATTTCTCAGGAGCTAAGGACAATAAAGTGATTTAGTTGACAATTAGAATGCTGGTAGAAGAAAAATTGGGCTGATCTGGCCAACACATGTCAACTCCCTTTCTAGAGTTTATTCTGTGACAGCAAACAGAGCAAAGATTTTTTTTCTTCTCTGCCATCATTGCATCAACACTGTTGACTAGTTGAATTGCTGATTTCCGTTACATCTGACCCCAGGGTGTAGTGAAAAGCAGCTTCAGAAAGACAGTAATAATACAGGCAAACAATTATTCCCATATTTGTTATTTTCAATAGATACTCCTTGAGAATGTGAACAAATTAGTAGGAAGGACATATCCATATTAGATAAAGGAGGGCAGGCTGAATTATGGGTTCATTGTAAATTGAAAGAGAGGGATGAAAGAAAGAAGGAAGAAAGAGAGCGAACGAAATAGGCAAGGGCATATTTTTAATTTTAAAAATATCTACTTTGGTTACTGCCATTCTAAATAATTGCCAGCCAATCTCAAACTTGCATTTTTGAGAACGGTTCTACAGTAGGAGGTATGGATCCTATGCTATAACATGATTAATTTTGCAATCTTACTTAATTAACTTAATTTTACTTAATTTTCTGCATCCATTTCAAACTAGTCCAATCCAGTCTGAGAAAAGAACCAGTATATGCATTCACATCTATGAGACTACTAGGGAAGATGATTTAAGATGATACATTAATATTTTGATATTAGCCATTTCCCTTTTTTAGTGAATGCCAAAGTAATGTGAAAGCCCTTAAATACGTTGCTATTTTATATTCTTCCCACTAATAAATGCATTTTATGTTTATTTCCCTTTATACATGCATATCTGTACACAGAGAGCTGCATCAGAAATTTCTGAGAAGGTGGAATACCCCCTTTGCATATTAATTTGGTAATTTTTATCTCAACAAGAACTGAATTAATTTTTCTCTCATCCTAGACTATATTCCCTGAAAATATATGCCATAATAAATGTATTATTCTTCAAAGTGCCACTCAGGACTGTTCACTGTGCAGAAAGCATTGAATTATACTTAGTGTGGATTCATTGGTAGCATTAGACACAATTCACAAGCGAACTATAATTAAAAGTCTAATCCTAAGAGCTATTGATGGGAACAGTCTCAGAATTAGCTGCGACTTACTTGGCATAGGCTTTTTCCAATAAGGCACCCCAAAACTCATTGCGTTCTTTTGAGAACAAGTAGACTAGTTGTCCATTTTTTGTGGGAAGCCGGTCATCAACAATAACATCCAACCATTCTCCATACTGCCAAAACTGGCCACAAAGAGAAGAAAAAGACCCATAAAGTAAAACGACCAAAGGAAAACATTTCAAAAAGAGTTCATTTGATAAAACCACTGGAATTAATGAGGCACCTTTTTACAGAACTTTATTTTTCTGTGCAAATACCTACTAGATTTGCAATGTGAAATCATTGAAGGAGTTGCAATATATGACTAACAGAGGAAAGAAAAGGAAACTGTTATCTCCTTCAGCCCTCCTTTCTATCAAATACTTATCATCTTCTTTTCCCCCATCTTCTTTGGCCCTTTTTAATTCCCAGATCCTGAAATCAATTCAATCTTTTTTTTCTTTCAGTAAAAAGCTCATACAAGTTTTCCAGATTTTCAAAATCGTTGGTGGGAGTATTTCTCTCAACAGAGCATTTCTGCAAATTCATTTAATCTTATAATCCAATCTTCCACTCTAGCTATTTCATTATTTTTCCATCTTTTTGCATACAATAATCTTTCCACAGAAAAGGAAACTCTCGTCAATGAGATAAAATATAAACTATATCAACACAAAGGTAGTAGTTATCTGATGGGTGGCATTCTGCCTTTTCTGTGATGTTACTAGATTCATCCAGACTCCCTCCTACTTTCTGTTTCACCCCTTTTAACTTAGTATTATCACCAGATGTGTATAGCTTAAAACAGAAGTGGTACCTTGAAATGAAATATCCCAGCATAGTCCTTCTGGAAACTTTGATCATTGGGAACAACCCACTCTAAAATGGCTTTATTTAAGGTGAGACTTGCAACAGCTGCCAAAACCCAGCAGTCTCCTGGAAACATCAAAGTTTATGAAAGAGATGAATATAGATTAACTGATCAATTCCTCCCTTAAAGGCATGTAACCTAATAACCAAGGCCAAGCTAAATTATTTTGACATCTGAGGGTCAATGGTGTATATCATGAAAAAGAAATAAACATCTAGCTTTTATTACCTAGAAATTTGGTCTCCACTACAGATTGTCGGTTGCTTTCGAATGCATTGTGTAAATGACAATATGGGAGGGGGAGAAGAATTGTTAGAGACCAGAAGAGTGATAAAACAACCATTACAACAAATAAGCCCAACACCTGCTATTTGAAGGCTTTAATGCATAGAAAAAATGGCAGGCTAACAGATGTGTTTAAATACACACATCTGTTAGCCTGCCATTTTTTCTATGCATTAAAGCCTTCAAATAGCAGGTGATGGGCTTATTTGTTGTAATGGTTGTTTTATCACTCTTATGGCCTCTAACAATTCTAACAATTCTCTCCCCGCCCCCTATATATCAGCCAGTCATAACCTACTGTATATATCAGTGGTGGGCTGCTAACCCGTTTACTACCAGTTCACTCATCCTTGCACATGCGCGCAACATTTCATGCGAAGAAGCATCCAGGTGGGTGGACGGAGCCTCCCGAACCGGGCCAAACCGGCAGCAACCCACCTCTAGTACATGTGTTCTTTTACAAAAGTAGAAAGTGTTCTACATTTTAAAGCTCCCTCGAAAGCTTGCCAAGCTAAGTTCAATGTTTCTTCCTACTGATGAAGAAATAAAGTTTAATTAATTAAGATCCTGGAGACAGTCTGACTGTATTTCTTTTCATTAAGTATTCTGTCTTAAGTTTGAAAGAAAATTTTACAGGAAGGTAAGCTGACAAACCATTGCTTTTTGTTTCAAGGACTAATCACTGGGACACATACAAAACAAGCAAATAAAGTCAGGGTTTAAACAGCTTATTTCACATTGTTATTCCATGTTTATAGTGTTTGAGTCATCAGACAAAATAATACATTTATTTACTATTTGCATGTTTGTTTTTTGATTGCAGCACACAGCAGAGCATGTGGCAATTCCCTCTTCCCTGAAAAGAAAGAGAAAAAGTGGTTTTTCTTTACTTACCCAGAACCCCCTGACAAATATCTGTACGAGTGGCTCCTCCCTCAATGAACTGGGGGTTTGGGACGAGTTCCTGAAAATAATGGATGAACATTACAACTAGATTTTGCCACTCACATTTCTTTATACTTTCACAGAAGAAAAACCCAATTAAAATGTTTTAGCCTCCACACCTGTGGTTGTTCCCCAAGTTTGAATTCTTCCTACAAATCCAATGATTTCCTAAACATTTATTTCAACCTTGAAAAGGGGACCCTTGGTTCTTATCTACTGTACAATGAGACAGAATGATTAATGAAAACTGTGGACCTTGCTGAGGGTGCAAACTATTGGACAAAAGGGACGTGCCATAGTCCAATAGCTGAAATGGACATACTGTAGGTATCAAAGGCTGCTTAAAGTAGAGGAGACTTTTGTAGGATGCTGTACATGTCAACATGTTGGAAAGATGATTTATCTCCATTTCAGCTCATACAAATGGTGAAAACTATTTTTAAAAAATTAAGAATACAAAAGTACTATAAACCCTATTGCCTGTGACCTGAGCAGTGTTTTTCAAATAATGATATGCTTACTAAGCAGAGTGACTATTCTGATGGTCCCATCCACAGCCCCACTTTCTCCTCCTTTTGTAGGCCCAAAGTTCTGCCCTGAATGTGACAGTAAAACTGCATAATAATAATTTCTCTTTTCTTCACATTTGAAGACTAATCCAGTTCTTGTTACAATTCTGATAGTACTATTATTCATTCATTTGTAAGAAATAATTGAAAGGAATACCCAAAATTAAACACACAAGACAACAGAACTGAAATTGAATTACTATTCAGTTGAATCTTCTACCAGTGCAACAAGCATCAACTTAACAACATATATACACTGCTATACATATATACATATATACATATATACATATATACATATATACATACATACATACATACATACATACATACATACATACATTCATACATACGTACAAGATTTCTAATTTTAATGTTTAAAATCACATATAAAAAGTCTGCTAAAGTTTTAATCTTATCCATACAAGCTTCTCCACTAGGGATCAGAAAGAGCCATCAGAAAAAAAATGCTCTTTCTCGGAGCATATTGTCTACCATTTGAATTGAAAAGCATACTATGTAGGAAACTGTTGGGGACAAAAAGAAGCCCGGATGGAATAATTTCAAGACAAAGTCAGAAATCCCTAATTGTAGAGAACAGAAAGATTAGATCCAAACTGAGTTATGTTATCAGCTCTTGAAGGGAATCAATGTACTTTCAAGAGATACCAAAGCCAGTCAGGCATTTATTAGAGTATTCAATGTACTCCAGCTAATTCTCCACCACCCACCAATGCTACTTTAGTAATCTTAGCCATAATATACGCTCAGTTTAGTGCTCTTGTCTGTAGCAAGAAGCCTTTACCCAATATGATGTAAATATGATATGATAAGCCTTTGGATACAATATTCCTACCTACCTCTAAATTTTGTATTGTGGACCCTAATTCAAGTATGATGACAAAATACGTACCTCTTTGGCAGTTTTATTTTCCCTCTTATTCAAGACAAGGAGCAATTATCCATGTTTGACTATTCCGACTGAATTGCTATGGATATTGATATCAAACACACCTGATGGAAGGGGCAGCTATCAGGGAAGAAAGCTGTTTTTAAATGCAAGCCTCAGATCCAATTGATTGATCACTGAAGCATGCATAATCAAAAACCTGGTTCCACTGCCAGTTATTCGATTTAAAAAAAGATCCTAATGAGAATTATTCAGTGGTGGGATTCAAAAACTTTTACTACTGGTTCTGTGGGCAT
The DNA here is from genome assembly GCF_051295495.1 of Thamnophis sirtalis. Classification (NCBI taxonomy): domain Eukaryota; kingdom Metazoa; phylum Chordata; class Lepidosauria; order Squamata; family Natricidae; genus Thamnophis; species Thamnophis sirtalis. The sequence continues at coordinate 50,190,365 of NW_028261386.1, forward strand.
GGCTTGGTGGGCGTGACATGGCTTGGTAGGCGTGGCTTGGTTGGCATGGCAGGGGAAGGATACTGCAAAATCCCCATTTCCTCCCAATCAGCTGGGTCTCGGGAGGCAGAGAATAGATGGGGGCAGGAGCCAGTCAGAGGTGGTATTTACCAGTTTTCCAAACTACTCAGAATTTCCCCTACCGGTTCTCCAGAACTGGTCAGAACCTGCTCTGGAAGTATTCTACCAGTGTAAAAAGTTATTCTACAATTGCAAATGTTATGATACTCTTCATTATTACTGCATTTTTAGAAAATGGAAAAAAAAAATTCAGAAATCAAACAACAAATAGATTATTCTTTCTAGCAATTATTTTAATGCTGAAACTAGAATCTCACTACCTTTCATTTTTCCCCCTTTGAGAAAACAATTGCATGATTGTTATTATCATCCATATTTTAATGTTCCTTGTTTCTGAAATATTATCAAATAAATGGAGAATATAAGACTTTCAAATGATTGCTTAATAATAAATAAAATATGCATTATTGTTTATAGAGGTTCACTGCTTATCCATGAGTAAGGCTTTGAAGCTTTCTCCCTTCATTTTGGCATTTGGCAATGCACTCTGTAAATCTGAAAATATATTCAAAATTACAGAGAGATTTAAAAAATTTCAGAAAAATGTGAAGCACCAAGGACTCCATATTTTCATTATCATTATTTTTAAACTATTATCAAGTGAATGAATGTTGTGTACTATTTTATTCTTATGTATTGTTTTATGTTTATTGTTTCGTATTTCCCCCTCCCTTATTTTATGTAAGCCGCCCTGAGTCCCCTCAGGGAAAAGGGCGGCCTATAAGTATTAATAAAATACTACTAAAAATACTACTAAATGTGATTTTCAAATGATCTTTTTGTAATAGATAAAACTGTATTGCTTATAGAGGTTCACTGCTTATGCATGAGTAAGACTTTGAAGCCTTCCCCTTTCATTTTGTTTTTGGCAATGCTCTCTGTATATCGGGAAATATATTCAAAATTATAGAGAGGTTTAAGAAACATCAGTTATACAATTCAGAACACTGGAGGTTAAAAAAAGCACACAATTACTGTGCACAAGTTTGAAAGCAACTGCTGACATTATATATTAATAAATAGCACAAGAAAAATATATAATATCCAACATAATGCAGGCACTTAAGGCTTCTGTACTGAATTGTTACAGATACCTGCAAGATTGTTCATGTTGATTGTAAAAAGGAAAGAAAATGAAATCAAACTTTGAATAGTGTAGCTGTGGATTAAAAAGAGGAAAACATTATTTTTTTTAAAAACAACAACAACAGCATTTGTAATGCTTTCATCATTTTTAATAATAAATAAGTTTTTAAAAAGCTATTTTCCATTTCTGGTGGCTTTGAAAATGGGACAAGTGAGAAGTCCATAAAGATGAACTATTCTGGAACTATTCAAGCACTCTGGAGTAATCTAAATGCAGTTCTGAAATAACTTTCCAAATTCTGACTATTAATGATGAAGATCTCAGCAGTTCTATGGAGAGGAAATATGTATTTGAACTCAGGCTTTAATGGAAAATAGTCATTTAATATTTATTGCATGGAAAATATTCATTTAAGAGAAAAATAAAACAATAATTGTTTAAAAGTAGGGGGTTTATTGTAAATATGATATTAATGGAGAAAGATTCAATGGAATTATATGACAAAATATATGAAAATGGCAAGGAACCATAATAAACATCTTAACCCATTCTCATTCAGTGAAGGCACTATTATTACCTCTAAAATACTTCAACTCTATTTGACTAGAATTGCCTCAAATATGCCCAGAGCACAGAAAGAAATCCTAAAAGAATCAATTTCCAGTCATTTTCAGTGTTGAATGTTGTCAGATGGCCCTTATTCCAGATAGTCACAGCGCATGGAACAAAATAAACTTTCTAAGAACAAACTCTGTATAAAGAAGCTTCATCATTTTCAACCCGCATTAAACCTATTTGATCAAGGCAAAAGTTGTTGCAGAAATATTAAAACAAGCCTTTTCCCCAAGATTCAGAGATTTCCTTAAACAATACAACTGTTTTGAGTTTGAAGGCCATTCTTTGAAGCAAACAAAATGTCATTTCAAATCAGCAAATTATCAACAGAAACAATATTCTTACCTGGGGTCGTTTCCAAATAATGCCCTGAGTTTTGGAAGAATAAAGTCCTAATTCTTTATAGCCAAGAGAGGAAGGGCAGGCAGGAAATTGTTCATCTTTAAAGAGAGTCCCGGAGTGCAAACATTGACTTTTCAGGGCCTCAAAATCCTGATTTAGGTATTTTACAATATTTCCACTGGGTCCTACGCCATCTAGGATGGCCTTTTCCCTGGCCAGTTTGAAGGCTACGGCTGACATAGTAGCTGGTTCCCTGTGAATGTTAAAGCACAAAGGGTTTAAAGTTAACAGCAAGGAGGGGAAGTATGCATGTGAATGGCCTCGGGGAGGTGGATCAGAGAAATATCTGACACAGTCCCATGCCTCCAAAGAAAAAAGGAACATGCTAAGGTAAATAGGTACATAATGCCAATCAGTAACTGATAAGAATATGGCATTCAATCCACTCTGCATTGTTCCTCTGTTAAATATTACCTTTCTCTTCCTTCTCCACCCTTTTTTTAATAGTCATCTCCACCCAAACCTTAAATTCAGATTCCATAGTTCTCCCTAAGTTGTTACTAAGTACTTATTTTTAATGTGGGGGAGGAAAATATCTATATGAGTAAAGAGTAATAATATGAATTGTTAAGTCAAATGTCAGTAAAATGAAAATTATTTTTTGTCCCAGGCTCATACTTTTGAGTGCTCAGTGCAATAATCAAAGGCCAAAGACAAACTGTGGTTCCTAAACCTAAAAGACTCAGTGTCCAAAATCCAATATAGAGAAATAACAGACAAAACAAATAAGCAACAAAACTTGTCATTAAAACCTACCGTTACTTTTAGGATTAATGCTTTTAATTGCAAACATCCAATTTGTAACTGTACTCAGCTAATAGATGATGGCCCCTTACTGACTGTAAAATGCTTTTTAAATAATAATAATAATAATAATAATAATAATAATAATAATAATAATAATAATAAAGGTAGGGAGCCTCTCAAATATCTGACCAGTTTACATGCAATATTGGCCAGGCAACTGAATGAAATTTTACAAAAGGGCCAAATTGATGAATGGTTGACAACTGGAAAAACATACTTGATTCAGAAAGATGCAACTAAAGGAACAACACCTGAAAACTACAGACCAATAACATGCTTGCCAACAACCTTCAAATTACTCACAGGCATTATTGCAGATAACATGATGGATTATTTGGAAACAAACAACATCTTGCCAGTAGAGCAAAAAGGCAACAAAAGAAGGAGCAGGGGCACAAAAGATCAGCTTCTAATTGATAAAATGATATTAGAAAATTGTAAGAACAGAAAAACAAACTTGAATATGGTCTGGATTGATTACAAAAAGGCATTTGACTCACTGCCACATAGTTGGATCATAAAATGCTTAGAAACAACTGGCATTAGCAAAAATATTACATCCTTTACTGAAAAGGCGATGAAACAATGGAGAACTGAGTTGGCAGTAGGGAATGAGATCTACGGAATGGTTAATATCAAGCGAGGAATTTTCCAGGGTGATTCACTTTCACCTCTTCTCTTCATCATCGCAATGATCCCACTATCAGTAATCTTAAAAAAAATGAAATTAGGCTACCAAACAGCCAAAGAAGCTGAAAAAATTTCACATTTACTATATATGGATGATTTGAAACTCTATGGAAAGTCAGAAATAGAAATCCAATCATTGACAAACACAGTCCGAGTATTCAGCACCGATATTTCAGTGCAGTTTGGCATGGAAAAATGCGCCACTGTATCCATAAAAAGGGGCAAAATCACTGCATGTGAGGGAATTGAAATGCCCAATGGCCAATTAATTAAATGCAAAGAAAATGAAGCCTACAAATACTTAGGCATTCTGCAGTTGGATAACATCAAGCATGGAGAAGTAAAAACTATTGTCAGGCGAGAGTACACCAACAGAGTTAGGAAAATTTTAAAATCTAAATTGAATGGTGGAAATACAATCAAGGCCATAAATACCTGGGCAATACCAGTTATAAGATACACAGCTGGTATAGTTAACTGGACACAAGCTGATTTGGACCATTTGGACCGAAAAACCAGGAAACTAATGACAATGCACTACAGTTTACATCCACGTGGTGATACTGATAGACTGTATCTGCCCCGAAAATCAGGTGGCAGAGGATTATTACAAGTGAAGCAAACAGTTGAAGAAGAAAAACATGCACTGGCTGATTATTTAAAAGACACTCAAGAACATCTATTAATCGAAGTAAAGAACAAAAATCTACTGAAGGCCCAACAGACGAAACAAGAATACAGAAAAGATGTGATAAAATCAAGAATGGAGAGATGGCAGAACAAAGCACTGCATGGCCAATTTCTGGAAAAAATAAAAGATAAAGTGGACAGTGAACAAACTTGGTTATGGTTAACAACAGGTACATTAAAGAAAGAAACAGAGTCACTAATCCTGGCTGCGCAAGAACAAGCTATCCGCACAAATGCCATTAAGGCCAAAATCGAAAAATCCTCTGATGATGCCAAATGCAGACTTTGCAAAGAAGCTGATGAAACTGTTGATCACATACTCAGCTGCTGTAAAAAAATCGCGCAGACTGATTATAAATTGCGGCACAATTCAGTAGCACAAATGATCCATTGGAATTTGTGCAAAAATTATAATATTAAAACAGCAACAAACTGGTGGGAACATCAGCCTGAAAAAGTCACCGAAAATCAGATGGTCAAGATCTTGTGGGATTTCCGTATACAAACCGACAAAATACTGGCGCATAATACACCAGACATCACACTGGTTGAGAAAAATAAGGTCACAATCATAGACATCGCAATACCAGGTGATAGCAGGGTCGCCGAGAAGGAACATGAAAAAATCGCAAGATACCAGGACTTAAAAATCGAAATTCAACGACTATGGCACAAACCAGCAGTGATAATTCCAGTGGTAATTGGCACACTGGGTGCTATTCCAAAAGCACTGGAATTACATTTAAAACAGTTAAAAATTGACAAAATCACCATCAGTCAAATGCAAAAAGCCGCACTGCTTGGATCTGCACGCATATTACGAAAATATGTTACGACGTCCTAGGCCCCTGGGTGGGGCCCGACTAGTAACCAATGCCAAATCCGGTGAAACAACTGGCCGCTGTGATACAATTGTATAATAATAATAATAATAAAGGTAGGGAGCCTCTCAATCTTGACCAGTCCTGTCTGTGATGTCCTGCAGACAATTATATATATTTGTCTCTCAGTCCCCTTATGTATCTACTTTCTGGATGGCTAAGATAGAGCTCTCTAGAATATGGTCCTGAGGTCTAACCTTAGTTATGTCAGTTTCTAAAAGGGAACATCTGGCTTTTCATTCAGTCATTAGGGAAAGACACATTTTATGGACATAAAGACACAATATACTTAACTCCAACATGGCAGCTGCAGCTTAGTCTTTGAATAAAACATTTGTATTTTATTGTCTGGATAGTGGATCCAGCTTTTTTTTAATGGTTTATTAGCTAGGTTTAGTTTAGCCAGTCTGTTCATATCCTTGTATAGCAGTGAAGCAGCATACTCTGTTTAAAAGAGACAGCCATTTTAGTAGGAAGTAGTAGGCTAAAAAGTTTTCAGTCTGCCAGATATATAAGTGCATGTATGTTTTTATTGTAAATAAAAAGTCTGTATAGTCACATCAAGATTCCTTTCTTCTCATATTTTATAGATCTACCTCATTTGGCTACAAGGAGTGTGTGTGAAAATATAATAATCAGAGTGATGGAGGGTCCTGCATGGCTCCTAGTTCTACCCCATTGCTTTAAGTTCATTCTCCATGCAGAAAGAACATTCACTTTTCTGGTAATCCTCTTTTCTGGCTTTGTATAACATGTATAAATAGGAGAAATTAGTTTAGTTAAGGATGTTTTGGATTCAGCCTCGTCCTCTAATGATGACTGGATTATGGTGTTCAGATAACTTGCTCATCACTTTAAGCAGTTAAGTGGAAAAGCAGACTAAAATAAACATAAGTTTTTAAAGCATGGTTCCATATTCTTTAAATGTATAAATATGAAAACATGGCTGAAGTGAATAGACACATCTTCTAGCAGCCTGAACAAATAATCAAGCAAGAACTAGAATGTTTTTCAAGTATTATTAAAAGAATTTTCCTGGGTCCCTTTCTCCGAGCAGAGAGACAAGACACACTGCTGTTGGAGAGGAGGTTGATCTGTTTATTTCCCCAAAACAAAGGAGTTTGTTCTTGGGGTATCTACAGAGAGAAAAATGGTGTTTCAAAACTTTTTACAAGGGGATTGGTCCTTAGTGTGGACTTGTGGGTTGTATATATGCTGGTTCATGTGTGGGCTTGGGTGTGTGTGTGAATTGCCTACATACTTTTTCTAGTGCAGAGGTTCCCAACCTTTTTTATACCCTGCACCCTTAGAATGCTTCTGATATATTATCACACCTCTTTCAAAAGTAAATAATTATATGCATATAATTATGCATATAAACTATAATTTTGAAACTTCTAAACCCAGGTTTTCACAACCCCTGGAATATCATCTCACACCCCCAGGGAGTGCAAGCACCCCAGTTGGGAACCCTTGTTCTAGTGTGTGACCCTGTCAACAGGTCAATCTTAAGTGTCACTGAACTGGTTCTTTGTCTGGTTTATAACTCTTGCCCAAGTACTTGGTTTGGGTACTTGGTTACGCTGTTGTCAGTTGATCCCTTACTGGAGGTGTAGCTTAGTAATCTATAGTTACACTGTATCTCCCATAGTTTCCAGCCTCAGTGGATCATGAATATTGCTTAATGGTTGAGGGATAGCTGAGACAGTGAGAGAAATAAAGTTAATTTTGGAATAGAGAATCTCCTATGATTATTATTGGTTATTAAAATAAAATACTTTCCTCAGTCATGAAGTGAAGAAGATTAAATATAAGACAAGTTTGCTGTCACAACAGTGTGGTAGATTTAGAAGAGAAATTTAGGGCATACAAAAGGAGGAGGGGACAGGGCTGTGGGTGGGGCAATCAGTGGGAAAGAAAGAAAGGAAAAACCATATTTGTCATAGAATACCATCTCAATGCAATAAAATCTGTTTAAGGCTGTTCTCTCAGCTATTCTGCCTCCTTCTTGAATAGCAGTTATAAATATTTTACAAATAGCTTTCTGTTGTGACTCAGCAGACATCTTCTGTGAATCTTTTCAGGATGCAAGATTAATTATGCAGCTGGGGCTTGTTAGGTGATATTCTGGGGATAAAAGGACGGATGGTGCCACGCCATAGTTGCAGGAGTCAACATTCCTTGGTTCGTTCAACATTGATTGATCATCAGTCGAAGTTTATGTAAGATACACTTGGAAAAGTGCTTGGTTTTCTGTAACCCTGATTTAAGGATACACTTGGAGAAGTGCATTGCGTTGTAAGAGTTTTTGTTTAGTATTCTGTTATCTCGTCAGAGACTGTATTTATGTTATTTTTGGGCTCGCAGCCAGTCAGAGCTGAGAACTGATAAAGAGAGTTCCTTTTAAGTTGTTTGCCTGTCGTCTGTTTAACGAGCGGAGAAGGGGGGACAGAACAGCTTTCCCCCTATTTCTAGAAACATCTGAGGTAGCTTTTACAGACAGAGTTTGTCTGTCACACAGAATAATAACTATTCTAAAAAGTGCAAGTGGACTACACTCATTTGTACAGAGGTTTCTTCTGGTCAAAACTCCATTTTAATTCTCCCTTTTATAAGTCCAGTACTTTAGCTTGCCAAATTCCCTGCAAATCACAGAACGATTTTCAGATTTAAACAACTGAATGTACAGAATTCAGAAAAGAAATCCCCTGCCATTTCAAATAGTTAGGCAAGATAGAGAATCACTAAGGATAAACGGTGCTAGCAAAAATCAACTTCCATGAAAAATGATGCAACGTAAAATTGTGTATCTTTCACCTCTATGTAAGTTACACTAGCTGAGTTATTGTGAATTTAACAGTGCTATTTTTCTATGCTAGAAACCTCTAGTTGTAAAAATTGGTTGGCTGGTTAAACTAAATATTTTAAATTCAATTATAGTGTTTCTTTCATTTACCTTTCCTTTAGGTTCTATTTTTCCAGTCTACTGCCTACTCTATATTCAACCTCCTTGCCTGCAGATTTACTGTCTCAGCTTCTCTGATGTCCAAGATAATTTTTCAATCTTCAGATTACACCATTAATTTGGTATCTAGTTTTAATCCTAGTAAAATAATAGATTTCAACAATTGGATCGTAAACATATCATCAGTCTTCTCCCTGAATAATGGAGATGCTCATGAACATTCCTTGACGATCTCAGAACAGTGTCTCTACAGTTGCATGTTTCCTTCTCTCATTTTAATATCTGAATTGCCATTTTCTTCTGTATATTGCCATCCAGAGATCATCCAAATTTATTCAGATACATTGCAAAATTACATTGTATCAAACTCAGCTGTGAGGTTTATGAACCTAAAAGAGAATGAATAGTGTTAAGCCAGATAAAGATTTGAACTGAAGGTATGAACTGGGTAAAGATTTGAAACTGAAGAGATTACCTGGTTAGATAATAAAATGTCTGCAAGCAAATAATCAAACTCAGAGAGTACCAAGACTCCACAATTCCACCTTGACCTGCATATGTTCTCTTCTGTTGGTTCAATTAAATCTTCCTTCATCCCAGCTCTATGTTTGAATCACCGTATTGGCTCTTCAATTGCCACAGTATATTTTCTTACTATTCTTGTTTCTTGGTGAAAATTCTTTCAGGTTTTCTGAACTGTTTTAAGCACCTTGCCTAGATCAACATATTAAAAAAAAGGCTTTCATCAAATGTCATCCTTACAAAGTTTTGTTGTGAAATGGTCTTGCTTTTCAGAAGACATTTTCATACATGACACTTTCCCAGAGCATATAAGGGACTTTCTAGAAGATGTATTCAGCAAACTAAACCTTGCAGGCTTCACTTCATAACTAGAGATGTTTGTGTTTTTCCATTATATAGAGATTTCTCTGTGTGCAAGCAAAGTCTTCATGTGCAACAAATCTTGGCTTTTACTGCTTATATCGTTTAGTTGTTGCTAGTAGTAACAACTAAAAGTAAAACAAAATGATGCACAAGCACCACCTAGAGGCAATGTGATACAGTAGAAAGTGAGGATGCATTAATTATCAAGGAAGGATGGCAGCTCTGTTGGGTCATATCTGACAAAGAATGGAACTTTCAGTATCCGTTAAGAGTTGTCAGGAGAATTACACTGCAACTAATTAGTGCCATGGTTAACATTTGAGTGATAATTTTCAAGATGGCTCAGGATATTGATATCTCTCATTCTTCATAAACTTCATCCTGTCCACTCACCAAACCAGCTTCCCCAACCACACACATATATTATCCATCCAATATGACAATCATCTAAGTGGAGATCAATATATCTACCCAATACAAGATTAGGGAAGATTGAAACAAACTAGACCAAGCAGTACAGAAAGTATAAGGAGCGGTTTGGTTAATGGCTGCTTAGGGATCCCTGGTTAATTCCTTATATGCCATTTCAAACTAACTTATTGATTTATCAACAATTATAGGTTTTCTTTTAGCAAGACCTTCAATATATAAAGCACAGAAGCGATCCTCTGTCTCAACTCCAGTTTGGGCCTTAATTCAACCTTCTAATAAAAGTGTATCTTGTGCTCTCGTGTTACCTTATTTTCTTCAAAATAATATACCCAGTCTTTCAACCAATAAAAGGGCTAACTTCCAATTGTGTAATAAAAATAAAAAATGGCGGTAATGTGTATGCATTACATTTTTTTTACTGCAGTGACCTAGATCATGTTTTTCAACCTTGGCAATTTTAAGATATGTGGACTTCAGTTCCTAGAATTTCCCAGTCAGCATGCTGGGTCTGGAAGTCCACACATCTTAAAGTTGCTGAGGTTAAAAAACATTGCCCTGGATTCTAGAAGAATGGCCAGTGCCTAATCAGTCAGAAAAAATGGCATGGATCACGTTGGACAGATATTCATCAGCATAGAGCTGATGTTAAGAGTTAACTACACATACACACAAATAAATAAAAGAAAGAAAGTGCTTAAAATGTTATTCATGTATGCAGTACAGAATGTTAAAAACCGTTCTTTCCAGGAGAATAAACCAAGGTTAGCTCCAAGGACTTCATGAGTCAGCAACAAACAACAAAAACAATTGGTTTAAATTTCCTGTTGGAACAGAATAATATTAAATTGGCAGTGGTTGCGCTTCAGCAGTTTCTGGCAGCAGAATGCCACAGAACTAAAGAGGCTTCTCTTCAGAAAACTAGACTGAAAAGTAAGATGGCAGAAAATTAGCAACTTACCATTTATATCAAACAAAGAGGTTTTTTTTACTGAACAGATTTGCCCAAGCTTTAAAGCATCTCTGATGTTTCATAGCAGTCAAAAACCTGACTTGTGACATGTCAAGAGCAGACAGAAATGAAGCTGTAGGAATAATCAAAATAAGGATAGCCTTGTGAAAGGAACAAGACCCAAAACACAAAAGGAAGGGAACTTGATTAAAGTTGGATTTGTTTCCTCACTAACTGCTTCCTTTTCATCTGAATGGATGGTCAGGAAGAAGGGCAAAAGCTATAGGAGTGAGAAGCTAAAGTAATGCAGATACAAAGCTTCTCAGAGAGATCTAGGACAACTCACCAAAACTAACTTGCCCTGGTCAACTTCTCGTGGGACAACTTGTTGTGGAACTCTTCACAGTTGTCACCTAGTGACTGCTGATCCTAATTGCAGTTGGTAAGATAGGACCAGAGGTGGGTTGCTGCTGGTTCAGTCCGGATTAGGTCAACCGGTAATAGCGGTGGCGAGAAGCTCTTCCCACCCGCCTGGACGCTTCTCTGCATGTGCAGAAGCGTCACGCACACGCCAGAACTGGTAGTAAAAAAATTAGCAACCCACCTCTGGGTAGGACCTCCTCCTCTTTGTGGCAGCCTCTCAAATACTGGAATACTGCTATCATGTCCCCGCTAATTCTTTTTTTCTCTGGACTAGCCAAACCCAAATCCTGCAACCATTCTTCATATGTTTTAGTCTCCAGGCATTTAATTGTCTTAGTTGCTCTTCTTTGCATTTTTTCCAAAGTCTCAACATCTTTTTTGTAATGTGGTGACAAAAATGTAGTATCCCAGGTGTGGTCTTACTAAGGCTTTATAAAGCGATACTAATACTTCACATGATTTTGATTCTATGCCTCTGTTTATACAACCAAGGATTGTATTAGCTTTTTTGGATGCTGCTGCACACTGCTGACTCATGTTTAAGTGTTCATCTACTAGGACTCCAAGGTCCCTCTCACAATTAGTTATTGAGCCAGGTTTCACCTAATCTGTACTTGTATCTTAATCTCAAAGCCTTGTTTCCCTGCCCCTCCTGCAGCTGCCAGGTTGACAATCTTTCTGCAATTCTCCCCAAATGCATAGGAAAAATCCAAATCTTGGTGTTTTTGGCTTTCCACAGCCTGTGTGGTTTACTTATAATTTTCAGACATTAATAAGTCATTCTGTCAATACAGAAATAAATGGTCATTATTTTTTTTCTTAACTAAAAATAAATTCTAACTCCTCATCTGCCTGCATTGTCATTCTGGGACTTCTGCCTTTAGCTGCTTCAGAACAGCTAACCTCTCTCTGTTAGAAAAAGAAATCTGGCATTCAAAAATGCCAAGAATGTTGCAGTTGCATGGAAAAATTATACACACACACACACACACAAAAGATTGGAATTTGGTGACCTCGCCCTTCCTTTCCCTTGCACTGTCTGAGTTGTCATGTTATAATCAGCTATTAGTACAGTCCCTTCACTGCAACGATTTACAACTATGTATCATGAGTATCTTATGCTAGTAATGCTAATAGGAAGCTGTGCAAGCCTGTAAGTGAATTGTAAGTGAATTGTAAGTGAATCATGAGTATCTTATGCTAGTAATGCTAATAGGAAGCTGTGCAAGCCTGTAAGTGAATTGTGCAATCACAATGAACAAGGTGCTTGTAGTAGGAATTCTTGACAATATCAGCTTTTAAAATACTCCAGACCTTCCCTACCCCAGCAAAATCAGCAATAGTACATCCCACTCTCACTATATTTGAAATTTTGTGGCAATTTTATTTATCTGCATAAAGCATTTATAATGGCATTCCTTATCAATAATAATAGCCCATTCCAGGTTAGCTATATTCTGAGTGAGTGTGGTCAAAGATACCTCAATGTGCCCAACACACCCATGTATAAACCACACTTAAAAAGCCAGAATGGTTGCTTTTACATAAGCCAAACAATCCATATTTTGGCTTAACGGGACGTGTTGTCCTAGTTGCAATCTAAATGGTCTCAATATAAAGAGAAGAAAATGGCTTTTGGGGTTAATAACAACACACAAGTCCAAATGCAGACACCCAGTAAAGGAAATGGCACAAATAACAAGTATCATTTGCATGATAACAGTATGACTTGTGTCATGACTCATGTCATTGTCCCCTTCTGAGCCATATTCCAAAAGACACCCATAGGTCCCAAAAAGGAAGAGTGATTAGCTCTGCTTCATTTAGTATAAGCAGAATGAGTTTTAAATTCATCCAAAATGCAGTAGGCCTCTATGTAACATGTAACTGTATGCCAACATGTAACACCACTGTTAAGTGAGCTACACTGACTTGCCAATTGCTTCTGGATATAATTCAAGGTATTGGTTATTACCTTTAAAGTCCTTTATGGCAGGGATCCCCAACACCACCGGGAACTGGGCTGTAGAAGCAAGCAAAGTCCCATCTGCGCATGCATGGACAAGATCCAGGCATTGTGCAAAACCACAAAGACCTAGCCCATGGAAAAACCACCTCCACAGAACTGGTCCTTGGTGCCTAAAAAGTTAGGGGTCACTGCTTTATGGCATGGGTACAGGGTATCTGCGGAACCATCTTTCCGCAATGGGATTGTCCCTCCCCACTTATGCTGGCAGAAGGGGATCCTTCAGCCAAGGAATTTCAGCTAGTGGGATCCAGAAGAGCCTTTCCTATTATGGCTCCTGCTCTTGGAACATCTTGCCACAGGAGGTGAGAACCACTTCCTCTGTTTTAGCCTGCAGGAAAGGCCTTAAAACCTGGCTATGCTGGCTTGCATGGGGTTACGAAGGAAGCTGCTAGCTAGAGGTGGTTGATACACTAATAGAGAAGGTACCCCACCTCTCCCCTCCAAACCCTTGTTTTTAGTTTATTTTAAGTTTTGTAAATTAATCTGTGTTTATATCAGACTCACCTGAACTGCGAGATGACAGATGTGGGGGGATAAATTTGAGAAGGGGGGAGGAAGAGAAATTTAGTAGCTAGTCATTTAGTAATGACATATCTATTGGATTGAATCTGAGCAGTTTATATACCACATGTGTTTGATATTTAGATGTTGTTAAAAATTGTCCATAGAAAAGCTATTCCACAAAGTGAGATGGTCAGGGTTACCGGCTCTGGAATACAAAAATGGCACATTTGCATTAAAAAAACAGGAGCATGTACCTTGGCTTTATGAAGACAAAGATTGAGGGAAGGGGAAAATTAATCAGATTATGTGTATTAATGGCACTTTTCTACTGTAAGTAGAAAGGAGGGTATTTGCAGATTTATGCAGTTCCTTAAAAAGATAATCGCAGCAATGAGACCAACTATTTTTTTGAGCTTCTTAAGGCTATCTAAGGTTTCAAGCAGCATTCTCAAATCTGGTTTCTGCAAATGTGCTTTCATTATATTTCTCTGAATTTCCAAGCAGCATGTTTCTACAGTTCTGCAATTCTATGTCTCTGACCATTACTGAACATTGTTTGGCTCTCACTGTTCTCTATAATTCTCCATTCAATTTCTCCTTTTCCCTAGTTTTCCAAATTTCTTCCCAACTATCAACCATCTTTCCATGCCCGTTAAGTATACCTTCAGTTTGCACCCCACTACTTTTTTTGCATTGGTCTACCTTTTTTTTAAACTTCTGGCTGAATTAGACTTCTGTAAACTTGAGATTTCCCCCATAAATATTAATCACGAATGCTTTCGTTTTGGCTACATAATCCCATCCTGTAGACTGGGTACAAAATAACTGTACAATATGATCTATAATAAAATATGGTAGCTTGCTGGTTTGTGACTTAATATATGATGTGAATCTGTCCACCATGGTTAATATACAGCTCCATTTTGTATGAACTATAGCAATTAAACCACCATCAACAAAACTATAGATCACTATGTTGTGCAAAGTGAATGAATCAGGCCTAACTTCTCAAAATGTGAATGAATCAGGGCTAGCTTCTCTGCTCTTGAGAAAAGTTAGGGAAAAAACCTAACTTGGTGCTGCCAAGATAATTTTTATTGCCATAGGAAGTACATATAATGAAGGAAGGAAGGAAAGAAGGAAAGAAAGAGAGAAGGAAGGAAGGAAGGAAGGAAGGAAGGAAGGAAGGAAGGAAGGAAGGAAGGAAGGAAGGAAGGAAAGAAAGAATACTGGTTATCCCAATTTTGCAGCCCCGACCTTGTCAACTAATTGTACATACATAGTAAGCACTCTACCGGCTCCACACCCCATTTTTGCTGGCTGAGTGCTGCATGAGGCCGTCCAGGTCAAAAACAGGGTGCAGGGGACTACCTGTGCCCCCCTCTGGTGCCCCATTTTGGCTGCCAGAGGCACCATGGACCAGTCTTTTGCTATTTCCAGGCTGGCCCCATGGGCCAGATTTAAGCCTTGAGTTTGATACCCCTGATCTAGTGAATTAACCTGGGTATAACTGAAGCCTGGTGTTTATTTTAAAAACTATTCAGTTATATGCATACTTTTTGACTGTTTTTAAAGCTAGTGAAGGACTAAAAATGATAGGATAGAATGGTTGCCTGAGGGTTTATTTTTCTTTTTTTTAAATCTCTTAATTGCTTTGCTTTTTCCTGTTTTAGTTTAGAATTGTGGTGAGACTGTTTTAGCTGTTTCTTTCTTTTTAAACTGCTATGAGAATTTTCTTGAGGATGGAATATAAACAATGGTAAAAACAACTAAATGTGCTTTCAATCTATCTTTGCAAAAAAATAGAGGGGCATTTTTATAACAAATTTTATTCTATATTGTATCTTATATTTGTGAAATAATATGTTCTGATTTTAACACCTTTTTACTGGAGTAACTAGTTTTCCATTATTTTTAATGAACTTAACTTTCCAACAAAGAGATTAATTCTATGGCTTCCACTTTGTTCTGAAAAATACAGTTACAGGGCTGTTCCTCATCACTGTGTTAATGTGCATTCCTCTCATTCTTCAGTTGCCAAAAAGGTATGCCGGCATAATTTGTGCAGCCCCAGGGCCAAGTTCGATTCTGCCTCAGTAATAAGGCAGATTACTGTCCTTACCAATAAGGCTGGTTCTGTCCTTATAGTTTTTTTCAGACATACGTCAAAGACAAAGATTGGTGGATTCCCCTGGCTGTGTTCCCCCTGCCATGCAGTGTCACCTGCAGGCTAGAAAAAGAGTCATCAATTGTTATCATTAATGTATAGAAAGGCTGGTTTGAGTAAAAATAACAGGTGCCTAGGACAGAAGCTTTCAATCGCCCTGAAGCTGCCTAAGTGACAGATTGCCAGCATGGAATTTATTCATGCCTATAACCTATATCTGAACAGAGATCTAGCAATCGTTTAAAAACCAGCAAACCTGACTCCTGAATCCCAAACTTTGCCTGATTGGCAGATAATAGAGCAAAGTAACAACACTAAATAAAGTAGGATGGCACTCTCCTAGTACATCAGGCAATCTCCCTCCGACCTTATCCTATGCTTCTCCATTTCCCCATCCTGTCAACTTGGATATGTCTGAACTTGACTTTAATGCTCAATCAATTATTCATCTTTTTAGAAGTAGCAGGAAAGAAAGATCACTGGTGTGGTGAAGGGGTTGCAAGGAGCACTGGGCGATCTTGGGCCAACTTCACACCTCTCTGCTTGCATTTAAGCTAAAAGAGATATCAGGCAAAAGTATGGTTGGTTCCTATATATTTCAAAATCTTGCCCAGAAGAATTCAGTGGTGACAGCAAGTGGCTATAGCCAAGAGATCTCAGTAGCCCAGATGTTACACAAAGTAGAGTTAAAGTAGGCCAAATGGCTCTCTCTAGGAATAAAAAGGGTAAAAGGAATGGCCACACAAGCCCCCACCCCCCACCTTGGCAGAAGCAGTGAAAATTGGTGCCCTGGCCTAAATCAAGCAAAGAAAGGAAATGTTCAGGCGTCAAAAAAAAAGTCAAACTGGTAGTTATGACCACATGATCAAAGCCCTGCTTCTTTATTTGTCTGTTGATATTTTTATTTTTCTGTAGCCACCTCTATCCCGGAACATTGATACTTTTTTTTTTAAAAAAAAGATAGCACTCTTTGAAATGAATATTAAATATGCTTTTTTAAAAAAAAAAGTCTAAATTCTTCCAGAAAAGTGTTAAGCCCACTTGTAAAAGACTGTGCAATGCCCAATCAGGCAGCCTCTGTAGCAGTCTGGGAAAGAGACAAAAGTAATATCAAATGTCTGTCTAATGAGAATGTGCCTTCTAACGGCACATCTTTATATCTCATGTAGTAGCATGGGAGGCTTAGCCTTTGACTAGGCTAGTTTTATATTCACTCCATACTGCACTCGGATTAGTTAATTAACATCAAGTTTGGTGTCAGCTCTTTGTGACTATGTGAATACTTTCTCTCCAGAATGATCTTTCAACCTTTTAGGTCTCTCAGTGGTGCATTCATTTGTCTTGTAAATGAATCTATCCATTTTACCGCTGACTGCTCTCTTCCTCATTTTTCTTCAACTTTTGTCAACATTTCTTCAACATCAACCCCAATAGACACAGCACAGCTGAACCACAAACAACCCAATCACATTTTAGCCTAGTGTGTTGTGCAAATCTAGCTGATGTGGTTTACTTTTTAATTCAGGATGTTCTCCAAACCCAGAACATTAGTTTTAAGTATGAAAACCAAGCTTTTAAAGGATAACCATGTTGTTCCAACACAAGCCAAGGCTTATATCTGAGTTGAAATGCACAGTATCTCATAGCAGTGATTTCAGGAGCAAGGAATCAGATTGAAAGTTTATATGCAACTGAAAAGGAGCTTCTAAAAGTGATGGCAAGGCAGGAAAGGGGTGTTTTCAATTATGGTGCTCCTGCCCTATTTACAGAGCATGTTTTTTTTATTTTCTCAGGGTTTGGTTTTTTTTTTTTTAGCATTTTTACAACTTTTACTGGTATATAGAGCCAAGGTGGTGCAGTGGTTAAATGCAGCACTGCAGGCTACTGCTAGATCAGCAGGTCAGCGGTTCAAATCTCACCGGCTCAGGGTTGACTCAGCCTTCCATCCTTCCGAGGTGGGTAAAATGAGGACCCAGATTGTTGGGGGCAATATGCTGACTCTCTGTAAACCGCTTAGAGAGGCCTGAAAGGCCTATGAAGCGGTATATAAGTCTACTGCTATTTCTATTTTCTATTGCCCTGTTTATTATATTTTATTGTCATTATTATAGCTGCTACTGATGTTTGCAGTTATGCTCTTTAAAAATGTTGCTTTAATACCCTGCAAACTTTATACAGAGCAGAATAAATAATAAATCATTTGTGCAATTGGTTTTATGCCCAGTCATTTCGAATGAGATAGGATAGATAGATAGATAGATAGATAGATAGATAGATAGATAGATAGATAGATAGATAAGATAGATAGATAGATAGATAGATAGATAGATAGATAGATAGATAGATAGATAGATAGAGATAGATAGATAGATAGATAGATAGATAGATAGATAGATAGATAGATAGATAGATAGATAGATAGATAGATAGATAGATAGATAGATAGGCTGGCTGTGTGTGAGAGAGGGAGGGGGTAAGAAATCTGAACGCTCTCCCCCCTTGTGCGTAAAATCATTGGAGGACGGAGTGGTGCCGTGGTGGGCACCTTTCCACGTTAGAGAGATCACCTTCGCGCTCTCGATCCCTTTTGTTGACATCCTTAAAAAATGCAGACGAGCCAGCCTCGCTCGTCCAGTGAGCTCGTAAGGAACCGCAGGAGGAGGCTCGCGGCCTCTTTTCTCTAGTCTGTCCCGTGAAGGCCGGACCAGCCACACCCCGGGTATAGAGGCGCTGTTATTTTCTCTCCTGGAAATGAATCACCCTCGGCCAGTTTGGCTTTGATTCCCCCTCCGCTCGCCGGGGCTTCCCTACAGAGAGGAAGGCGGGAGGAGCGCTGCGCGGTGAAGCTGCACCATGGCTGGGATTGCCGCTAAATTAGCCAAAGACAGGCAGATCGCGCAAGGGCTGGGCTCCAACTCCAAAGCCGTGAAGTACTTGAACCAGGACTTTCACACCCTGAGGAACGAGTGTCTGGAGGCGGGCAAGCTCTTTCAAGACCCGTCTTTCCCCGCCGCCGCGCCTTCTCTGGGCTACGAAGAACTAGGGCCAAACTCGCACAAAACAAAAGGCATCGTCTGGAAGAGGCCGACGGTAGGAGACCACCGCGCAGATGCTAGCGGGAGAGAGGAGGGAATCACCCGGAGAAGGAGGAGGGGAGGGAAGAAAAGGAAGCCAAATGCGCGTTTCTGTCCTGTTCTGGAGGGTAGGAAAACGACAATGCGGCCTGAATGACAGAGGGCAGTTAATTTTGGGGAACGAATCTGTTCTTTCATCAAAATCTCCGAATACGTGCTCGAAGGTGTCTAAGGTCACCACTGATCCCTGGCGGATCAGGTCAGGGTTGAGTTGTGCCGCTGCGTGTCCGCATTGGGATTGCTTGGCTTCAGCCGATTAGGAAGACAAACCGAGTAAAAAAACAAAAAACCCACCAGCCAAGACTGCCTTTGCAAATTCGGCACCGCTTTGTATTTATTTTGTTTGCTTGGTGTCCGATAATCAATCTTTTTGAGGGGCTTACAGCAATTCAACAAATATTTTAAAATGCCATTAAAACGAGCCAAAATATCTGCGCCAATTTGTCATGGATTCAGAACGTTGAGGAGTGCTAAAAGTTTTGTATTTTTCAGTTTTGTATTTTCCACTGTCAGTTCCTGCTGATGTAGGATTGGAATTATATTCCTGATTCTTTGGAATGTGGGATGATTATTATTCAGGTTTAAGTATGTTGAAAGGCAGAATATCCAGTTATTTTTGGGATGTTCTGGAGTTAAAACTGTCTATCTGTCAGCATCTTTTCAACTAATCAATTTTATTAAAGGCCTATGCTTTTAGTAAAATGTGTTAGTCAGAAAAAGTGCTATTTATCAGATTGTTGATATATTTTGTTTTTGCCCACATAGACAAATACAACTCTCCTCTTACAAAATTCTTCCAGTGTGACTCAGTCTGCCCCAAAGCACATCAGAGTATGAAGCCCTTCTGCCCAGAAACATTTGTAACGCCTACAGCAAGAAACCAACAGACCTTCACTGTCTTATTTGAAAAAGCTATGTAAAACTCAAAGTCTTATTTATAGAAGACTTTGTGTAAGCCATTCCCAAATTTGTTAGAGATTATGCTGAGAGTGGATTATGAGAATCTTCTGAGATCTAGAGTATACTAGATTGGGGAAGAATGATTTGCATTTGCTGTCATTATGATTTTCCAAGGTCGGTAAAATGAGGACCCAGATTGTTGAGGGCAATATGTTGACTCTGTAAACCTTTTAGAGAGGGCTGTAACACACTGTGAAGTGGTATATAAATCTAAATTCTGTTGCTGTTCTTCTCCAATCTAGTATCCTCCAAATCTCAGATTCTTATAATTCTCTCTCTCAGATAGTCTCTAACAAATTTGGGATGGGTTACACAAAATCTGCTATTATCAGGACTTTGAGTTTTAGTTTTACATAGCTTTTTCAGATAAGACAGCAAAGGTCTGTCATCTATTCCCAATCTTTTTGGGAATAAATTTGCCCATGTTGAGAGTTTCTGTGCCTTTACTGAATGCTTTCAAGCATTATCTTCCACATTATACAACTCAGAGATTGTATAATTGTATTGGATTTCACCTACATTCATGCTGTCACCTATTCCTTCAGAGGTCTTTAGGAGTGAAGATATGTCATCATTTCTTAATCTGGTGCTCTCCAGATGTGTAAGACTGGAATTTTCATAGATCCCATGCTCAGTTAAAATTGTGAATGTTAATTAAGTGGGTGGTCCAACACACTTAATAGTGCAGCCAATTAGACAAATCTCTCCTGATGTTCTGCCCTGATGTTTCAAATTCTACTTCTTTCCTTTTTTATTTATCAGAAATAGGAAACTCATCATATTCTATTTACACATTGTGGTTATGAGAACTATAGTCCAAAAATATCCGAAGGGCTATACCTCACCGCACTTCTTCATTTCCTTGCCTGTTCTTTTTCACCAACCTTACCTTAATCTCCTTTAGATGAATTGATTGGTGCATCTTCTTACATCAATTAAGTTTACACCCATTTACTTTGTAGAAGCAGCTGATTGCATGTTTGCATCCTTTATTCACCAAGCAGAAGGAGCTTGCGACATAAGTCTTTTTGAAATAAATGGAATATTTGGTTTAGAAATCTCAGTATGTTTCCCATTGCCAGGGATATATATTGCTATGCACAAATACATGTACACAGACCTGCATATATAAACATTCTTGAGTGGATGCCAGCCATAACTCCAGATTCCACTCAATGCACTCATTGAGGATGAAAGGACAGTTGAACAAAACACAAACTGTTTATTCAAAGAGCTGGATTTACAGAGACAGTATAAAATTTGCTTTGCTGCAGGTTTTAAATCGGATTATACGTGTTTGAATTTCAGCTAATCCAGAAGAATGTGGTTTTGTAAGAGCCAGCAAAATCAGTAGAAAACTACACAGATTATGTTAAAGCAATAATAAAATTAAAATTGGACCATGCCTGTCCATACTTCCTTCCAAAAACCTTGGGATCTCAAATACTGATTTTAATTACCCAAACCTTTAACAAGCTCTATCTTGTTATAAACCTGCTGCATCTGCAGAAGAGACTCATCTGAGAACATTGATATTAACCAAAGCTTCTTCTAGAAGAACTTTCCAGTGTATGTCACATTCAAACTGGTATGCATATCCTTCCATAGTTGCCAATGGTCTCTATGTCTTGGTTTTTTTGGAAAAGGAGCATAAGGTGCATCTTTTTAATTCGGCAGTTACAACTGAATAACTGGAATACAAAATCAACAAAGAAGGGGGGAAAGCCAAAGAGTGCACCATCAAAATTCAAGAACAGGCTGGAAAATAAGATTAGTGTGCTAACAATTGGGAAAAAAAAGAAGGTGAAAAAAAGAAAACCAAAAGAATACTGGATTAAGAAATATCACCTAGAAACAAGGAAGATTAAAGTAGCACTGGAAATTATAAAGCAGCAAATAGCAGGTATAACCAAAATGATCAGCAGATATGAAGTCAGAATTGCATACTATAGGCAGAATCTCCAGTTTCAGTCAAATCAGAAAGGTTTCTACCAATCCATTGATGAAGTGCTTGAAATGTTGCAGTTATGGGATAACCAAAAAATACAGCAAAATGCAGCTTGATAAAGAAGATGGTTAAGAATAAAAAAGAATCTGGAATAAAAGGATTTATAAGAATAGCAGAAATGGTGGAGAAAAGGGCAAGGAGGGTCCAGAACTGGGCAGCATAAGGTGAAGCTGAAGTGCATGGTGTTTGGTTGAAACATTTGACTAGTCTGCATCCACTCATTGATAATACCCAGCATTGACGTTTGGGTAACATCTGCAAAATCTACCTGATAATGAAAGATCCAGCCAAAAGAGCTGCACCAAGCAACTACAGATCAATTACAGGTAGTCCTTGACTTACAATTCATTCAGTGACCATTCAAAGTTACAACGGCACTGAAAAAAGTGACATGATTATTTTTCACAGTTATGATTGTTACAAAATCTCCATGGTCACATGATTTACATTCAGATGCTTGGTTCATATTTGTGACAGTTGCAGTGTCCCACGGTTAGGTGATCATCTTTTGCGACCTTCTGACAAACAAAGTCAATGGGTCACGGTCACTTAGTGACCGTATTACTAATTTAACAACTACAGTGATTCACTTAACAAATGTGACAAGAAAAGTTGTAAAATGGGGCACAACTCGAGGACTACCCGTACCTGCTTACCAAAAACTTTCAAACTGCTAACTAGTGTAGTAGTTACAAGTTGGAGTTGTGGACTGGACTCAAGCAGAACTAAAAGCCATATATAGAAATTTCAGAAAAACAATGATAGTAAAACATGCCATTCATCCATACAGCAATGTTGATAGACTCTACTTACTAAGCAAAATAGGTGGGTGTGCAATGTTGCAAGTACACCAGACAAAGAAGAAGAAAGGATATTGGAATATCTGAAGGACATTGGAGAAAATGCACTACTAGACAATGAACGCTGACTGAATACTGGAGAGACTAAACTGGTCTATAAGAAAGATCAAATGAAGACTGGAAAAGGACATAGCAGGGAAACGTATTACATGTCCAGTACTTTAAGAAAATAGGCAAAGCAGATAACAAGATCTGGCAATACCTAAGAGCGAGAAAGTTGAAGAAAGATACATAGGGCTAATTCTGGATGCAAAAAAGCAAGCCATAAGAACAAATGCATACAAAGTGAGAATTGAGAAGACAGCAATAGGCAGCAAATACTGCCTCTGCAAAGAAGCTGAAGAAACAATAGACCACTTACTTAGTTGCTGGAAGAAGTTGCACAAACTGACTACAAACAGTGGCATGACAGAGTACCAACAATGGTGCATTGGAAGATCTGCAAGAAATATCATTCGCCTGCAAGCAAGAACTGATGGAACCATAAAATAGACAAAGTAATTGAAAATAAAGAAGCCAAAATGTTCTGGGACCTTTACAATTCAAACAGCTTGGCAGAACCTAGAACCTAGAAATAGCAGGATAGAAGAGAAAGAACTGGGGAGAAAATCACAAAATACAAAGCCCTGCAAATAGAAATAGAATAACTGTGTCAAAACAAACAAAGATAGTACTAATGGTGATAAGTGCCTTGAACTCCAAATACCAAAATAACTGACACACCAGTTGAACACTGACAAAATTACCATCAGTCAATTAAAGGGCAGCTTCACTTGGAACAGCTTGAATTCTGCAATGATACAATATAACAGAGTTGGAAGGGACATTGGAGGTCTTCTAGTCCAAACACCTGCTCAAACCAGAGACCCTATACTATTCCAGACAGATGGCTTTCCAATATCTTCTTAAAAACTTCCAGTGATGGAGTACATACAACTTCTGGAAGCAAGCTGTACCACTGATTAATTGTTCTCAATGTCAAGAAATTTCTCTTAGTTCTAGATTGGATCTTTCTTTGATAAGTTTCCATCTGTTGCTTCTTGTCCTGTCATGAGGTATTTTGGAGAACCCTCTCGTCTCTGTGGCAGCCCCTCAAATATTGGAAGACTGCTATCAAGTCACTCCTAGTCTTTCTCATCACTAGACTAGACATGGCCAGTTCCTGCAACCATTCATCTTTCTAGAATCTTAACATCTTTTTTGTGTTATCATTAAAATTGGGCACAGTATTCTAAGTGTCTTGCCAGTGCAGTATGAAATGTTACTATAACGTCACATGATGATACTGTCCCTCTGTTGATGCAGCCTAGAACTGCATTGGCTTTTTTGGCAGCTGCAGCACACTGCTGGCCTGGCTCATACTTAAGTCATTGTCCAGTAGGTCATTAAGATCCCTCTCACAATTATTGCTGTTGAGCCAAACATCACCTATTCTATACCTGTGGTTTTTCTTTACTTGTGTAAAATCTTTAACTTTTCTCATCACTAAATTGCATTTTGTTGGATAGGATCTAGTGTTTTACTGTCAAGTTCCTTCTGAATTTTGAGTCCATCTTCTAAAATGTTGACTATTCCCCCTAGCTTGGTGTCATCTGCAAATTTAATGAGTTTCCCTTCTATCCCCTCATTTAAATTGTTTATGAAGATGTTAAAGAGTACTAGGCCTAAAACAGAACTTTGTGGTACCTACTACGTACTTTCCTCCATGTAGATGTAGTTCCGTTGAGAACTACATACGTATTTATCTATACCTTTAATATCATCAGGCAACAATATCTCCCTATCCCAGGTCCTTGGGAAGGACTTAATAGGTGGATAAAAATGTCAAATGCAGTCTAAACATTTGGCTGACTGTGCAGTGAATGAGAATAATAGTGCCTTTCAGTAATGCTTGAATGGTCCTGTTTAGGTTACCTAAACAAGGGCGGTCATAGCCTAAACATTGGAAATAAAAATGAATTATGTTACATCTCATAACATAATGAAGATGTAAGAGCTTCGCTTGCTGTTCAATTTCATTTGTTTAAACAGAATACTTTGTCTTCTATGAGATTTAGCTAAGTAAGCTGACTGAAACCTTTATGATTTATGTTGAGAAATATAATCTCAGCCTCCCATGGACATTGATTCCACAGCTGAGGAGGTCCATAAATAAAACACAAACTCACCTTTCAACCAAAGGCTGACTTCTGGTGATTGGATCCAAATAAGATTATTGGCAATGTTGTAGAAGTTATGCCTTCTTTGCGATGTTTTTTTCAGACTCTCCAGGCTAGCAACAACCCTGGAATTCTCAAACAATCATCTATCTAATTCTTAATCATATTCTTAAACAGTAGCTCTAAAAGTTTTATTTTATTCTTTTTTTTTGCCAGGAATTGTGTTCCAAACCTCAGTTTATTATTGAAGGTGCCACCCGGACTGATATCTGCCAAGGGGCTTTAGGTGAGATAAGGTTCATATGGCTTACTTTCTTCTTGAAGCATCCTTAGCATTATATCTGCATTGCTGAAAATGCCATTTTCAGAACCTGATGTGTTCTTTTCTGTGCTGCATGCAATCCATTCTTCACTGCTTTTAATGTATTGTTGTTGATGGGGACTAAACAGCTGACAGTGAATTTGGAAGATTTTGCTATTGCTCAATTCTAGGAATTAAGGAATTCTTTAACTTCTTTGTTGATGATGGAGAGGAGGATTTAGTTATAACTAAAAGTAGTCTATTTTATAGTGAATTATTTGGAAAGATTTGTAATATATACAATCAACTCGTATATATGATCATTAAAAATAGAGATGAGACGTTTAAAAGACAAAAGGCAATTTATAAATCTGTATATGGACAATCTAGAAGTTGGAAACCAGACTTAGATTTCTTTCTCTTGCCTCTTAACTCTTGTCTTTAATTTATTTTGCTTGCTGTTTTTCCTTTTTCCATACTTTGCATAACATTGTTTGCAAATGAATAATTTGATGAGTCCGTATGTATGCATGACATTGCATAGTACTTAATTTGCAATTTAAGATACTGTATTCCCACAAGGAAATTGCTGATGGTAATATTTGTGAATGGCAAAAATTCAGTTAAGCCAACTTCTGGAATGATTGTTCCCTGATTTCCTCTTTTTTTAGAGAGAGAAAAAGTTTTAACAAATATAGATAAACTTCCACAACAAGCTGTATTGCAAACTATCCATCTTATTTTAGTTTAATTGAGAATATAAAAATCAGTTATCCTTTTTTCCCATGAATTTGTTTGAATAGATAGAGTTACAGTTAGGAAAAGTCCTATGCAATGTCTGAGTTGGTAGTCATTACCAATATTAACATGTCTTAATTTGACTTCTGCTTTCTATATATTGTACACAAAAAGTTACAATGTATAGTTATGTGTTGGAGAAATGTATGTTGGGAAGGCAACGTACATTCCTCACCAACCATCATTATTGGTGAAAATTCATAGTTGGACTATGTATGACTATTTGACTAAATGTAGTTACTCTCTCTGTGGGACTTCATGCCATTCAGTCCCATGTAGATTGCAACATCTTTAGTTAAGATAAGATTTGTCTTATAAACATTATGAGATATAATTGTTTTTATCCATTTACATGTAAGATAGCAATGTTTACTTAAGAAATGTAAGATAAGGACTCTCTGTCTTACAATCAATGAAAATTCTAGGTTTTTCCATATACAGTATGTATTTCTACATGTATGAACTAAAAAAATAATGATTTTGATGGCTGAAAACCTGCTTTAAGTATTCTGAATTAACAAATTCGTTAAAGATCCAGCATCATCTCAATAGATTCTTATTCAGCTGTGGAAATTCACTAGCCTCCTTCTATTCCATCCAAGTTTTCTATGTTTGCAATTCTTCCACTTGTGAGTCATCTGCTGAAGTGAGCTGCAGTTCACAAAACACTACCTTTTAATAAAACAGTCCATCTGAAAAAGGTGCTACCAGTTTCCTTTTGATTTTTGAATAACATCATCTAATTGAATGTACTTCTACAAGAGGAAATTATGAAGATCAATTCTGTCTTCAAGATCCAGGTGCTTAGGAATTATATAGGGATGCTGTATATGAAACATTGTGCAGTACAATGCTTTTGCACAAACAAAAATTATGCCAATCCTATCACAGGCAATCTTTCTTTTTCTTATGTCAAGATTGTGGCAATGTAGGGTGCATGATGTCCTAGTGGTTAAAGATACTGACTTTGTCATCTGGAAAGCTGACAGCCCAGGTTTGAGCATTGCACAACGGGGTGAGCTCCCATTCCTGCTCCAGCTCCTGCCCAGCTAGCAGTTTGAAAGCATGCAACTGCAAGTAGGTTAATAGGTACCATTTTGGTGGAAACATAATAGTGTTCTGTGTACATTTGGCATATAGCCATTCTGGGTCACATGACCACAGAAAATGTTTTTGGACAATACTGGCTTCCTCGGCCAAGAAATGGAGATGAACACCTCACCCTAGAGTTGGACATGATTGGACAAGGAGAGTTTAACAAAGCTGAATTGTAGGTGAGAAGAAACTTAGTTTATAATCATACATTCACAATTCCTTTCCATAAATCTTTGCAACTGGTTCTTTTTTCTACCACAATCATGCATTGCCTTTTATTCTTTTAACGTCTTGCTTCTTTCTTTGTCAAGATCTCATCTTCAACATCCAACCATGAGGTCTTTGGTATTCTCCTTTCTCTCAACCAATTCACTCTTCTTCTGTTTGTTTTGCAAACCGATCTTTATTTATTCTCTGAATAATGAAACAATATTGATGTATTTCTTTTGTAGTGATTTTTTTTTACTCAGTCCACATTCATTTAGCACACATTCATTCTTGATGTGATTTCTTTTTGGTTTACCACATATGTTTTTAATACCTCATTTTCATTTGTATTTATATCTTAATTTACATTTAGGCTTAAGAGAGACTAAACCATGGAAGTAGACAAATCAGTAGAGGCAGTTTAGAAAGTTTTTACTGCTTCAACTTGTTCAATTTCAAATAGCAGAAAAAGAAAAAGAGAGAGGGAAAGAAACAGATGTGTTCACTGAATACTGTCATAATGCTATCAAATTGTAACCCCCCCCCCCAATCCTACTCCCTCTACAGACAGTTTTAGTGAATAAAACAAAGAGTCCTCACAGCATGGTGGCATGACACCGTTATAGAAAAAATATTTCTTTTTCTTATGCAAATATGCTTTTTAACGGAGGAGACATCTGCCCTCCTCCCACTCAGAGGGAAACTGTTTAAAGGTCATTGCTATGATACCATGGCAACATCTTTTGAAAAATGTATAAATACTAAACTTGGTTTCTCTATGAATTTCCTTCCTTTTGCTTCACTGATTCATTATATCCAATGCACTAAACTTCATGATTATATCCAACTGGGCAGCAATAACATAGACATTTAGCTATATTAGAGTTTTGAGACAAAACACTTCTCAAATACACTAAGGAATCCCCAGAGAGAATTCTTTAAATCCAAGCTGTATGAATCCTAAATCTTTAATATGGAAATTATTAAATTTGATTTGGTTTGTGCTACAAAAAATATTGTGAGATATAAATGTGGTAAAAGATCATTAATAGTAACTATTTTACTGTACACATTATATTAAAAAGTATATCATTATTGGAGCATTAAATAGCTGATTTCCTCATATAATATCATGATGAAATATTGGCAGCTATTACAGCTCCACTGTGCCCAAATAGCATACCTGTTTAGACTTACACGTCCTGTCCTTTAATGTTACAGGTAGGATTGAGCCTTAAGGCAGCAATCCTATAGAGGGAGGCAAAGTGGGCGGAGACTAAGATTGAGAGAGAGATGGGGGGGGAGAGAGTTTGTGAGTTTGCTCTGGTGGTATGGAATATCAGTGGAGGATTCAGAAGGCCTTTAATCCAGAGGATCCAGAACTTTGCTGACTCACAACTCAAAAATGGCAAATATCATGCCAATCCTATCACAGGCAATCTTTCTTTTTCTTTTTAATATCAAGCTTGTGGTAATGTAGGGGGCGCGTGACAGCAGTTAAAGACACTGAGCTTGTCTGCTAGAAAGCTGACAGCCCGGGTTCGAGATCTGAGCACCATGCGACATTGTGAGCTCCCATTCCTGCCCCAGCTCCTGCCCATCTAGCAGTTTGAAGGCATGCAAATGCGAGTACAACTAACAGGTACCACTTCGGTGGGAAGATACTAGTTTTCCATGCACCTTTGGTGTATAGCCCTTATGGTCACATAACCACAGAAGATGTCTTCAGGCAACACTGGCTCCTTTGCCCAAAAAAAAGGAGATGAGCACCTCGCCCTAGAGTTGGACATGACTGGACAAGGAAACTTTTACCTTTTTTCTAATGTCAAAAAGAGTTTAACAAAGCTGAATTGTAGGTGAAAAGATGCTTCCTTCTACATTGGCAAAGCTCAAAAGCTACTGATTATTCTTATTGGGATTCTGCCTCTCCAGACCCTTAAGGTTGTTTTGATTACCTACACTAGCTTACCTGAACATTAAATCTTGATTCATGTGATATTATAGCAGCCTGGGAAATACACCCCATTGCTTCAGAGTGTTGACTGCTACGACAATGGTTGGAAAAAGAATCTTGTAGAAAGGTTTAGTTCTTTTTCATAGAAATATCACCAAGAAAATGATTCTGAAATTTAAAAAAAAATCTTAGGCTAATGTAAATTTATCTTTTGATTCTTTTCATTAGTACCATAAGAAATACGTATATGGAACTTGCCAAAAAAATTAATACAAATGTCATTTTATTGCAATAGCAGAGAAGTCAAATAAATAAATAAATATTACCAATAATCTATATTATTGGGTTAAGGTATTCAAGTATTTCCCATTTCCAAATATCTCTGAATATTTTGGCCAAATTCCATGTTATATCTTCCCAGAAAGACCAAATAGCTGACCAGAAGGCATGGCAAAGGAAGACAAAGCAGAAGCACATCTAAGATAAATTGTGCTAATCCAGACCAAGAGCTTCCAGCCAAGAAATCAAATGAGAACACAAGGGAGTATGGATAAACAGAAATGTTGCACCAACAACATACTGGCAGCAACTTAGCCATTTATTTAGCTGCCCTTATTCTCCAAATGTTCCTGTAGTATCAGCAGGATCCTGAGCCAGAACACAAGCTGATTCTTATTTCCTTTTTAAAGGAGAACTAAGCAATAGGAAGCTTGTGTTACTGTGAGGCACTGTGGGACTCAGATGGAAGAGGATTGCAATGGGTTCAGGGGGTGGGTCAATGGGAAGGAAATGTTTCAAAGAACCTCTGCCTTAATTATTTTGCTTGCCTGGGAACTTACCAAGTCTTGAACAGTCTTCAAGGTTGTTTTTATCCCTAGTATTAAAGACACCTTTCTGAAATCTCTATCATTCTTGGATCTTGGGTTAGCTAGCTATTGGAGTTTATCAGCTAACAATAGTATGATGCAGCTTCTCATTTGGTCCTCATTTGGTCTTGCTACCATCTTTAACTCTGGGATTCTAGTAAGGTGTGAGTCCAATTGAGGACATTTCATTCCCTGGCCCTACAGCTTTGCTTTGGCGATTCTCCAGGGTGATAAATTCAGGATGTCTCTTTAGGTATACTGTTCCTTCCTGTTTCTGGGATCAAATTTTGCTTTCCTACATCTAAATGTGAGCAGTGACTAGCAAGCAGGTACTGGAGTGCATAACACTAGAAAGCAAAATCACAAAACTGTGTCTCACTTACTTTGGCCATGTAATGCGGGGGAATTCACTGGAGAAAGCAATTATGTTTGGAAGAGTTAGTGGTAAAAGAAAACCCAGCCATCAAAGAACATAATGGCTGGACACTATCAAAGCTGACATCAGGCAGAGCATAGAAACACTCAAAGAAATAGTGCAAGATCAGAAGATGTGGAGTGACCTGGCCCAAAAAATTGCCACGAGTTAGACTCAACTGAATGGATAACATCATCATCAAATATGAGCAAGGAAATGAAACTTATAAAACTGTTTTTGAGGACAGAACCTATATTAAAGTAGATTAATTATGTACCATCAAGTCAATGTTGACTCTCAGCAGTCACTTAGAAGAGCCGAGGTGGCGCAGTGGTTAGGGTGCAGTACTGCAGGCTACTTCAGCTGACTGTTATCTGCAGTTCAGCGGTTCTAATCTCACCGGCTCAAGGTTGACTCAGCCTTCCATCCTTCCATCCTTCCGAGGTGGGTGAAATGAGGACCCAGACTGTGGGGGCAATATGCTGACTCTGTAAACCGCTTAGAGAGGCCTGAAAGCCCTATGAAGTGGTATATAAGTCTAACTGCTATTGCTAACTGCTATATACCTTATTTTTCAGATTATAAAATGCACCATTTTTCCTCAAAACTGGCTGAAAATCAGGGTGCTATACACTGAATACAGCATTTTTGCCTCCTGAAGCTCCGCCCCTTCACCAAAATGGCCATGCATACCCTTATGGAGGCTTTCAGAGAGCTCCTGGGGGCAGAAATGAGCCCCCAGGAACACTCTGCAAGCCCCCCCAAAGCTATTCATGCCTTCTTTTTTTCTTTTTTTGAAAAAAATGGTCCCGTTTTCACGAAAAATGGGCTGTTTTGGGGAGGTTTCCAGAGTGCAAAAACTTTTTTTCCCTTTTGGAAAGCTCTTTAACTGATAGATGAAAATTACATTGATCAAGTGCTGTGCCAACAGAAGCACATACCTATCTACTGTATTTCTCTCTCTCTTTCTCTCTCTTTCTTTCTTTGTCCCTCTACCTACCTACCTATCTACCTACACACTCTCTCTCTATCTCTCTCTATTTCTCTCTCTCTTTCTTTATCCCCTTACCTACCAACCTACCTACTGTCTCTCCCTCCCTCCCTATCTACTGTATTTCTTTCTATCTCTTTCTATTTCTTTCTCTCTATCCCTCTACCTACCTACCTGCCTACCCTCTCTCTATCTCTTTCTATTATTTTCTCTCTCCCCCCCCTTTACCTACTTACCTAACTACTCTCTCTCTCCCTACCTACATCTCTCTATTTCTCTCTCTCTTCTCTCCCTGTCTATCCCTCTATCTACCTACCTACTTTTTTTAAAAATTTGCCTCTTCAAAACCTTAGTGCATCTTATACTCAGGTGCGTCTTATACTCTGAAAAATACGGTACTTTCTCCGGGATGATCAGCCCCCAAACTGGTCTTTTACATCTTTTAACAGTGCACTCATTGCCATTGTAATTGTATCCATCTATGCCTATGACCAGGAATCTACTCAACTAACAGCGCTATATTCACACTAGATAAGGGTTAACAGAATTCAAAGGGTGGGCTGGACTTAGTCTGTTTGTTTCTACATAGAAATTCTAAGCCAATTCCTCTTTTGACTCTACCCCCAGGTTCTGCCAATCCTTCTACATTATCCTCATTTTCTGTTTACTTTCTCTGTTCGCACTTTTCTCAGGGTCTTTGCATAACATGTCCACATTTTAATGAGGGCATTTGTGCTTGTGTAAAAACAATGAATTGATTTTTCCATGATCCCAAAGTAATATTATATTCATTTTAACTCACTGCTTACTACCTGTGTCCCAGGTATTAGGCAAAATGTTATCCAAACTGAACTTGAACATTGTTAGTCATTCTAGGCAAAATTGTTACGGTAGTTATTCTTAAAGATGTCTTTACAAGAGGAGAATTTTGTTGTGAAAACAAATCAATATTATTACTTGTTTATTTCTGGATACAGACTGTTCTAATCTCTGAAGCACAACCAACATTCAGTGCCTGCCATGACGGTCAGCTTGCATTAAGTATAAAATCAAAGAAGTCTATTATGTGTGACTGGTTGAGCTGAAGAAGGCAAAGTGAACTGTCCAGTCCCAAAAATGTTTATGGGAAAGGAACACATGTGTAGGAGTGGTGTGCTTAAGATCAAAGCAGAATTGCATTGAGTGGGATGAGGAACTAGAATATTGCTTGTTTAGCTATAAGGTTTTTAGTTTCCTTTGAGACTGTTGTTACCTGCACAAATACTGATAGGTAATTTTAGGAATGAAAGGTGGGCGTGAGATGTCTGCTGTTTTCAATAATTTGGGGATATATTTCTGAAACTTTTCCTATTCAACCCTGGTAGAGCATATTTTGGATATACTGTTTGTTTTCACACACATAGCAGTGGCAGTCTTTATTTAGCATTGGTAGAACAAGAATCAGCTGGAAATCCCAATTTATACCAATGGAGCCAAGTGGAAAAGGCATAGAATTGAAGCATTATTTCTTTTGACTTCCTGAACTGAATGGGGCTCATTGTCCCTCTGAACAAAAATGTACTTAGTATCGTTCCAGATTTTCTACATTTCTGCTATACAATTTGGGGAACTGATGTTGTCATATTCTATTTTGGTTTCTTCTGCTCTTAAATGAAATGATTGACCAGTGAGACTCAGATTTGCTAAGTTTTGTTCTCTGCCTTTAAGTAGCATTTCATTTTATTTTGGTTTTTTAGGAGACTGTTGGCTTCTAGCAGCCATTGCTTCTCTCACCTTGAATGAAGAAATTTTGGCTCGGGTGGTTCCCAGTGATCAAAGTTTCCAAGACAGTTATGCAGGAATCTTCCACTTCCAGGTATCAAAGAGTCTTCTCTGCTTTTCTGCTGTTCACTGGGAAAGTTTACAGGAAGAACAGGCCCTTCTAGATATAATTTGTCCCCAGGAAGGTCATGGTGCTTTCATAACACTTTCTTAGCAGTGCTTTTCAAGTAATTCCCCACTTAAATTTAAATTTTCTGGAAATGTTGAAGACATGAGGTGGAAGAGGAAGGTAAAATTCTAAAAAATGTTGTAACATCAATATAATGTTTTGCAAAATGTAGCCTAAATAAAACTAGTGTGATAGATACTTATGTATAGATATTTAGTCAAGGCTAGTGACATGAACTGGAGCCATGCTGTTGATCAGCAAAACTGGTTTGAAGTTTTGGAGTAGTATAACATAAATAAAATTAATTCAGATTTGATACAAAAATCACTATCTTAATATACACATAGTAATTATAGTAATAGCAAGCATAAAGAAAAATATACATGGTAAAATCTGTCAACAGTGTAATAGTTACAGGAGGATGTGGGTACTCTATCTGGAGGTTTTAAGAAAAGCATAGACAGCCACATCTCATGAATGGCTTAACTAGATGATGCTTGTAGTTCTTTCTATCTCCACAGTTCTATAGCTATATATTTCAATTGTTCTTGAATTGTTCCTTGCCAAAGCAATCTTCCCAGCCTCCAGAATTTCCAACCAGCATTGTTAACCTAGAGCATGGCTATAGTTCATGTTCATTGAGCCTTGATTAAATTGTTTTCTTTCCCCTTTCAGTTCTGGCAGTATGGAGAGTGGACAGATGTTGTTGTTGATGATCGATTGCCAACCAAAAATGGAGAACTACTTTTTGTTCACTCAGCAGAGAAAAATGAATTTTGGAGTGCCCTACTGGAGAAGGCCTATGCCAAGTACGTGAAGATTGAGAACATTCTGCTGCTTCATGAAAACTCTATAAGTCTTCTCTTGTTTTATACTGGATTTGTTTCCCATAAGTGAAACGCAAAGCTAGGGTATGACATGGTGGACAGGTTTATGACTCTGAAGAACTATTTAACATGTGTTAACCCCAAATCTAGTAGCTTGAACCTGGCTGAAAATAACAAACTTAGAATGAAAGAATTCAGAGCCTAGAAATTTGTTCTAACAGAACTACTAAAAAGGGTTCATAATCCTTGCACACAGTTGTATTTCTAAATTCTCCCATACCTTTAATGTTTTGGTAGCTTTCAATTGTTTCTCCTGCTAACATTTTGCAACTCTCCTATGGAATGATACTGATAGTACGTTTTAATAATACATTTTAAGATAGTAATAAAAGCAATGTATTCAATATCCTTTAATATCCATTAATAGTTTTCCTTGACTTAAAGAAACAGGTGGGTAAGCATGGTTGCATAAAAGAAAGAAAAAGAGAAAGAAAATTAAATGGAGTACGGAGGGTTAATCCTTTTCTAAAATGTGTTTTTCTGTTGTTGTTTTTCATAATAGCTACAGGAAGAGGATAATTGTTGGATAATTTTATTTCGTATGTTGTTTCTTTGTATCTGTGAGCTGCCAAGGAAGGAAGGAAGGAAGGAGGGAGGGAGGGAGGGAAGGAAGGAAGGAAGGAAGGAAGGAAGAAAGGAAGGAAGGAAAGAAGGAAAGAAATCTCCCTGTTAATTTGTATTTTCTGAATTAATATATTCACAATCCATGACATTTATTTGGGGCCAAAGCGAGTAGTATAAAGCCATATCCATAACATCAGGGTGTAATTTACATATGTATAGTTAACATATGCATAAACTATATACATAGTTTAATATGGCATAATGATGGGTAAGAGGCCAAGGGAGAAATAACTCTTTGTGAAAGAGTCACATGTTGATGTTTGATTTCTCATGAATGAAAAAAGAGACAGTGTAGACATCTAAGAATGGAGTTCCATCTCTGTTAAGACTGGATTTCCAAAGACAGAACTATTAAATATTAAAAGTTTTGGTCGTATCTTTCACAGGGTGAATGGTTCCTATGAAGGTCTTTCAGGGGGAAGCACTACTGAGGGCTTTGAAGACTTCACTGGTGGAATTGCAGAGTGGTATGAGCTGCAGAAAGCACCACCAAACCTGTTCAAAATAATCCAGAAAGCTCTTCAGAAAGGTTCCCTCCTTGGGTGTTCTATTGATGTAAGTTATTATAATCTCCATGTTCTTTTGAATGCAAAGGATTTGTTTGACTGATGTAATTGATCATGGCACAATAGTCAGAATTTCAACTTTCTTACTAGAACAGAAATCATACCCAAAAGCTGGAAAATCTATAATTCTTCCTTTCTTTAAGAATGGAGATACTGTTTTGAAGTGGACCTGCATTGTCTACTAAAGAGCAAGAAAAAGCCAAATGAGTTCTGCTAGAAGCATGAAAGTGTCTTATCTCCCACTATGTTGCTTAGTCTCTCTTGCAGCAAATATATGGATTGTTGAAGGCTGCAGTTGAGGAATTAGCTGGTGCTCTAGGCATCTTCCTTCATCTGGAGATCCTCTTAAACAAACAGTAAGCCTCAAACCTTCTAATAGCTACAGTGCTTTACCAGAATTAGGCAACATGCCTGGAAATCTTTACTGAAAAATTTGAAAGTAAAAAGTGTGCCATTTTAATTTCTGGGCAACCAGCTTAGCTGATAAGAAGCAGATATACAGTAAAGTAAAGCAACTGACTCAGTAGCACATTCTGAGCAAACATTAAAATACTCCAAATAGGGAATATTGTTAAACTGTTCCACTGCCAATATTCAATCCTTCTGGTATGAGCTTTCAAATGCTCTTTTGCCCTTTCAAAAGCACTCTGAATCCAAACGGATTGGAAAACCCTGATAGTGTGGCAGAAAATTATCTGAGGTATTGCGAAATAGGTCTTTTGATGAGTTCCACATGTAACTGTGGTCTCTCTGCCAACAGTCCTGGCTCTTTGTAAACTGTGAAGCATATATAGATATTCTCTGCAAGGTTTTCTCATATACTAAAGTAGCAATGATGACAGTTCACTTGGATTTCTCAGTATACAATAATTGTCTCCAGGCCAAATGATGAAGCTTCTATTATTTAGGAGACTTCCTCAATATTAAGGGCACATTACCAAGGAATTATTTATTGTCTATGTATACATGTCTAGTGTTGTTTCTGATGTTGTCCAATGATCCCCTCTACTCTCTAAATTTTATCATAACCATAAAGTAAGCTAAGAGAATACAATATGCTAAGCTCTAAATCATGATTTACAGGCCACACAGCAACATATTGAGATTATGTATGAACCCAGCCAGTGAGTGCTTTAATTCAGCTACCAACCTTTACAGCTGTGTTAACGTCAGATCTGAAAACCTGTCTCTAAATAGGTAGTTACTATCACATATAAACTTTACCAGATTTTTATTTTAAAATGTAAAAGGAATACAAAACATGAGAACAATGCTGAATCCCCACCAACTCTGGGCCACATTTGCTACCCACATTCTATTCGCAGCAGCTTTCTACCAGGAAAGATGGTTTTTAGAACTGAAACCAAGTTTGGGGAAATAACCTAGGGCATGTGACACAGGGAAAGAATTGGCTGGCTGATGAGAGCTTGTCTTTGCTCTATTGTTGTCGCCCTTCTGATTGTCCATGAGATTAGGGCAGATACATTTTACAAGCCTCTTGGGTAGTACCATCACATGCAGTTTCATTCCAAATAGGAAACTGAGCTGGAAATTTCCTTCACTCCAGTTAAAACATCCTGTTCAGTATCCTTTGTCTCAACAAATAGGAAAGAAAATAGGACCGTTGTTTCGTGCTGCCAAAGTTAATGCTAATTGCATGAGTTTTAGGCTTGAAACTAATAGGCTGGCCGCTCTCCAATAAAGTTTTAATGAAATATACAGATGGCTCTAGTCCTGATAGGAGCTTTTTTCAAAAAAATGACAAGCATTCAGAGTGGCAGATGGCCAGAAAGACAGAGATGGGGCTGGGGAGGAAGTAGATGGGTGGGGGGAGTTGAAGTGCTCCTGAGGTCATAAGTGCAGGTGGCCTGCCAAACTTCTGAATGTTGTTCACATGATTGCAGGAGTGCTGCAATAGCTTAACTTAGGCGACCTGGCATAACTATCATTTGTTCAGTGCTGCCATAACTTCTTCAAACAGTCTTTTAATGAATGGTTGTTAAGTGAAGACTACCTCTTAATCCAACCAACCAGTCAACCAAACCAACCAACCAATCCAACCAACAAACCACATTATGGGTTAGCATGGTGTGGCAACCCATTTCTGCTTCTGACCCAGACATTCCTATCACTCATCAGGACTACTAGCTATTGTAAAGCTAAACCTTTTTCTAGATGATTCTGTAGTCATAGCATTACCCAGTTAAGATCTGTCTTATTGCTGTCTTAGTTTTCTAGAGGTAAGTTAATTTACTTAATTTCTTCATGTTTCTAGATCACAAATGCTGCTGAGACTGAGGCAGTCACAACCCAGAAGCTGGTCAAAGGGCATGCATACTCTGTCACAGGAGCTGAAGAGGTAACACCTTCATTTTGGAAAAGTGGAAAATGAGTGTTGGTATTCAGAGATGGGTTGCTCCCGATTCAGCCTATTTCAGCTGAACCAGTAGTGGCAGCAGTGGGAGGCTCCACCCACCCACCCACCTGGACGCTTCTGCACATGCACAGAAGCGTTGTGAAAGCGCAAGAGCACGAGAGCACAAGCAAGCCAGTAGTAAAATGGTTAGCAATCCACCACTGTTGGTATTACATGCTTGATTCATACTTGAATCTCAGGATGGGAACTATTCCAAAGAATATGGTGGTTACAGACTACGTTGCATGACATTCCCATGAACCAATTTTGTATCTAATTCTTTGATATTTCCTTTGTTCAAGTGGTTGTTCTGTGAGGTGGTTGAGTGTTCTCTCTTGTGGCTGCATGGATTCATATTAGTCAGTTGTTTTGTTTAACCTGAAGATATTTTTATATGGCTTGTGTAATTTGCATCATGATGTCACACACACTGTCTTGTATTATTTGTGTAATGACACTGTGATTCATGTATTATCCTTTCTCTCCTTGCCTGTCCCCATAGATTCCCATGCACACATTACCAATAAACAAGCCACTTTACATTTTACTTCTTTGCCAGTAATTGCATGAGAAACTATAATTGCCCCCTCTCCCACTAGATAGCAATTTATTTCACTGTCATAAAAAAATATATAATATATATTGTGTATAAACAGGTGCATCTATGTATGTGTTTGTAGCCAAAAAACATTTTAAAGTACTTTGTTTCTTTTCTCAGTTACGCCATCTATTAGTAATCTGATTTTTCTTCTTCTGGCCCTACTAGGTGAATTTCCGAGGCAGTATTCAGAAACTGATCCGGATCCGAAATCCCTGGGGAGAAGTTGAATGGACTGGAAAATGGAATGATAAGTGAGTGTTAAACTTGAAGACCAGAGCTATTTGCTGTCCAGTGTGAGCAAAGATTTCACATGATGTTTTGCATCATGAATGATCAAACTTTAAATAGTTGGTTTCCTTCAAAGCATGTTAGAAACTATTGACCCAAATTCCTTGTGTTTTCTGTAGCACTTTAATGAGATATCTTCTTTTTTGGTGCGGTACATAATCCTCATTCATAAAAGGTTATAGATTTCCTTAGTTTTAATACCAGACCCCTGCAGCTAGCAATGAGGGAAAGATGCTCTTTTACTTTCCTATTATAGCTGCTGCTCCTACAGCTTTGGGCCTAAGCATGGATGCATTTCTGCATTATGAACTGTCAGTATAGTTGCTCCTTCCATCACCTGTCAAAGTTGTAGGAAATTTTTGTTGGCTTTAATGAAGAGTGTGTGTGTGTGGGTAGGTGGGTGAATCTAGTTAATTTAGTGCATCAGCAGGTACATTCAATAAAGTATTGCACAGGTAATCCTCAACTTACAACCACAATTGAGCCCAAAATTTATGTTGCTAAGCAAGACATTTGTTAAGTGAGTTTTGCCCCATTTTACAATATTTCTTGCCCCAGTTGTTAAGTGAATCACTGGAGTTGTTAAGTTAGCAACAGGGTTGTTAAATGTACCTGGTTTCCCCATTGACTTTGCTTGTCAGAAAGTTGCAAAAACTGAAGACGTGATCCTGGGATACTACAACCGTCATAAATATGAGTTAATTGCCAACTGCCTGAATTTTGATCACATGAATCACCATGGGGAGACTGGAATGGTTCTAAAATGGTCATAAATTACTATTTCAGTG
The DNA here is from genome assembly GCF_051295495.1 of Thamnophis sirtalis. Lineage (NCBI taxonomy): Eukaryota > Metazoa > Chordata > Lepidosauria > Squamata > Natricidae > Thamnophis > Thamnophis sirtalis. The sequence goes on from NW_028261386.1 coordinate 50,229,859, forward strand.
ATGTTGTAACTTTGAACAGTCACTAAATGAACTGTTGTAAGTCGAGGACTACCTGTATTGTGCAAAGCTCAAATGTGAATATTAAACTTTCTGAAGAGAGACAATGGCAGGATATCCCCTTGTCTTAAATGTCAAAGAGAAGGAGACACCTAGATGAGTTGAGTGACCTGGTCTTTATTAGATGTACTGTCTATAGTTCATTAGACTGAGGGAAACAGTATTCTTTAATAAATCTCTAGCTTATTTGTACAAAAATAAACTCTGTCAGTTTTCAAGCATGCTGTTTTTTCTATTTGTAGATTAGTATTATTCATTTTAAATAATCAATTGAAATCTCAAGGCAAGATTGCCAAACAGAAGGACATCAAATCCAACTGATATATAAAAACATATCTTAAAAACGTAACTTTTATTTTTAGCTTTCCTTGGTCAAGATGGCCCTATGATAACTTCCTGTTTTTATATCTCTATTTAGCCATGGTTGTTTTTTTTCAAGCCATGGACTTATATTTTAAAATGAATTCTCATCTTCAGAAAAAAGAATTAAATATTTCCTGTTCTTTGGAAAACATGCACCTTTTTATTTTACTGCTAAATACACATCTTTTCTTTATCTTCTTTTTCTGTTTTATTTCTAGTCCTTTTCTGTATTAGTTATTATATATAGCTTTTGTATTTTTCCAGATTGTGAATAATATACTTGTAGAACTAAACTACGGACATGTGCATTTTATTGCACGCATAATATTTCAAGTTTATTTGCACTTATTTCTTGTTACTGATCTCTAAGGTTAATTTAACAAGTCAATTTTAATTATATCTTTCAAAACAAAACAAAACAAAGCTATAATGACCATTACGATCATCCATAATTGTTCCTATGATAAACATGACTGGGCATTTGTGGAGTTAATATGTCATGAAAACCCAGTCAACTATTACAGAGGGCAATTTTTAAGTAAAGTATCCTTGAATTATTTTTCGTGAAATTAATGTTCCTCATCACCAATAGCATCGAAAAATGGAAGAAAGGGATAATATTGAAAGGATGAGCCTGGCAAGTCCCTTTCTCTAATGATTTAATTTTTCATCTTCCTCTGACTGCATTGAGGACCTAAAATATTAGATAAGTCTCTCTGTGGTGGCTTATTGGGCTTTTCTAGAGATAATAAAATAAGCACCATTGCTTCTTGTAAAAATGGCTGTTATTTGAGGTATCCCTGGCCAAGGTCAGCAACAACTTGCCACAGTGAACTTGCCATAGCCAACTTGCCATGTTCAACTTGTTGTAACCAACTCACTGTGGCCAACTCACTCTGGGACAACTTGCTGTGGGACAAGAGTTACACTAATACCGAAGAAATAGTCAAATAGAATCTTTAAAGAAAGGATGCCAAAGGAGGGACAAAATAAAATGTGAATGACAAAAATTCACAATTCATTAAATTTAATTGTTGAATTGTCATGCAATAGTTGTCCCATGGCGAGTTGGACATAGCGAGTTGTCCTGCAGTGAGTTGGCCATGGTGACTTGTCTGTGGTGAATTAGCCAGGATAAGTTGACAATGGTGAGTTGTCCCATTCTGCTCTGGCCATATCTCACAGGTTGACAGAGGTGAATATGTATCTTGGGGGTAGAAGCAGACTGTGCTAGCAAATGCAAACATTATGAGATTGGATTTTCTTCAGCCAAATTGTTGAGGCTGTCCAAGATAATACAATCACTATTCATAATTCTGAGTCTAAAACTTCAAATAATGTTGGTTTCCTACATTTAGATGTCCAAACTGGAATGGTATTGATCCAAAAGTGAAAGAGAGCTTGACCAGACAGCATGAAGATGGAGAATTTTGGTATGGCTAGTGACTTCCTGGGAACTGGGAAAGAAGGACAGTATGTAATCGCCCTGTAATGCTTAAATAAGTTGTCAGATACTTTATTTCATCAAACTGTAACAGGGATACAGATGGAAATAAACATATTAAATTTTGGTCCATATCATTATATGGGGGCCATAGAGGATCAGAAGAAAATTGTTTGTATAAGAAATGTTTCATTTCTAGGTGGGAAATATCTGTCCGTTATGTTGAGGTTCTATTGCTAGAGAATAGTTCAATTTTCTTCACTCTTTTGCCCTCTAGATAACGTTGGATTTCAGCTCTTACAATTCCCAGTCAATGTGAATAGAAAAAAAAAGATGGGAATTGAAATCTGACATATCTTGAGGCGTGACGCTGTGACAAGATAACTTGTCAAGGAGGCTTGCTGTCATAGTGACCAATGATTTTTCTTGGTTTTCTTTGAAGCTGTGACAGCAGAAGGGGAGAAGCTTGTCTGAAATGGCTTTTCTAAGTATGGTATTTATGGCATTACTCCACAGGATGTCATTTAGTGATTTCCTGAGGCATTATTCTCGTCTTGAGATCTGTAATTTGACTCCAGATACTCTGGCCACTGACAAGTATAAAAAATGGAGGTTGAACTTGATAGATGGAAACTGGAGAAAAGGTTCCACGGCTGGTGGATGCCGAAATTATCCTAGTAAGTAAATTTTCAGCCTCTACATGCCTTCATATCCATGAATATATCTTATGACTATAACCATGTTGCTTGTATCTTTAAAATTTATATTGTTTTATTTGTTTCCTAGTATAATTTGATTGCTTATTAATAACCTATGACTATCACTAGATGTTGTATCTTATGATTCTTGATGAATGTATTCTATTTTATTTTTCTTTATGTACACTGAGGGCATACGCACCAAAGACAAATTCTTGATGAATGTATTCTATTTTATTTTTCTTTATGTACACTGAGAGCATACGCACCAAAGACAAATTCTTTGTGTGTCCAATCACACTTGGTCAATAAAGAATTCTATTCTATTCTATTCTATTCTATTCTATTCATATATGTTCTGTTGTATCTTCCTAATAATCTATGAATAATAGAATTGCCTAGAGGTAGTCTTTGACTTATAACAGTTGCCTAACTACTGTTTGAAATTATGACAGGCCCGGAATGGGTGCTTTATGGCCAATAAAGCCCTCCCTAATTGTGGGTAGTTTTAATATGATGTCACATATAGGCACAGATCTATCAGTTAAATTATTGGAGTTTTAATTGTTTAAAAAAAGATACCCACATCCCTCATCTGGAAGAAAATCATTCTAAAGTTTGCTTGTAGCTTTACTTTTATAAGCACTCTTAAAATGAGCACACCACTCTAAAATGTGTAGGGCTGCATCTTTCCAAGCTACAATTCCTTATGAAGATCAGTATAGCCTGGGCATAATTCGAGTGACCTCCTTTCTTTTATTCAGATACGTTTTGGACGAACCCACAATATTTGATTAAACTTGAGGAAGAAGATGAGGATCCAGATGACCCAGAAAGAGGTTGTACCTTCTTGGTTGGTTTGATTCAGAAACACCGTCGGAAGCAGAGGAAGATGGGAGAGGATATGCACACAATTGGCTTTGCAATCTATGAGGCAGGCTCTTTTTTTTCTCTGTTAAACCAAATCTTGAGATAAAGATAATGGATCACTTCTTTCTAGCTGCAGAATTGACACATTCAGGAATATCTTGTAAATGAATTGCAATGTTAAAGATTCATGCAATCCTCTCAAATGAATTATACGGCACCTCTTTTTTTACCATAAGTGTACAGTTCATTAAAACAGTTGAATGAAATAATGATTTATGCAAAGGTGTGGAACCTTTTCCATTCTAAGAGCTAGATTACTATTTGGGAAATCTCACAGGAGCTAAACAAACGAGATTGGTTGGATTTCTTTTTCTCTGAAATCTCATCTTGGGCAGAGGTGGGTTGCTCCCTATTCGGCCCGATTCGGCCAAACTGGTGGTGGTGGCGGGAGCCTCCATCCACCCGCCCAGACGCTTTTGCACATACGTAGAAACGTTGCGCGCAAGCATGCACATGAGCACGAGCGAACCGGTAGTAAACCAATTAGTAGTCCACCACTGATCTTGGGCCACTTCCTTTCATTGAGCAGGGAGAGGTATGGCTTAACTATGTCTGGCTTTTTCTGATCTCAATCTTTTAAATTTTTACCTGTGTAAAATCAATGCATGTTATGCTCCATTATATATTTGGGACTTACACCCCATCTCTTACAGTCATTTTTATTTATTTTTTTCATTTTATTTATCCTTTGCAGTCAATCATAACTCTGCTTTTTATGATGTATTTTTCAAAATTCCTAATGGATTTGTGGGCTCAAAGGATTTGAGGCCAGTAAGAAATAAATAAGTCAAAACTGTTCTAGTAAAATTTGAATTTGAATTCCTTTCTTTATTCAAACTGTATGCCTACAGATCAGTAAATAGAGCAGTTTACTGTTATTTAGTAAAAAAAAATCACAACCAATAAAAATGTCTACGTATGTTGAGTATGATTAAAATCAAAACTGTAATCAGTATTAGACCATGAGCATTCAACAATTCAGTTGAAATTAAGAATGGCAAGAAGTAATTAGTCACCATATGCTGTGTGGAAGAGTTCTGTCTGAATAGCTTTTAGAGATTGAGAGATATCTTAATTCTACAGGGTGGCTATTCCATAAGGTTAGAGCAATAGTTAAGAAGCTACTTCCTGGGAAGAATCGTTGTTCTGTGTTATTAATAAAAAGTGTATAATTTGTTTTTCTTTTTGCTCTTCCACAGGTGCCTGAACAGGTATGTGGTGTATTTTTTTTTTTGTAAAACAGAACAATTTCCAAATATTTATAGACATTATTAACTAAACATTGTATTTAAAAGGGAGTCTCCCAATATTAAAGCGATAGAATTGAATATACTGTTTTAATTGTGGAAATTTTGCTCTTCATAATCTTTTGCAAACAATTATCCATAACAGAAGTTCAAACTGGGCAAGTTGAGATCTATTGTTTTTGGCAGGGTGGGGGTAGATGTTGAGGCTTTTCATTTTTGAAAACCTGTAGATGGTTCAAAAACTATCTGTGGTAAAAGTAAGCATCAGGCATTTAAAACACCAATTTTGGTTTGCAGTGCACTTGTGGGAGTCTGTAAATTTACAGCCCTTGTGGTTCCTCCCACACAGCCATCCAGACTGCTATCTTGGTTTTTGAATTTTGGTAGATGTAGATATTCTGGAGAACCCTCCTGTCATGCAAATTAACAGAATGTAGCTTCATCTTCTGATGTGATAATGTTATATTGTTCTACTAAGTTATCTGAGTAGGATTCTGGTGGTTTAAGAATAATAATTTCCATTTTATCCTTTCCTTTCATGAAGCTTTCTGCCCAAAAGAAGGTCCATCTGAGCAAAAACTACTTTCTCACAAACCGAGCAAGGGAACGATCCAATACATTTATCAATCTTCGGGAGGTGTTAAATCGATTCAAGCTTCCCCCAGGAGAGTATATTATTGTGCCATCCACCTTTGAACCCAACAAGAACGGGGACTTCTGCCTCAGGGTTTTTTCTGAAAAAAAAGCTGAATCACAGTACGTCATACATTTACTAATCCACTTTCTCTGTCTTTTATATCGATGGAATCCATGAATATGAAAATATTACTGTAACACGCTCTACATGGGGCTGCCCTTGAAAAGTGTTCGAAGACTTCAGTTAGTCCAGAACACAGCCGCGCGAGCGATTGTGGCTGCACCCAGGTACACCCACATCACACCTATCCTCCGCGAGCTGCACTGGCTACCCATTAGTCTCCGGACCCACTTCAAGGTGCTGGTCGTCACCTATAAAGCCCTACATGGCATCGGACCTGGGTACCTGAGAGACCGCCTCCTGCCGATTACCTCCCATAGACCGATTAGATCTCACAGGTTAGGTCTCCTCCGGATTCCATCTGCCAGCCAATGTCGGCTGGCGACTTCCTGAGGGAGAGCCTTCTCTGTTGCAGCTCCAGCCCTTTGGAACGACCTCCCTGTGGAGATCCAGACCCTTACTACCCTCCCAGCCTTCCGCAAAGCCACCAAGTCCTGGCTGCTCCAGCAGGTGGGGGGGCTTGTGAAATATCCAGCCCCACGGTAACTGTGAATGTTGCATATTTTAAAGTGTTGTTTTGTTTATTTATCCCCTTCCCATGTTTATTGTAAGCCGCCCGGAGTCCTTCGGGAGTGGGCGGCATACAAGATCAATAAACTCAAACTCAAACTCAAACTTAGAAATAAGAAAACAGGCCAGAGATATTGAAATCCATAGCTGAAGATCTATAGGGAAAGCTAAAAGGAAAGAGAATTATTTTTGAGGCCAGTGTCAGAAATGAGCCATAACAATGAACCTATATTTAACTTTAGTTCTGTAGGGCTCATACTTTTTATACTTTCTTATAATATCTGTTTTTATATTGGTTGTGAATTGGAAACTAGGGGGAATATCAGCAGAGATCTCAAATCTAAAACAATGATGAAGATTGCTGATGAAGATGAGAAAAACAAAATTTTAAAAAATTGAACCAAGATCCACTATATCTTTGAACCAAGATCCACTATATCTATATCCTCTGCCTTTCTTCCCATTGAAATATATATTTTTAAATGCTAAACATTATTTTATCCTTTCCCTTCATGAAAATCCCTGATAAATAAGAATGATATCACAAATAAAATCCCCTAAGATTAATTAAAGGCCTGTTAAGAGACAAAGCAATTCATCCACAACAGGGTTGGGTTTCCGCTGGCACTACTGCCGGTTCCCTCATGTGCACATGTTGCATGCTTGATGCGCACTGCATGCACATGCACAGTGCAATTAAAATTGGTTTGCGCATGTGCAGAACTGAAAAATAAGATGGCGGCACCAATGGCAAAACCTGGGGAACTGGTTTGGGGGTATGGCAGGCCTGGGTTGCTGCTAGTTCCAGCAACCCAGATTGCCAAACCATTACCGGTTCGACTGAACCATTAGGAACCCACCGGTGATCCATAAGCAACATTGAGTACATCTATATTCAATATAACAGGCATGAAATACTCAAGAATGCCTAGATATAAAAACTGGTGCCAAAATGCCAATGAAATGGGTGCTTGATGCATTTCGGGAAGGAAGGTATTCCAAAATTAGAAAATACACCACCTTCTGCTAGCATTTATTTCTTTTATAACAAGAAATGTTGGACTGCCTTTCCTATTTTTAATAATATTTTAATAATAATATTATTATTTTAATAATAATAATAATAATAAACCTGGATCTCCATCAATATTCACAATCCTGTCAGCAGCCAAATCACATGTTTTGCCTAATTTTATTTAATCTTATATTTTGCATATTTTTTCACATTTTAGTATGTTTTATTTATTTTTTTAGATTCAAAAATATAGAAGCTACCGTACTTGAGACAAAATATTAGCATTGAGTTTGATCTGTATTCCAGTAATGTAATTGGCCTCACAGAGATCCTAGAAGTAGTCAAATATGGCAGGGCTATAATTCGGTGATGCATTTGCTCAGGTCTACTTCCTCTGAAAAAAGGCAAAGGTGGTAGAAAGCATCCTGGGAAGCTAGGGAGGAAATAGGAAGGTAGAACTTGGCATCCAACATTTGAGGGCATCTCTAAAATATATTTTCAAAATTTCAAATATATTAGCCAGTCTCACTAGTTCAACTTCTGGGAGTTGGTGTGCTGATATTTGAGAGCATCTCTCAAATATACTTTCAAAATTCCAAATATATCCATCACCCAAAATTTAGGGACACCCTTCCTCAAAGAGTGTTATGTTAGCCTTTTGAAGTAGACCAAGCCAAGAAACAGTCCATAAATTTGACTGGGGTGCAAAATGGAGTCTTGAAGTTCTGACTGTTCCACTGAATTTATTTCTAGTGCTTCTTGTTTTTGTAATCATTTCTGTACACTGTAGATTCTGTAAGGTCATCTGTATACAAATGCTTGTGTCCACTGAAAGCCACAAATCATATGGCTGTGTATAAGAATATTTATTCATTTCTTACTCTATTTTGACATCTTTTTTTAAAAAAAAAATATTGTTTTAGTATTTTTCTGTGTGATTGTCCAGATAACCAAAAATGGTAATGTTGCAAGTATGTGCCTTTTCTGTGGATAGTTCTAAAAATACTTTTCCACAGGTGGCTCAGTGTATTCATAGCTTCACCCTGCCCCAGTTGTGTTCCTCTTCCTATCTGAAAGTCAATCATCTTTTTTGTGTTAACTCATCTATGTTTATTTGTAGAGTTGTTGATGATGAAATTGAGGCCAATATTGAAGAGGTATGTTAGCTAATATGAATATTTGTTTTGACTGCAGTCGGGCTGCATAAGCCAGGATTCCCAGTTGGTCATACTGGTTGGGAATTCTGAGAGTTGTCTTATATCTCTTGTCTTATCTACTTACTGTATATCTGAGTATATTTGGTATATCAGTATATCAGGTGGGATGGGCACCTTTGTGAACATTTCATGTTTAAGTTTGTGGTACCTCTGAACATTGGTCAAACTGCAGATACACTTTCTGATAGAGTAGCCAGATGTTGATTGATTCAGAAAAACATTTGATTCGCGGGGAGGAAGACCAAGTAAGACTCCACATTAGTCTCTGGCTTATAAAAGTTAATTCTGCAGTATTACACTGCAAAAGATGACTTATAAAACTTTAAGTCTTCAAAAAGACATAGAAACAGCAATGTTAAAGGATAGAGGCAAAACAAAAGATATGCTAAATACATTTAAGGCACATTTTCTTCTTTATGAAATAGCAACTTCAATAAGCAGCAGCTTTTAAATTTTTCTTTCACTTTCCTTGGCAATTATTTTCTTTCCTAGAAAGAACTCACTGAAGATGAAATTGAACCCAATTTTAAGAAATTATTTAAACAATTAGCTGGAGAGGTGAGTAAATGAATGTTCCATGGGGAAAAATACACAGTTCTCTGGGCCATCTACCATGTTTCACCGAAAATAAGACAGAGTCTTATTTTCTTTTGACCTCCGAAATAAGTGCTTGGCCTTTTTGGGGGGAGACCTTATTATTTTTGAGGTTTAGAAGACAGCGAGCATGGTCACCTCATGGCTGCTGCTGTGTTGCTATATTTTTGGTGTAGGATTATTTTCATGGAAGAGCTTATTTTAGTGCATGCGCTCAAAAGGCCGATTGGGCTTATTATCCGGGGAGGTCTTATTTTCAGGGAAACAGGGTATGGCTGAAGTAAGATTCTAAAATACCACTGAAGAATACGACTTGATAAAAATAATTTAATTAGTTTCAGAAGCAATATTTAGCATACATGTTCTTAATGCTATTTTTATCTCATCTTTTACCAGGATGCTGAGATCTCAGCCTTTGAACTGTGTAATATTCTGAAAAAAATCTTAGCAAAACGTAAGTATTTCCTTCTTCTCTTTCTTGCTTTAGCCTTGCCTGCCTGAGTGCTCTCCGCAGAGTCTGTGCTATAGTTTCCATTATCCCCTGTATTATTGGACTGAAACCCCAGAATTCATCTGGGGGATGAATAAGCTGGAGAAAAATTAGTTTGAAAACATGCTGTCAGTGGTCATGAAACCAGCTTCACCTTAGATGCTTAAGAGCAAAGAAGATCCAGAGCATCCCAAGATGTGAAATGTGGGCCTGATTAAATATCCAATTCCTCTGCTCTTGGATCAATTCTGTGAGAGAAAAAATAACTCAATTTTCAGGATATTTTATCTTCATAGGAAGCCAGCTAAATAAATTGGACAGGCAATGCATGGTTTTCCCAGTAGTAATGTATGGCTGTGAGAGCTGGACCATAAGGAAGGCTAAGTGACGAATAATTGATGCTTTCAAATTGTGGTGTTGGAGAGGACACTTGCAAGGAGATCAAATAATCAGTCAATCTTAAGGAAATCAACCTTGACTGTTCTCTGGAAGGACAGTTACTGAAGCTGAAGCTCAAATACTTTAGCCATCAAATGAGAAAAGAGGACTTATTGGAAAAGACCCTGATGTCGGGAAATATTGAAGGCAAAAAGAGAAGGGGATGAGATGGTTAGATAGTGTCATCTATCTAAATAGGAGGGAGACGGGGGACTCCCTACAGGGTAAGGCTGAGGAGTATGTCCAGTTCTTGGCGGACAAAGTTGCCCGGTTTCGAGCGGACCTGGACTCCACCCCAGTAGATCCAGCCGAGACACAAGGAGAAGACTTGGCAAACCATCTCTGGGTTGAGTTTCAGGAAGTTGCCTCTGGGGATGTGGACAAGGCTATGCGAGCTGTGAGCGCCTCCACCTGCGTACTGGACCCGTGTCCCTCCTGGCTGGTTGCCAACAGCAGTGAGGTGACACGAGGCTGGATCCAGGCGGTTGTTACCGCCTCTCTTCGGGAGGGGTACTTCCCCACCGCGCTTAAGACAGCGGTGGTAAGACCCCTCCTGAAGAAACCGTCCTTGGATCCAGCTGTTCTTAATAACTATCGTCCAGTCTCCAACCTTCCCTTTGTAGGGAAGGTTGTTAAGAAGGTGGTGGCTCTCCAGCTTCAGCGTACCTTGGAGGAAGCTAACTATCTTGACCCCTTCCAGTCTGGCTTCAGACCCGGTTACAGCCACTGTTCCCTCTAAGGTGCGCGGCCGCGCGGCCGCACACATGGCAAGAAACCCCCGCGCAGAGGTTTCTAACTGCCGCGCAGAGGTTTCTTTCAAAGCAAACGTGGGGAAGTCCTTTGCAGGCGGCTAGAACTGCCCGCCCGCAAAGGACCTCCCCAAACTTGTTTCAGCGGCAGCCTGGGCGGCAGCGTCATACAAGCTGTGGAAGGAGGGGGAGGAGGAGGGAACCAAAGAGAGGCTTTTACCGAGTCTGCGCCCCACAGCCAGGACCGTCCTGGCGCCTCAAGCCGCGTTTCTTCCTGCAAAGCCCTTCTGGCGTCAAACGGAACTCTCGGGTTGCCCGAAGGGCTTTGCAGGAAGAAACGCGGCTTGAGGCGCCAGGACGGTCCTGGCTGTGGGGCGCAGACCCGGTAAAAGCCTCTCTTTGGTTCCCTCCTCCTCCCCCTCCTCCTCCTCCTCCTCCTTCTTTCTGGAGCCCCTTCCTCAAAGATTTGGTACCAAAGCAATGGCGGTGAGGAAGTTGTGTCTTTTGGATTTTGCACTGTTGTCTTTTCAATGGTTCTCAGACTGGTTGAACCTTTAGCAGCTGGGGTGATATTCTTTACTGTTAAGGTTACAATTGGATGTGTTGGACAAATCTTAAAAGATGAAACTTTTATTAAAACGTTTGACTTAACTAAAAACGTCTTCCTTTTTCTTCTTCTTCTTAAATATGATTTATTTATTTATTTTTACTTCAGAAGTTTGATGACCGTTGTACAAACTAATCCAACCTAAATGTAGAGGAGGAGAAGAAGGGGGGGGGGTTAAAAAGAGCAGAGGAAAAAGAAAAGAAAGCATGAAGAAACATAAAGAAAGGGATGGGAGGGAGGGAAGGAAGGCACTTTATGTTGAAACAGAAAATATTATATAAGGAAGAAAATTGAAATAACTTAGGAAGGAAGGAAGGAAGGAAGGAAGGAAGGAAGGAAGGAAGGAAGGAAGGAAGGAAGGAAGGAAGGAAGGAAGGAAGGAAGGAATTGCACTTAATATTGAAGGAAAAGAGAATGAAGGAAAAATTATTGGAAGGATTGAAAGAAGGAAGGAGGAACAAAGAATTACACTTAATATTGAAATGGAAAAGAAAATATAATGAATGAAAGAAGAAGTATAGGAAGGGAAGGAAGGAAGGAAGGAAGGAAGGAAGGAAGGAAGGAAGGAAGGAAGGAAGAAAGAAAGAAAGAAAGAAAGAAAGAAAGAAAGAAAGAAACAAAGACTGTTGAAACAGAAAAGATAATATAAGGAAGAAAATGGAAAGACGTATAGGAAGGAAGGAAGGAAAAAAGGAAGACAATGTTGAAATGGAAAAGAATATAAGGAAGAAAATGGAAAAAAGTATAGGAAGAAAGGAAGAAATGTACTTAATATTGAAACAGACAAGGGAATGAAGGAAAAAATATTGGAAGGATTGAAAGAAGGAAGAAAGAATGGAAGGAACAAAGACAATGTTGAAATGGAAAAGAATATAAGGAAAAAAATGGAAAAATGTTAGGAAGGAAGAATTACACTTAATATTGAAACAATTGAATATAATGAAGGAAAAGGAAACAGGAATAAGGGAGGGACGGAGGACTTCAGCTCCCAGAATTTCCCTGGCTGAAGAATTCTGGGAACTGAAGTCCACCCCTCGTAAAGTGATCAAGGCTGGGAAAAGAATCCACACTAGTAGGGACAATGCAAGCTATGCTTCACCCCGTCAGTCCATCTTAGCGTGCAAGAAAGACATCAGACAACGCCATAGTTGCTATGGTAGCATTTGGCTATGCGCAGCGATGCTCTCCTGGTCTTTATGGGTGGGAGGGGGGCAGTTGAGCTATGATGCTAATCCCCTCGTGGGAACACAGAGGGTGGGAGAAGAGAACCAAAGAACTTCAAACTCCAAGGTTCTGGAGTGGAGAATAAGGGGATCAACTTTGTCTAAATGATATTGACATATAAAGAACGGTTGTAGGAACTGGGTATGTCCAGTTTGATGAAAAGAAGGACTAGGGGAGACATGATAGCAGTCTTCCAATATCTCAGGGATTGCTCCAAAGAAGAGGGAGTCAAGCTATTCTCCAAGGCACCTGAAGGCTGGACAAGAAGCAATGGATGGAAACTAATCAAGGAGAGAAGCAACCTAGAACTAAGGATAAATTTCCTGACAGTGAGAACAATTAACCAATGGACCAACTTGCCTCCAGAAGTTGGGAATGCTCCAACACTGGAAGTTTTAAAGAAGATTTTGGATAACCGTTTGTCTTAAGTAGTGTAGGGTTTCCTGCCTAGGCAGGGGGTTGGACTAGAAGACCTCCAAAGTCCCTTCTGTCATTCTATTCTACGATTAGGGGACTGGAGGCTAAAACATATGAAGAATGGTTGCAAGAACTGGGTATAATGAAAAGAAGGAATTGGGGAGACATGATAGCAGTCTTCCAATATCTCAGGGGTTGCCACAAAAAAGAGGGAGTCAAGCTATTCTCCAAAGCACCTGAGGGCAGGACAAGAAGCAATGGGTGGAAACTAATCAAGGAGAGAAGAAACTTAGAACTAAGGAGAAAATTCCTAACAGTTAAAACAATTAACGGAACAGCTTGCCTCCAGAAGTTGTGAATGCCCCAACACTGGAAGTCTTTAAGAAGATGTGGGATAGCCATTTATCTTAAGTGGTGTAGGGTTTCCTGCCTAAGCAGGGAGTTGGACTAGAAGACCTCCAAGGTCCCTTCCAATTCTATTTCTATTGTATTCTCTATATTCTATTCTTTCTCTATTCTATTCTAATCTCTTCTGAACTAAATGTTTATCTAGAACTCAAATAAATAGCTGCTTTTTGGTTTTATTTTTTTTAATATTTATCAGTCTCTCTTTTATTCCATACTTCTGGTTGAAAGACTATTCTATGTCATGCTAAACAAATGCATAGTCTAGTGGCGGCGGGAGCTCGCTGGCATCTTCAGCAGCAGCCCTGCCTCCTGTGAAAAAACCGAAGATGGAGCAGATCCACGCAGATGACGTTGCTGCAACATGACTGGAGGAGGAATTCTGGGAGTTGAAGTCCACAAGGCTTAAAGCTGTCAGGTTTGAAGACCCCTGGGGTTTTTTTCCTAAAGGGTTAGGGGTGCGAGGGTCTTGTAACTTGACAGCTTTAAGACTTGCACGCTTCAATGCCAGAGTTTCTGAGCCAACATTTTGGTTGCTAAGCAGGAGCGTTGTTAAGTGATACTGATATTATATAACACTTTTAATTAAGCGGGTACCTTGAATAAACATAACTTTGAGTTTCAAATAATACTGATTTCGTTGTTGTCTTAGGTGACATCTGTGAAAAAAATTCAGGTGCTCAGGCATGAAAATGTGCCGCTCAAACACTATACATTTCCGCTCACACTGAAAAAAAATTAGAGGGAACATTGGTTACAGCACAGAAACCGCTTTGGTCGCATTGACCGATGATCTCTGGAGAGCTAGGGATGGAGGCCATGCTTCCATCCTAGTTCTCCTGGACCTCTCAGCGGCTTTCGATACCATCGACCATGGTATCCTTCTGCGACGACTGCGGGAGATAGGGGTGGGCGGCACTGTTTTGCAGTGGTTCTCCTCCTATCTCTCGGACAGGTCGCAGTCGGTGTTGGTGGGGGGGCAGAGATCGTCCCTGAGGCCCCTAACTTATGGGGTGCCGCAGGGGTCGGTCCTATCCCCCCTACTATTTAACATTTACATGAAACCGCTGGGCGAGATCATCCGGAGGCACGGGATAAAATACCACCAATATGTGGACGATACACAGTTGTATCTGTCCGCCCCGTGCCAACTCAATGAAGCGGTGGACGTGATGAACCGGGGTCTAGAGGCCGTTAAAGACTGGATGAGAGCAAACAAGCTGATACTCAACCCAGACAAGACCGAGTGGCTGTTGTGTTTTCCTCCCAAAAATTTGACCAACATACCATCACTCAGGCTGGGGGGACAAAACTTACACCCCTCAGAAAGGGCCCGCAACTTGGGAGTCCTCCTGGACCCACAGCTGACTTTTGACCACCATCTCTCAGCTGTGACCAGGGGGGCATTTGCCCAGGTTCGCCTGGTGCACCAGTTGCGGCCCTACCTGAATCGGGAGGCCCTCACAACAGTCACTCGAGCCCTTGTGATCTCCAGGCTGGAATACTGTAATGTGCTCTACATGGGGCTGCCCTTGAAGAGCATCCGGAGACTTCAGCTAGTCCAGAATGCGGCCGCGCGAGTGATCGTGGGCGCACCACGGTTTGCCCACATAACACCGATCCTCCGTGAGCTGCACTGGCTACCTGTCGATCTCCGGGTGCACTTCAAGGTCCTACTCACCACCTATAAAGCGCTCCATGGTAGTGGATCTGGCTATTTGAGAGACCGCCTTCTGCCAATTACCTCCCTGCGTCCCATCAGATCGCATAGAGTTGGCCTCCTCCGTATTCCATCCGCCAGTCAGTGCCGACTGGCGACTACCCGGAGGAGAGCCTTCTCTGTTGCGGCTCCGACACTATGGAACAATCTCCCCGTGGAGATTCGTACCCTCACCACCGTCCAGGCCTTCCGCACAGCCCTCAAGAACTGGCTAGCCCGTCAGGTCTGGGGCTAAGCCTATTTTCGCCCCTCCCGAATGTTGAGTGAATGTTGAGTTTTATTGTTTAATTTATTTTTGTTCACATTTCTTTTTGCACTGTCCTACACTCCCTTTCCTTTGTGATTGTAAGCCGCCCTGAGTCCCCTCAGGGAAAAGGGCGGCCTATAAATGCTCAATAAATAAAAAAAAAAATCAAATAAAAAAAAATCATCAGCACAGTGGACATAAATTCAGATTCAGGGAGACATTGGAGGACCTGGTGTGCTATGGTCCATAAGGACACTAAAAGTCGGACACAACTTGGCTACTGAACAACAGAGCTGGTTGGTTCCTTCTGCATATTTATTTGTATCTTTCTTAAAGCCCTAAGGCATTTCCAAAGTTCTGCATGTCCATAGGATTTGATTCAATGAATCAAAGCATTTACTTCTTTTTCACTTTGATTTTAATACTGGATGATTGTCAAACTTACCGTTATTTGAACCTCATATGTCTGAATGTTCTTTGTACAGCTTCACACAGATGTAATTATAGCTGAGCCTGCCCTTTTTGCTGAGCATGTTACTTTTTTGGCTAATCATCATAGTTGTAAGGAGTGAATATCAGAAATGAGACTTCTTAGGTTTATCATATCTAAGAAGCAAACATCTGGATTAAATGCAAGAGTAGAGTGAAAGATATCTCTATTTTTTGCTGCCATCTTGCCATTGTCCTTTTTTTGCAGCACAGATAATAGTAGACTTTAGAATTTCTCAGTCACGTTACTGATTGTGAAATGCGCCTTACAAAAAGATCATCTGACACTTTATTGTTGTTTGATTATATGCAAAAGTTCTTTTTTCAGGCATTTTAAGTGATATTGTTAATACATTCTCTTCTCTTGGTGTGGCAACTTTATTAATTTTTTTCTTTGCCCTTAATTGAATTGTATATTCAAATATTACAAGCCACCTTTCTAAAATCAAAGCCTTCAGAGGTAATAAAGCAACTATTAAAATGCTCCAGTAGTGAAATATTGTAAGAAAAGATAATAATTCATAAAAGCTTTAAAATCTCATTAAAATATAATTTGGCCAGTTTGAAAACAAAACACCACATGTAGACAAAAGCAACATAGTTAATAAAGCACAGCCATTAAACTTTATGAAAGAAAACCTTTTAAAATTTTGCAAGCAAAGAAGATGACTTTGGGCTTGAAAAAGCCTTATTCTTTAATGAATGTTAATTTATTATTGCAATAAAAGACTAATAGAACCTGCAGCATGGGCAAGAGAAGGAAGTTATCAGTGCTTAAAATTAGCTTTTTAAAGAAATGAAATAGAACTAGATGACTAGAATAATTGCAGGACCAGCAAAAGATTTTAAAGTCTTAGGACGATTTCTATGTGTAACACATTTGCTGTTTTTCTTTGCAGGTCAAGATATTAAATCTGACGGCTTTAGTATTGAAACTTGCAAAATCATGGTTGATCTATTAGATGTATCCTTCAGTGTATGTTGTACATTTTCTGTTTGAGGCGCTAGTAGGGAAAAGTAGGGGCAGCAAAATTATGGATGGTCATTAAAGTAGTATGATGAAGATCAACCTGGTAAGAGAATGGTCAAGAGTTTATCGTATGCTTTTTCAGTGTCCTGGTTAATGAAATCCTTCTCATAGTTAAAGTCTTCTGTATTTAATAGTTGTATGCTGCATCTCATCCCTTGGGTAAATGGATAGGAACATGCCAATCATAGCTGTTTTATTTTACCAGATAGTGTTTGTCTGAAAAGGGCATATTGAGTAGCAGGATGTTCCACGTTGAACTGCCAAGATTCAGTTCAGATTGTGGCGGGATGTACATTTATAAGTATTGAAATTGAAGGGTGACATATCTATAGCTATCATGTATCTTTAAAAAAAAATGGTAGCAAGGCTAGGAGGAGATTTTAGACTAAGAGCTTGGGGACACACCTATCAAACAAACAAAATAATAGTGCTAAGCTATATGGAACTTGAGTATGATCCTTATTCATTCATTATATGTTCGTAAACAGAGAAGGATGCAACTAGTTACTATATTTCTGCCTTTATTCACATGTGCAAAGAATACTTTTGCCTATACCACATTTAAAGCTTAAATCAGGCAAACCCTACTTGGGCTAAAAAATTATCACTAGATGGCAGTAACAAAATACAGAAAATTGTAACAGGCCAACCATCTATTTGTGGTCTGGACGTTTGAAGTCAAAATTTGGCATACCTAATAAAATCAAAATTCTTTCTGGAGTTCCATTGTATTGTTCTCCTGCACATCCCATTCTGCAGTTTTCCTGTCCTACAATTCTACCTCAGCTACCCAAGATCTTCTGCTTCTAATTACTCTGTTTGCTTTGTTCAGGAACATCTTCCCGAAACAAATGTGTAACTGTCAGGCTTATTTATTTATGCAGGATTTGGCTGTCCGCGTTGGAAATTCTTAAATCTGCAGTCTCAACAAAGTATCAAATTAGGAAAAGCCGACTTAATTTTTTTTTTAAGTATAAATCCATATAGTTCCCTTCCCTACTATAATTGTTTTTCCCCTCCCTGTCCTTCTCCAACGTCAAATGTTAGATTAATGCTTCTCGGAGAACAATTTTTTTTAACCATTGACATTCTATAACATTATGAATATACATGAAGTTGGGTAAACATGCAATGAAACAATAATATAAGACAAAATAGATCAATTACGTTATTCAGGTAGTCCGTGACTTACAACTGGT
This sequence comes from Thamnophis sirtalis, assembly GCF_051295495.1. Lineage (NCBI taxonomy): Eukaryota > Metazoa > Chordata > Lepidosauria > Squamata > Natricidae > Thamnophis > Thamnophis sirtalis. The sequence goes on from NW_028261386.1 coordinate 50,247,766, forward strand.
TGCTTAACAATTGTTTGAAGTTACAATGGACCTGCCCAGAGCTACTTAGAAAACTGTTTTCAGACTTAAAAGAGTTGCATACACCCCACAGTCATATGATTGCATTTTGGGCTCTTGGCAACTAGATAATTTGCAGCTTCCCGCAGTTATATGACTGTAATTTACAATTTGTTGCGGGTTTCTGGTATTAACTTCCAGTTTCTGGTAAAAAATGCCTGTTGGGGAAAATGAATTTCCTTAATGACTTTTGTAAAAAATAGTTGTAACTTCGAATATGAACACTTGATGCAAAAATACAAATACAAAAATACCAATGCACAATACAAAGAGCACCCCAACTCTGGCTGCACATTTGATACATCTTTATCTACTATGTACCCTCCACTCCAAGTTTCCCACCCCTCAAATACAGAAACAAAATGGTTACATAAAAAGGTGTCTATCACATACCTAAGAACAGGTTTCTTTCTACAAAAGTAGCAAGTGTTTAGTTGAAGGTAGCAAATTTGGAGCAAATAAGATTCTGCTCTGTAGACTGATGTGGGGGAATTATCAAAGAAAACTCCTACAGCACAGGTGTCAAACTCGGCATCACATTGCTGTCATGTGACGTATTGCAACATTTTTCCCTTCGCAGAGCTGGGGCGGGTGTGGCCCGGGGGCTGCCAGTTTAACATCCTTGTATCTACAGTGAGAGAATTTGGGATTTTTTTCTATTTAAATTGGAAATTTCTTTAACCAAAGCAGACTGATGGAAGTGGTAAACTGGGGCTGAAAGAATTCCACATACTTTGGACAAAGATTCAGAAATACCAGGTAAAAGTGGGCCTTTGATTGGGTAATTTTGATTATTTAAAATCTACTCTAGCAACATGGATTTTGTAGATTGGTTTTCTGGTACCAATAGTGTCATTAATATCAAGCAAGATACATTGTTGTTCTGAGTGCATGAAATTTAAGTAACATTGTCTTTTATAGTAGAAAGTGCAATTTGTTCGTTTGCTGTGGAATTCTGGGAGTTGAGGTCCATACATCTTCAAGCTGCCAGGGTTGAGAAATACTGACTTAAATAGTATTCCATCAAATTTATAGGGCCCAAGATTAATTCTCCAGAAGAAAAATAACACTTATTTTAATTTTATCAAGAGAACAAATGCACCTGAATAATAAATAGGAAATAAAAAGGGGCTATCTGCATATGTTTTCTTTTACTTTAGATAATGCAGTATTTTTAATAGGGAAAATGTTCTTTTTTTTACATTCTGTAGCAAATTTATCGGGATATGGATGTAGATCGTTCTGGCACCATGAATTCCTATGAGATGCGAAAAGCCTTGGAGCAAGCAGGTACTTTTCAATCAAATGTAGAGATCACCAAAGACTAATGATTAAGGCCTAATACATTATAGCCTCCCTCATCGTAGCTGCTTCCATAGGTGGTCCTGAAAAGTTGCAATACCCCATAGGTAGAATAACGTAGTCTAGTTTTCCCCAATGTCCTCCAGATTGTTCTTTTATCATTTCCACACTTCCCACCATGCCAGTGGGTGCCCTTTCTAAGAATGATGGGAAGCATAATTGGAGGACATCTAATTGGATAAGACTGGAAAAAAACAATTCCAACACTCGGGTAAGGGCTGTAGCAATATCGAAGCTTCTGCTTATGTGATCAGAATGTTTACCTTAATATATTAAAATGTTTTAAAGCATTTTACACCAGTTCCTTTTTGCTTTGTATTCAGCTGCATCAAGGATGCATCTGTAGCAATTAGACTTTTGCTTGTATTTCAGGATTTAAGTTGGATTGCCAATTGCATCAAGTCATTGTGGCCCGTTTTGCTGATGAGCAGCTGATCATTGATTTTGATAACTTTGTTAGGTGCTTGATTCGACTGGAGACTTTGTTCAGTGAGTATCTTTAATTTAGGCTGGTAAACTTAAAATAATGCTTTTGTTTAGTTTTTAACTTTACTGAGTTTCAGATAGACAATATGAACTGCTTCCTCACAACAAGATTTGTAGCAATGAAGTGCATATGTAAATTATGCACAATTCTTAAAATATAAAGGGCACTTTGAGAAAATAAATAAATTGACTTTCTAGCTTTAACTAACAGGTTGTAATTAGTTATGAAATTGAACAATGCTTTACATTCCCATAATTACACATCTTAGTTTAATTACAGACTTTTAGGGGCAGGTCTAATAGCTAAGAGTAGTAATTTTCTCCCTTGTTTCTCTTGATGAAATAGTTTTTGCTGCTTTTTTTCTTTCCTGTGAAAAACTGATGAACTTTATTAATTCAAACTCATTTTTTATCGCCTTGTAGAGATATTTAAGAAACTGGATACTGAGAAAACAGGAACAATACAGATGAATCTTGACACTGTAAGTTAGCAAGCCTGTCAAAAGCTAATGACACAAAGTCACTTTGGAGGAAAAACTTTGTGTTTGCTGGTTTAAAACAACCTTGAGTATGCATGATGTTTATGTATCAGGCACTGGAAATCTTCTATTAACTAAATATCTAGTTCACAGATATGCAATGTTTCTTTATTAAAGTTGCTAGGGACTAAAAACACAGGGCAGGAAATTTTGAAAAACACTAAGATAGCAGTTTCCATGCAGCTGTGGCTAACATATGACAAGCTATGCCTCAGGAGAACAGACTGCCATAATTAAGCCTTGTAGCAGGAGAAACTCATAAAAACTCATGTTTTTCTGTGCTTGCCTACACAGACTCCAGAAATAGATAATGCTTACAGGTTTTAATTAATTATATTAAGGAAATATTAATATACAACTCATTGCATATATTAAAATAATTCTGGACTATACTCCATCCTCTACAAGTCAAACTTGTTCATTATTTTTTCACATACTTTTCTTCTTGATTAAAACAATGTTTTGGCAGATATAGAAACCACTCAGCCCCTCTGCAGCCCTAAAAGCAGAACCATGAATTTGTTCTCGTGGCTGTATTTAAGCACAATCTTGTTAATAAATGCACCGGAGACAATGCAGCATTTCAGCAGACTCAGGGAGGGAATGGCAACATTAGATAGCATGGATATATCTTGTGCATTCTTAATTTAACTTGAAAACATGCATAACCCAATACACATCATTACCCTGGACATTGCAGAGCTTTTAAAATGCTGTAATTCATTATGTAAATATCAAGATATATATTCTACTTGAACACAGCAGAGTAGATGACAAAGAACAAAACAGATAATATAAATCAGCTTGAGAGCAACTTAATTGTGCCAGCTATTAGCTGCATTCCTCAAACATTTTGCTCGAGAAAGTTACTGCTCTATCAAAAAATGTTCTCAGGCTCTTTCCCAAGCCATGTTCAGAGTTTTTCATAGATTAAGAAACTAACACTATGATGTTCCCTAGCAAGGGGAGGCAACCTAGCATCATCTACTTATGTTTAAAATATCAACCCCATCAGTTCTTCTAGTCTAGCCAGTAGGAAAGCATTATGACCGATTGCTAATATGTGGTATAAGATTAACAATCTGCAAAACATCAGCATTTGTAAAAATATATCAGAGGAATTTGTATGTAGATTTGGGGCTTTTATGAAATGTAGTTTTCTGACTATTGTATTGTTTACAGATCCAGACAGAAAAGTTCTTAATTCTCCCTGTAAAGCAATGCTAGTCAAATTTGTCTAGAATTTGTGTCAAATTTACTTAGTTGACTCCAGCCTTTTTCTACATAAAAAATATTTTTGAAAAAAAACAAACAAATTTTATCTAAATTGTTATATATTTGTTTCAGGATGCTCATAGCATGTTTTTCCTTCTCTTCCACAGTGGTTGTGCTTTACTACCATATGAGAAAGCAATGAAAAAATGGCAAAAAGTTCTCTTGGGAATAAACATGGAACATATTTAATAAGGGCTTATTATACATCTTGTACTTACTGTGAAGCTGCTAAAGGAGAGTATTGAAAAAACAAAGCAACTGCCAAATAATCTTAATATATTAACTGTAACTTTTTATGTAATTCTATAGTATTTGCTTAAAGTCTTCCAGGTTTGCCATAAGGTAGATTTCTGGGAGTGGTTATCCTATTATTTCTAAGAGTATTGGGAATGGCTGCATTTTCTATTAAAAATTAGCTTTGTATTACAGATTATCTTAACCAACTGAAATCTGATTCACTGGTAAAGAATGCTTTTGCCACTCAAATAAAAGATAGTTCATAATGCTCTCAGATCAGATTTCCTTTTCTCTTTCCTATTTCTTAAGATTTTTTTAAAAAAATCTAGCAGTTGAATATACGTTAGTTATAAAGTGTCACATTATGTGACCACATCACTTAGCACAAGCAATCCTTTTGATATTGTTAATTTAATTCCACTAGCTACTAGGTGAAGAATTACCCTGAGTTACTCCAAGTCATTCCCAGCCTGGTCCCTTCCAACCCTGAGCTTTGGTAAGGCAAAGGACTGCTTGCTCTGGAACTCCTCCCACCCACCTATCTCCTTACCATCTGTGCCCTTTTGACCACTCTGCACAGCAGCATTCCTGGCAGCAGTGATGGACCTTCAGCAGCCTCAGCTAATCACCATTGCCCCCCCCCTCTACTTCAGCCCCAGTGCCACTGTTGGGGGGTGCTACCTCAAGCTGTGACCAGCCACAAGGTACAAAGCCCAGGCCGCCTTGTGCTCTGCAGGCCCTGCTGATCTTTGGCCACCTTCCTCCTGCAGCTGACCAGGTATGCCCGTTCTGACCCCATGCAAGAAAACTGCTGCCTGTGCCTTCTTTCTGAGCCTGTGCACACTGTTCTGGAGGTGGATGGAACTGAAGCACCCCTGTTGTTATAAGAGGGGCAGGCTGCCAAATGCCCAAATTTTGATCATGTGACCATAGGGATGCTGCAATGGCTGTAACTTCGGGTTCTGGACATCAATACCATTCACTCATTGCCACTGTAACTTCAAATGATTGTTAAACAAGGACTATAACTATAACACAGTGTTTATTTAGTTAATGATTAATCTTCTAGTATAAGAATGCATTTTCTGGATATGGATATTCCCATAAAGAGGCTTATACAATACACATGTGTGTATACACACAATTGTTGTACAAAGTTATCAGACTTCATCTTTGACACTGCCAACACATATTTTTGTCTCTAAAGCTTAATGAAAAGTTGAATGTCCAAAGGAGTAAGGGCCACAGGATGCTTGATGCAGCTGGGTAGATTACCATAATTCAGGAAGATATGCGCTTGTCAATAATAGATATAAAAGCAATTTTAAAATAAACTGTTTCCTTTTCAGATATCTTTCTTCTCACACAACCCTCTATACAATCTAATTGGTCAGGATAAAGTAATAGAAAGTAAATGTCAAAAGCAATGTCATTTTATTGTTTACAGAAAAATATCCCTGATAACCAAGAAATGCTGACAACACTGGGAGTCACAAATTTTCATCTTTATTGTGCTCACATCAGCACATGAGAACAGTCCAATGACAGGAGCACTGAGTATTTAAAGAGTAAAAACAAACTGGTACTTTCTGAAGCAAATGTTTAATCACAGTTAAGGAAAAGACAGTTGTAACAAAATTTGTGAGATGCAAAAACTGGCTTTTCTATGTTTAATACCGAAGTTGCAAACACACTGTTTGCAGGGAAGAAAAAAAACACACCTCACATAAGCTACATCACATGTGACATATTTCAAATACTTTGGAATCCTAAAATGCTACTGCACTTAAAATTATTGCTTAAAGAACTGCTTTATATTCCTTAATTCAACAGATTTCATGATATTTCATCCTATTAGCTCTGCTACTAAGACATTTTAAAAACACAATGTTACTAGTTTCTATAGTTACCTGACTTAACATTGCTCTGTTTCTACAGAATGGAATGAAAAAGGTTTAAGAGAGACTGTCTGGAGCAATTGTTGGGTTCTATTTTACTAGTAAGTTACAAAAGAGGATGGAAAGAAAGCTACTGTAGAAGCAGAAAAGGCAGTGATTGACCATCAGGTCTAATTTGCCTAAAGGGGAAACTAATTCATTGCTTGAGAAAACAGCACTGTAGAATTTCTTCTATAATTTTTATCCTTCATATGTGTTCAAGGTATATTCAGCCTTGCTTTTATATCACATTATTACCAAAGGAAGTCTCACAGATGCATTTCTGCAGATGAAAAGGAATACATCCTGCAGTTAATACTTCATAAAATTGCTTCTAACATTTTCATGCCAAACTTCTTTGCCTTGGCTTAATCCTTGGGTATAGCTGGAAAAGGAGAAAAGAGAGGTTGTTGTTTCTAGTACACAAGTCGACACACAGTAATTATTTTAAAACATACCTGAGATGCTCTCCTTGAAGCTTTTTTAAGAGCAATATGTACTGTATATACAGACACACAAAAAGGTAAAGGTTTCCCCTGTCCAGTTGTATCCAACTCTAGGGGGTGGTGCTCATTTCTATTTCTTAGCTGAGGGAGCCAGTGTTATCTAAAGACATTTCTGTGGTCCTGTGGCCAGAGTTATATACACCAAGGTGCAATAGACACTGTTACCTTCCCACCCAAGTGGTACCTGTTTATCTACTTGCATTTGCATGTTCTGGAGTTGCTTTGTTGGCAGGAACTGGGGCAAGTGACGGGAGCTCATCTCATCGTGCAGTGCTCGGGTCTCAAACCCAAGCTGTCACCTTTATACTGACAAGCTCAGGGCCTTTAATCCCTGAGCCATCATTTAGACCACCAAAATCATGTGGTGATTGCCAAAAGTCAAGACTAGGGAGGAAAGAGTGAACTAGAGAGACTCTGCAATATCTATTGGGTTCATTTTGAGAATTAACTAGGATCTCAGTGAGTAGATTTGATTCAGGTCCTGCATTTTGGGATTTTTAAAAAAATATACTGTTCTTCTCATAGGTTCCAGTTTTCTAAAACACTATAATAAGGCCTCCTCCGAGTGCCATCTGCCAGCCAGTGCCGGCTGGCTACTATGCGGAGGAGAGCCTTTTCAGTGGCAGCTCCGACCCTCTGGAACGATCTCCCCGTGGAGATCCGTACCCTCACCACCCTTCAGACCTTCCGCGCAGCCCTCAAGAACTGGCTATCCCGCCAGGCCTGGGGGTAAAGATTTGATCCGCCCCCACCCGAATGTTGAATGAATGTTGTTTACTTTTTAATTATGTGTTATGTTATATGTTACTGTTTGTATCCCCTCCCTATAACTTGTTAGCCACCCTGAGTCCCCTCAGGGAAAAGGGCGGCCTATAAATAAACTTATTCCTCTATTCCTCTTCCTCTATAATGTAGTTCTGGAATTCATTCTACCTATATTCCAAGAAGCCAAAATGTACCATTAGCAAACTTTTTTTGAACTGTGACTTGAAATAGATCTTTATGAAATCAATTTCAGCTACAGAAGAGCTGCCAGAAGATAGAGAAAGCTGATTTTACAATATTGAACATCCATGACTTTAGAATAAATCATGCTGGCATCCTAATTTAACTTGCAGGAAACCTTGACAAATTGGAGAGTGAGGGAGACCATTAACATAGCCAAAGCATTTGTGTAAAGGATATACTGCTACCAGCCTATACTATGAAACAATTGCAACTATGTCAACCTACCCCAAGCAAGTTCCGTGGTACGTAGCCTTCTCTGTCACTTAGCTGAGCCCACCACCATTCTATTTCTTCTTCATCTTCCCGGCGAAGGACTGTCATGCAATCCCCTCCTTTAATGGATAGTTCATCCTCATTCTGAGCCTCATAATCCCAGAGACCATAAACTATCCCTTTGTTCATTATACCCATTTTTTCTTGCACTCCTGCAACACACACACAAACAAAAAAATCAAACCAAGTTGTCATAACAAAAATGCATTCCATAATAATGCTGACTATCACATAAATTTTTAGTTAAGAAAAAAAAGGCAAAAATAGCAACTACAGCAAATATAGTTTGTGTAAGAATGTTCAAGCCATTATAGGAGCAGCATTAACATAAATTCAGTCTATGGATGGATATATAAAAGTGACACAAAGTGGGAAAATCATTCTACCTGCAATGCATGTGAAGATGGATTTAAAAAAAAATTTATTGAGAATTTTAGATAGAGTAAGCTAAAATCCAAAGAATAATAAATGAAAGTTATGAGATATCGCATGATGACTTTCAACCTTCATTCAACAGATAATCACAACCTTATAATCCTCCCCCTTATATATTATACAATTCTCTTCAACCCCTTAGTCATCTTTTTCAATGCAATTTTCATAGCATTTTTTTCTTTCAGCAAAAACTATAAGTTCCAGTGCGCATGTGAAAATACTTATCTGAAGTAATAACAAAACACAAATTGTGCTATTGCTTTTATCTAATATACCCATCTCTGTTATACATGAAAATCCTACATACAATGCATAAGCGTTTTAATGCTTTGTTTTCTGAAGTTCCATTTATTCAACAGAAAACTAGAAAAATAAAATGAATTTTCATATATAACTAAGCTACTAGAAATTAAGAGATGGCAAAATAGATAAGACATTGTACAAGTTTAGAGAGCTAAACATTTCTGCATGGATTATTCAAATTCAGTAAGATTTCCTGAAGAATGTGCAAAAGGTTTTGAATTAAGATAATTTGTATTGTTTCAAACTAAAAACAGTTTCAATTTGAAACACACACTCTTCCTATGTAAGCTCTTTGCAACCAAAATATTAGAAGATTATTATCCAAGGGTATATGCTATTATTTCTCTGCTGTCAAACAAAGAAAGCCTCTCTGGTTGAGCTGTTTCTATCAGATATAAGTGAAGTCAAGAAGGTCATTCCATTCTTCAATTCATGAAGAAACAACAACAAATAGCGTAAGCAAGTGTAGACAGATAAAATCTAATTCAATTATATGACAAAAGAATCACTCTGCAATGAATAAAACTCTCCACAAACATTAAAATCCAAGAAGAATTGAAAACAATGTATGGTGCAGTAAATTAATCTCAGTTCAAGATTTTTTTTTTTAAAAAAAATACTTTTCATGAAAAAAGAAGCAAGTGATCTCTACTACAAGAATGGAAATTTCAGAGAAAAACCAGCTTTAAGGGAAAGAGCCACATCTTCAAAGACGATGAGCATCAAGTCACTTATTAAGAAGTAGTAAATATGCAAATAGGTCTACAATGAAATTTGGGATTAGGGTAGTAGAACCAAATAATGCTTTTCATTTGATGCTACAACATAAAACTTTTGTAGAATTTCGGATGTATGGACATGCTGTTTTCTAGAGCTTGAAAAAATATTCTGGACATAAAAGAGGAAATGGGGGCGGGGGAATACTGCTCTAAGGAACCCCATTTTGGGCACATACCATAAAGAAACTGGGAACACTGAGTATAGCCTTCTTCCATTTCTTCACACTTGTCTGCTGCGGTCTGCATGTCACTATATGTTGTGGCAAATACAGCAGCACCTGATTCTACTAGAAATTTGCACACCTGGACATTATTGCAGGATGCTGCACAATGCAGTGGAGTCCTATACATCACAAAAGAAAAGAAAATAATAACAATGTTTTGAATCACTTTCCACAAACACCCAGATGGATGGGTACTTGTGGCCTGCTCTTTGAATGTTTTCCTCCTGGAGATTAGGTTAGCCTCAACCCCAGTGTTTTTTTGGATCTGGCCACTAGGTATGGAGATTGGAATATGTGGTAATCCATGAAAATCTGGTATTGATGGCTGAGCCTTCCCCCCCCCCCCCACGCACACACACCTTTGAATGCAAAGTGGTATCCATTGTGATTATTATTACTATTGTATGTTTTTAACTGCTGTTCCCTTTTCATAAGTCACAAGGTTGAAATGGGTGCTATATACATTTAAATAAATCTGTAATATGGAATGTTAATATTATAAGTATTAATGGTTGTTATGGATTCTGAAACCTTTATTACTAACAAATGCATTTCCCTGAAACTTGGCTTTCTAAAAACCATATTGTTTCATCTGTATACCCAAATTCATCTTTTGCTGAAGACTGTATTGTTGTTCTTATCGTAACACAGTAACTAAAATCTTTCGCTTTGTATTTCAGAGATGTTGAAATCACCAACTATTCTAATGAGCCAAGGGCACCTATCTATCCCTATCCCAGGAAAATTAGTTCTTTTCTCAGGCAGAGATATTGAAATGGATATAGACTATCATGCATTTACTAGATACCGCATTAAGTTCCATTAAGGTAACTTACTTATGCTAATTTAAAATGCCAAAAAGCATCCTTACCATCCATCACTATCTGCAGCATTTACATTTACACCAAACTGTACCAAAAATTTCACAATCTCTGAGTGACCAGCACAGACAGCATTGTGAAGTGCTGTAATGCCTTCATCATTGGGCAAACTGGGATCTTCAACCTGTGCAATAAAAAGAAGAAAAAGAAAAGGGAATGCTAAATATGCTTTCCATTATGCCAAGTATCATATACGGTATTGTACAATTTCTTGGATTGAATAACATCTAAAACTCTTTAGGAGTACTGATCTCATATCCCATCCCTGAAAGTTGCTAGAACACACTGCAGTACTAAATGTAGGTCAAGTCTAAGGGACCATGGACTTTGTACCTCATAAATAATCCGCTGTACAAGGTCAAATTCCCCCTCAAGAGATGAATCTAGAAGCAAAGCAAGTGGATTGAATTTTACTCGCATTCCGTGACCAATCCTATCTGAGCCAATTTTGCGCAGGTTTGTCCGCTTATCCTAAGAGAAAAGAAAACAATGGTAAATAGGAGCTTTTCCACTTAAAATAAAAACTATTTTAGTTAATGTCAATGTTATGGAAATTGAAAAAATAATTTAATGTGATCAATTATTGCATTATATTAAAAGTTACAATTTCTTATTTGATGTATTCAAGTAAAAAAAAACCTTTGAATAGACTAAATAATATATATTTCATTCTATAACTCCTAAAAATAGATCATCTCCAAATCTGTCCCCTGTTGTCTTAAAGGTAAACTCGCACATATGTGCTAGTCGTTCCCAACACAAGAGGTGATGTTCATCTCCGTTTCAAAGCCAAAAAGCCAGTGCTGTCCGAATATGTCTCCGTGGTCATGTGGCCAGCATGACTAAACACTGAAGGCACACGGAACGCTGTTAGCAATAGCAGTAGCAATAGCAATAGCAGTTAGACTTATATACCGCTTCATAGGGCTTTCAGCCCTCTCTAGGCAGTTTACAGAGTCAGCATATTGCCCCCACAGTCTGGGTCCTCATTTTACCCACTTCGGAAGGATGGAAGGCTGAGTCAACCCTGAGCCGGTGAGATTTGAACCGCTGAACTGCAACTAACAGCTAAAGTGGCTGCAGTACTGCACTCTTCCCACCAAAGATGGTTCCTATTTTTCTACTTGCATTTTTACATGCTTTCAAACTGCTAAGTTGGCAGAAGCTTGGACAAGTAATGGGAGCTCACTCCGTTACACGGCACTAGGGATTCAAACCGCCGAGCTGCCGACCTTTCTGATCAACAAGCTCAGCGCCTTAGCCACTAAGCCATTGCATCCCTGTTACCTTAAACATGATTAATTGCAGGAAAAGATTATGCATTGCCTCCATAACATTCCTTTAACTCATCATTCAAGCATTTTCTTGAGCCTATATGGTTACGCATGAGCCCAGGAACCACTGCAGCTTCTTTAAGGAACAGGTTAAGAGATGTTAAAAGAGGCTACTTCTTTGAAGCATGTTTGTAAATCATTAGAACGCAACAGTGCAGTCAGTGAAAAGTTTTTCAGAGATGATGCAGGATCGGATGAGGCAACCAAGAGTCAGAAATAAAGGAACTATGAAGCAGCAAATCCTGGAATGTCTCAATGATCATTTAGGAGTTATGAATAGGACCTTAGTGTGCATAAAATACCCAAACAAACAAAGGATAGGATCTTTCTAGTAGTGTCTGGCTTGAGAAATAGTATGGTGCTACATCAGACGTAAGTAACACAATTATTAGCATAATATGCATTAATTATTCCCCAAGTGGGAAAGATTTCATCACAATACATGATTATACTCAAATATTTGTTGCTAAAAACATCATCACTAAAGCAAAAATTAGAAATTAACATTTTAAGAATGGAAGCAGGCATGCAATATCTTCATAGAATAATCACCGGGAAAATATATTTTTTTTAAAGGGAGATTAAATCAATACTTCAAAAGACTAATCTGATAAGTAAAGACTGAAGAAGGTTAACAAGAGGGAGAGGCTCAACACTTTTAAAAATTCAAATATTTGAGCCTAGAATACAAACATAATATGTATCATCTAGATCAGGGGTTCCCAATGTGGGGCCCACGCCCCACAGGGGGACAATTTGATTTTTAATGGGGCAATTTGAATCTTGTTTAAACCAAGTGAATGGCCTTTTAGGTTTCCTCCACGTGAGGAGAGTTCACTTTTTGAGCAAAATAAGAATCATACGTCATGGGGGGGGGGGGCATCAGGATTTTAGAGATGCTTAGGTGGGGCATGGCCCAAAAAAAGGTTGGGAACCACTGATCTAGATAAAAGGAGTGAATAGCTGCCACTGAGTAAATAACAATAATTCAAAACTATAAAAACACCAGTGACATCAGAATACATTGAAAAGGTGGAATGTAACACGAATAGCCTTGTCTCCTTCACTTTGTTTTGTTTTAGAATCAATAGAATGTTAAGATTTGGAATATCCTAACAGGGTTTACAGCAAAGCAAAAGTATGCAAATAATTAAACTAAAGCGTTGTGACAGATAAATATTAAGTATATCCTGATGCTGGCAGTAACTCAGCAAGCTACCCAACTTGTATGATAAGTTGAAATTGGAAAGTCTTTATCCTTTTTCTAAAGTGTAGTGTATGTTATAGCACATATTGTACAAAACTATTTCACAGTGAATTTTTAAACATTAGAAGATGACGGCAAATTGAAGCATCAGTGAAGAGAGAATGGATACTACAATGGTCTCCCCAAATTGGCAGACTATAGGCATATCAGTATTCTCAAGCCAAATTGAATAGTACTTCTTACGATGATTGTGTGCTTTTGAGTCAATGTTGACTCCTGGAGAAGTTCCTGTAGCATTCTTGCCAAGATTTCAGAAACTGTTTGTCATTGCCTGCTTCCTAGGATGAGAGAGTGTGACTGGCTCGAAGTCACCAGCAGGTTTTATGCCTAAAGTGGGACTAGAGTCTCCTTGTTTCTATCTTGATATCTTAACCACTACACCAAACTGGCTCTCCACCTCTTACTGTACAACACAGGTTATCATGAAGGCATCTGATTATCACAAACTTCATAAACAGTAACAGTGTTGACCACATTACCTTTTACAACAGAGCTATTTAACTGAAATGTATTCCACAGAATGCAATACTACAGGCTACTTCTGGTGACTGCCAGCTGCCTGCAATTTGGCAGTTTGAATCTCACCAGGCTCAAGGTGGACTCAGCCTTCCATCCTTCCGAGGTGGGTAAAAAGAGGACCTAGATTGTTGGGGGCAATATGCTGATTCTGTAAACCACTTAAAGGTGGCTGTAAAGCAATGTGAAGCAGTATATAAGTCTAAGTGCTATTGCTACTCTAGCATAATAGCCACTATTCACTACTTTACCAACAACATCCATTTCTCATTTCAGTTTGAACAGAGCTTTCAATAAATGAACTCTGAAGATATTGCACAACAGCAAAGTATGTCTAGCAATCAATACAGCTGAATTACCTTAGAGAGAGTTATACACTGCAGAAGTGGCACAATAAATCATCTTACTTGATAAGTGTCAAAATTATTGAAGCAGTGTGTTTTTACTTACAGGTGGTAAAGAAAATTGTCCCGTGACTTCAGGAGGTTGCATATTGAATGAGTCCTCTCCCAAGTTCTCTGGTTCTCCTGAAGGATACGGAGGTGGTGGGTAGGGAGGATATTCTTCCATGTATATGTCAATAGGTAAAGGCACATCTAAACTTGGTTCTTCCATTTCAGGCTGACTGAGAGAAGTTATGTCAGAAGTCCCCTCAAGAACACTATCTAGTCCTGATGAAGGCAGAGAATTAGTATTGGAATCAGAATTTGGGCTTTCTGCTTCCTCTGAAATAGTTGGCTCAGGTGGAGTAGGAATCACTTCTTTTACCATTTCTGAGTTTAAGTAAGGATTTGGGATTTCTGTTGAGATTTCAGTAACTGTAGCTGAAGTTTGCTTTGGTGGATATGATGGAGCAGAAATGGTCTCCATAGCAGCCAGAGTTGTCCTCTGGTACAATAATTTCTGAATGTTGGGCCCATTAGGACCCTCTGGTTCAGTAATAGAACTACGTTTCTTCAGTGGCCTTGGTGCATTAGACAGCTTCTTCCGAAGGGCCTCCAGATCAGCATCACTTTGATTTCGGTACGGATTTGACAAGAAAGGCAAAAGCTTGGTTGGGCTGAGCGGGCGAGGAATACGTTCTGTTTCATTATTTTCACTGGCCGAAGTTGTAGATTCCATTTCAGGCTCTGGACTAGCTGGCTTGCCTTGTGTATTTGAATAATTATTGTCCATCTGCTGCTGTTGGTTTGGGACACCAGCTGCAGAAATAACTGGCTTTCCATATACTAAGGAACAATTCAGAAAGAAAACCATAAACACTTGGCAAAAAAAACCCTAAACAAATGCACTATGCATCCATTCAACCAATTAAATTCATATCAAAACTGATAACATGACTCACTACTCCAATCAGCTATGCAGAGATCTCATTCATTATATTTTATTAAATGTAAATGGCATTTTTTTCCTTGAGCAATCCTAATCCCAACAAAATAGTTATTTTTAATAACAGCTGACACAAATGCATCTGTAATTTTAGAGCTCATGTTACTACAAAGCACTGACTTAATTTCTCTCTTTTAACAACCTGCAAATAAAGGACCAGTCTTTCCAGCTCCAACTGCTTTAGGGAGGATAAGATGAGGGGACTGAAAGCAAGTTGCAAGTTATTAGCCTTTGCTTTAAACAGAGTAGCTCCTTCAATTCTCACCACAGTTCAAGGTGCTCTTCCCTTTAGAAACAGCCTTTAATTAAAAAAAAAAGAGAGAGAGCATGACATAGCAAAGCAAAAATATCCTTAAATTCTCACCACTTGGGAAATGAGGTCCTCTGGTTTGGGCTTTTGTCAGAGCACT
The DNA here is from genome assembly GCF_051295495.1 of Thamnophis sirtalis. Taxonomy (NCBI): domain Eukaryota; kingdom Metazoa; phylum Chordata; class Lepidosauria; order Squamata; family Natricidae; genus Thamnophis; species Thamnophis sirtalis. The sequence continues at coordinate 50,262,984 of NW_028261386.1, forward strand.
CTGTACTGCCTGTTGAAAGTTCTTCCCAGGGGTTTGCTGCTTTGTATACATGCTGTAGATGGAACTTGTAGTAACAGTCTGTGGCTTTCGAAAAGGTGGTGGAGGGGCTTCTTTGGTTGGCTGAGGAGTGAAAGGTCTCACAGCTGCTGCAGGAGGACTCTCTTGTTTGGGAAGAGCTAGATCCAGATTAGGAGCAGGAGGGCCACTTGGGGAAACACATATTTTTTGTTGAGCATATTGAGAGGCTGATGGTGTCAATGCGGCTGGTGGCTTCTGCTTACTTCCTGTGCTGGCAATTGCCAGAGGCAGCTTCTGGACATTACAGTCAGGCTTAGCATCTGATGAAGGAAGCTGACCAGTTTGGCCAAAATAAGGTAAGTTGATCTGTTTTGGCTTGGTGGGAACAGGTGGTGGTATTTTTGCAACACTTTTAGCGCCCATCTGTGAGTCAAAAACAGCCAAGAAAATAAGACATTCAAAAGAAATGTTATTTTACCAGAAAAATAGCAAAAGATAAATGGTACACAAGATAATGCTATCTATTTTATCATATACTGTATTAGGGTTGGGGTTAGATGGTAGTCACCAATCTCCAAAACATAAATACATAAATATTAAAGGCTGAAATCTCACAAGATTGTCAAATGTTGAAAAATGTCAGTGTTCACACAAAAATCCTTCTCTTTGGAACATTTTTAATAAAGAAGATAAACAAAAAAGAGTTCTCCTGTCATGTTTATACTTTTGGCATCTGCAATATCTTGCAAAATCATGACTCCCTCCCTAGTTCCTCATGCTATAAAACAGGGAGGAGGACTGTATTTTCAGAATGTAAGAATCTGACAATGTAGGTTTACAAAAAAGTAGAATTAATTCATAGGGTTGGGATTCCTAACTGGTTTACCCCACAAAGCTAACAACCACCTACCACGGAACACAATACACAATCAAATGAGAAAGAATGACTGTCAGGCCTGCAGTCATATTCCTTTCTGGATCTTTGGCCTGCCACACCCATTCTCTTATTTTACTATGCTGTTTCAATAATGGGAAATTGGGAGGGAAAATAGCAAGAAATAGAATGTGTTGTTGTCAAAATAAATTCCTTTCTAGAAAGCCAAGGTCATCTTTTGTTCTCTACACCTCTGCACCTGACCAGAACTGGATGGGTGGAACTGCCAGTGTGGCAGTGGAAGATTGGACCATGTGATGGACTTGTGGGTGTGGGGGCAAGATCATGAACTTTCAACTGGGTGGGGAAACAAAGGAACCTCAGATTCGGGTTTCCACAGATGTACCAACATGTCACTCTTAATAAATTGGAACTTTGAGGAATACTTTGCCTTGGGCTCTGATTTAATTTTGGATGGTATTTGGAATGCTGACAATGACACGATTATGTAAAAGTATTACAGTCATAATGCCTTTAAATTGAGCAGATGCTGAATTTTCTGCCATGATTCCACCAGAATAAAAGAGGTAAGTGACAAATCCTATGCTATTATCTGTGTGGTCAGGAAAAATATACAGGTAGTCCTTGGCTTATAGCCAGTCATTTAATGATCAGTAGGAGTTAAAATGGCCTCGGAAAGCTTAATGGACTAGAAGGCACTTTTTGATTGTTATAAAATGCCCCCCCCCCATAGCCATATATGACTGCATTTTAAGTATTTGGCAACCAGCTCACATTTACCACAATTCCCCACTCCCACCCCCATTTCTGATGCTTTTAGCTGCTCCTAGAGGTTCTCTTCCACAACAGCATTTGAAAGGATGGTTTTTATTTCCCCCCACCACTAAGAAATGTGATTAAGAAGAGAAGGAAGAACAAGATAAAGCATAGAATGTATATAAGAGCTCCTTTAGAGATGGAGAGTCCCTTTCTTCTACATATGATGGTGAAAATCTGCTACTTGCATTTGAGTGCACACCTCAGAGTAACCTCTATTGTTTGCTCAATTGTTGTGAGAAATGGAGCAATTTCCCTTTATGGTGAGCTCAGATAATAATTAAAAGTCAATAGGATTTTTTTTTATCAATGCCTATTGTATCAAATGGACTTAGATACTTCTCTTGGCATATAAAGAAATAAAGATTTAAAAAAACCCACAAAAATACCTGGCCATCGCGCAGGAGGTCTTCGCTACTCTGATTTTTTCTTAGTGTAGTTGTTGTAGGCACAGAAGTACTTGCGTTTGATTCAACAGAATCAAACATGGAAAGGGGGCGCACTTTCTTTTCTCTTTCTCTAAAAGGAACATCTCCTTCACCAACTATAAAAAGAGACTTGGAGTTAAATAGGTATTTGATATCTATATGACAAACACAAACTAAGAAATTATCAGGATTTTATAGCTTTTAAGCTAGGTATAAAGTTATTGTTTTCAGCAAAAAAAAACGCATTAGGCTTATTTAAGAAAATCAGCATTAAACTTGTATTTCAAGGACAAATAAGAATGAAGTCATTCTTCATTATTATCTATAATATTTTCAGAAAAGCCTTTCAATTGTGAAATATAGAATGTGCTTGTACTACAACACAGACACAAGAGTCTTTATGAAGAAGCAAGCATTGGATTTAAAATAACATGAAGGCTTTTTGCTGAAGAGATTTGACAGTACCATGAAACATAAGCAAATATAAATAAAATACGCACTGTTAACCAAGTTGAGAAATTAAACTAGCCAAAAAAGGAGAATATTTGTAGCTGAGGGTTAAAATTGGGGGTGGGGGGTCCTTGTTGATTTCGAGTTTGGTTCTTTTCTTGCATATGTTTTATTACCCAAACTAGGTAATATCATCAGTGCTAGTGGAAGTGTGCTTACAGGCAAAATGTATCCCATTTTCATGCTTTCTGACGCATGTCGTCCATATGTAGTATCAATAAAAGAGAATATTTGTAACTCAGGGTTGAAATGCACTGATGATGTTGCCTAGTTTGGGCAATGAAATGTCTGCAAGAAAACAACCAAGCTCAGAGAATACTAAGGAGCGCCCTTATACTAGCCATTTCAGTATTCAAAAGAAGTCTCAGAGCTCACTGATGTCATTTTTAGAAATGGAGCCTACGCAGTACTTTAGGTGTTTCTATGTACATTAGTCTATTTTTAAAAAATCATATATGCCTCATGATACTTGCTACATTTTTAAAAAATCACAATCTGGCACATGTCTGAACATTTGTCTTTCATTCTGGAAAGATTTTGAAATACTAACTAAAAAGGTCTTAACAAATCGTCAATGAAATAAATTATTGAAATCCCCACAGGAGGTAGTTTACCTTTCCCTTCAATGTTGCTACCGACATTTATCACTGAGGAAGTTGAGCCTTGATTGATAAAGTTATCAGTACTTAAGTTATTCCAATCACTGACAGCAAATGGGGGTGGTTTTGAAGCAGCAGTTGTAGTTCCTGTAGTAGAAATGAAGAACAGAGAAATTAATTTTAAACTTACAAAGCTTTATTTTGATAGACGTCTAGAAAAAGGCTCCTGTATAATATATTAATTTTCACATACTACTTTTAACCAATTTGTTCATTCTGGCCAAAGCAGGAAAACATTAAAACATTAAACATTAAATATTTTTATTTTTAAACATTTTGTCTTCTTCTAATCAATATTAGTAGCTAATAAAAGAATATTTACAATGAAGTTAATGCTAGCCTTCAAATAGGAGATGCCCATTTATGGTCAACTCATATCTAAAAGATAAGCTGTTGGCTGTTATAAATCATGAAAATAAATTAGGCATGTTCTTGTATTTATCAAATAGTTCACTTTTTTTAGTATTTCCAATATGTGACACACTAGAAAAATGCAGAGCAACACAAATTTTCTAACTACGCATACTCCTGATTATGAGATTCATTTAGTATAGTACATTAATGTTATCCACAAATATCCTAGTTTAAATATCCAGACCCAGCAAATTAAAATAAAACTGCTATCCGCTTTACATATTGATAATGGCAACAGACAGCTTATTTCAAAAAACCTGTATACAAGTTAAAAAAGGTTATGAATGAATGCTGAATAAACCCTCTAACAAATCTCTGTTCAATCTTTGTTTCCGAAGCAAAGATATAACTTGGTAAGACTATATTTTACATTCTTTCTCTCTGTTGTAGCATCCGCAGGAAACGTCTGTTTTTAATTTGCAGATTAAAATTCACTCACCCAGAGCTATTAGCATTAGTTCACATACAAACAGGGAAATGAATCAATTTTTTTCTAATATTCACCCAGTTCCTTAAAGAAGCTTTTACTTAATAATTTTTGATAACATTTTTCAGATAGAGGAAATAGTAAATATTTTCACAAAATTATCAACAAATATAAAGTATGAGTATTTTAAACAATGTTACATTTCTAAAAATATAGTGATATAGTATGAATCTTATACGTCTTTCTTCCACCCATAATTTTTATTTTATCAGTAACCAAGCTGAAGTCCATAAACGTTTTTGTTCACTGAAAGCACAATTAGTTTTCTAGTTATTAGGATCTTTTATGTTTCCAAATAAAACTATAATTGTAATAGTTTTACTTCCAAGATGTTATGTCCACAATAATGTTAACATAACATAGAATATTTCCTAATAATATTAATGGTATATAATTCAAGAAAAAACAAAAATTAGATCATCAGTTTTTACACAATGAGAATTCAAAATAATTACCTAGAAACACTTATCTATGTTTTTGGCATTTATATTATATAGTTATATATTACATGGATATATATATTTGATATATAATCAATATATCCTACTGTATGATCTGGAAGAATTCTGCATTTAGAAGTAGAATTTCAACTAATTGAACAAAGCATATAGATACATTATTCTTTAGACATCCTGTGGAATTAATTAGGCTAATTAGCAATCTGCAAGACAAACTGATAGAACATAAGCTGACAGGAGGAAATGTCAAAACACTTCATACAAGTAGAAAGCAAAAAGGGGGGAAATAGCATTTACCACTAGGAGCTTTTGTCTGTGAAAGAACACCAGATCTCATGTTTGGCAATGTCTGAGTTTTTAATGGACCATCAACAACTTGTAAGGTTGGAGTCCCATCTGGAAAGGCCGGTTTGACTAACAGTTCATTCCTTGAGGCTATACGTGGCATGGTGGAAGACTGGATATAAGGACCAACAGCTGCCACTCGGCTTGGAGCAGATACAACTGGTTGCGGCTGGTTCCCATCTGAAGACACCTAGGCAAGATTAAAATTGCAGATTAAAAAAGAAATTAAATGCTGTATTGCAAAACTTGTCCAGGAAAAACTCGGTATAAAAAAAAAATCAAGTATTCATTCTACAAAGCATTTCCCCTGATTTAAAAACTAAGTAGATTCATGCTGATGTGTTATTTCAGATGGCTTCCGTGATATAAGAAAAATGCTAAGAATACAGCAGAGAGACCCTTAACAAATGTCACATGCCCACTCGTCCAGCTAAATAAGCTTCCATAGCAGAATGGGATTTTTGTTTTCTTTTCTGGCACTCACTGGTACATTCTCTTTCTGCTGCAGCGCAGCTTTCTTTTTCCACAGCCGTTCCCTCAGCTCATTAACACGCTTATCCATAACTGCCACCTCCGAATTGCGTTTGTTTAAAGAGTCCCTCTGTTGTTGCAGCTTGGCATTCTGCTCCTGGTTTAGCTTGTTCCTCAGCTGAATGCAAAAGAAACAACTTTTTCAGAATGATGCTAGAACGCACCTGACAAGTAACAGAACATTATGCAAAAGTTTGGGAGAAAGAAGTCTGGAAAAGTAGCTTGGTCTAGATTTTAGTTCTTCCCACAAAATGGCCGGTAATTATAATTATATACAAAAAATAACCTAGATGATGAGATAACTTATGTAAATTGTTATGGATTATATAATTCTTGTTTACTAAGGTTTTTTTTTTCCTGAGACAGTTAGAGATACACCACATTTTGCCCTCTTTGGAGGTCTGAAAGGTAGAATTCCAGTTACCTGAAGCTCTTTATACAGGCGGTCAAGCTCAGCTACAGCAGACTGGTTGTCATGGTAACCATCAACCCGGCCATTCTTCAGCATCTCCAATTGCCTAGTAAGTTCCTCTACCTTTGACACAGCCAGTACCAGTTCTCGTTGTTTTTGCTGGAACAAACTGTTCATTTGCTCAATCTCCTCCACTAAAGAGGAAAACAGAATACAATAGCAGTAGTGGAGAAATGACCAAATGTTGGCTGCTCCCAAGATAGCTATTAAAGGGACAGATACCCCTTATTGCTCTCCAGCACAGAGCCAGGAAGAAAAAAAAACCAACTAAGTCTAAAGTTTTAAAGGAAAAAGACATTTTATCAATCCTAAGCAAAACTGCAGCTGGGGAGTTATAATTTGGAAATGTACTGCCTTATGAGGAATATTATTTGAAAATCTACAATATAATATGTAAATAAAGATGGTTTTAGAGCATATTTTCCTAGAGGGAGCAGAACACTTTTATGAAATGTAACCTTGAAAAATATTCCAGCACAGCACTAATTATAAATATTGAAATATTAACTTTTCAACAAATCAGAATTTCAAAATTGCATTATAGCTCACCTAATTTCCCATTACTGAGCCGTTTCTGTTCTACGTGGCCTTTAAGCGCTCTCACTTTTTTCAGTTTGGCTTCCTGATTCTCAGCAATTTCTTTTAATCTTTTGAGTTTCTCCTGCTCTGCAGCTTGTTGCTGCTGCCGTTGATCCTGCTGTTTCAGAAATTTTAAACGCTGCTCCTACAGGTATACAATGTAAGCATTAAGCCAACTTTAAATACATTGCAGGTAGTTTTTGACTTACGACCACTTGTTTAGTGACCATTCAAAGTTACAGTAGCCCTGAAAAAAAGTAACTTATGATTGGTCCTTACACATACAATGTTGCAGCACTTCAGTGTCACATGATCGCTTTTTTTTACTTCTTATCTGGCTTTTGACAAGCAAAGTCGACGTAGGAAAGCAGATTTGCTTAATGACCATATGATTCACTTAACAACTGCAGTGATTTGCTTAACAAACATGGCAAAAAAGGTTGTAAAATTGGGCATGACTCACTTAACAACTGCCTTGGTTAGCAATGGAAATTCTAGTCCCAATTGTGGTTGCAAATCGAGGACTATTTGTAAATTACACTGGTCTACTATTCCTAACTTAAATGAGCTCTCTGCAACACATCCAGTGAACACAATTCATTTGATTAGCTCTGTTATTAAGCACAAGCCAGCACCAGCCTGTTACTCACCAAAGAAAGGCAATCAGATTAAATTAAACCTATAGTTTAGGTTAGCCAAGTCTCCCAATTATCAACATACCTGGAGAAGAGCTATGTCAATTTTAATAATCAAAATTACATTCAAGGAAAGGGTTAACTATACACAGACACATTTTTTTAATTCTTATATGTGGGGGAAGATTTTATTCTCTTATTAATTTTCCCAACTGAAGAATCCTAAGAGGATTCCAACGCAACAGGATTGATCCTTGGATAGTAAACATAAGGGAAACATACTCTATCCATTGATATAAATATCTTATATACTGTGTGTTCCATTAATTTAAATGGATAGCATATTTGACATCAATTCCCTATCCCAGTTTTGCTATCAACTTAATGGGTATCATTGTCACATTCTTAATTCACCTTAACATATTGTTTTAACCACAGTTTAGAAGATCTAAAGAATTCCAACCCACTTTTAAAGAAATACATACCGTAAAATTCATGCAAAGTTACTTTGTCATGCTTTTTTTTAAAAAAAAATTCATAAATTACACACACATACACAAAACAGATGCAAGACCAATTTCAACAAACCTTGTTAGCCAGCAGTTGCTGCTGTGCTTCTATTTGCTGCTGTTGCCGTGCTGCCATTTCCTGAAGTTCTGCCAGCGTCATGTCCATCCGAGGAACAATGACCTTCATTTTTAAAAAAATGATATTTTGTTGAAACTCACACAATAAATTTGCCACTAGGTTTCAAATGTAAAAAGCTGCCTTTATATTTGGGGAGTGTTGTAAAGAAGGAATTTAATGTGGAATGATAGTTTCTTGATGAAAAAGACCATAAAGTTACTTTTATCCAGTGGATACAGAATAAAATAATGAAAGAGAAACACTCCAGAAACTGCCATGTCTACTAACATCCAGCTATCCACTTTCTTCACTAACTGAATACCAGAAGCCAAGAGTAAATGAACCACCCAACATGCAAATTATGGGAGAATCCAAGTGCACAAGGCAAATACAGGCTGCTTGCCAATTTGACTAGAGACTAAAAAAATAATTATTCTCTCATCCCAAATATAGCAAGTAGAAAACAGAACCAGGATGTTTACACAGAAAGAACATTTTATACAGAGATTTATCCTCATCCCCAAAGTTTAAAGAAGCCAGATTGCTGACACTTTTCTTAAAATTATTTTCCTTGACTCTTCAAATTAGAGAAAAATAATGCCTCATACTGTACTTCATCTTGCTATACTAATACTTGTTTATCTAAATCAAGTATTAAGTTGCTTATAAAATGAACCTAAACCTGTCAGTCTTTACAAAGATACTGAAGACCTGGTTTTATAGACCCTGTATCTTGCCCTGGCGTAATGTATTTTATTTTATTATGCTTATTATTATTTTTCTTTATATTTGTAACCTTCATTTATTTATTGATTTATTAAAATGTAAAGGCTGCCTGACTCTGGGTGGCTTATAATTAAAAAGAGAAATATTAAAAGGAAAAATCTAAAAAAAAATCCAAAGAAGTAAAAATCATAGGTGGACTAAAACATAAAAACAAAGTTTCAAAATATTTTTTCTCCTAGAATCCCAAGCGCTGCACAGCACAACTTTCCTAAAGGTTATGGCACACTTGTCTGTAGAAGGATCTGATTACATAATTCTAACTGAAAGATCCATTTCTTTGTCTGCGGTAAGCAATTTGGGATTGCTTAATCTGGGTAAAACTAGACTCTCTTAAGGTGAACAAAATTCCAAGGTGGCAACATAGATATAGCCATGAAATTTTCTTGGTAATAATACGAATACCATTTGCCATTATTTTTTTCCCCAAAAGTCCAATCTAGATTACTGTCCTAGAATTCTCTTTGAATTCCACTCAATCTGCTTTAACAAGGTTGGCCAGATGCTACCACCTGTTTGATTGATTGGCTTAAAACATTGTGTGAAATGTTCTGAAAATAAGACATCTGTAAACTTACTAGAATAAATTATGTGCTTAAGTTTTATTTGAGAGTGCAAACTGAAAATACTTACTCCATTCTCCATTCTCCTTTCACCTGGCATTTTAATGCCATTTCTCTTTAAACCTGGATCTTGCATCCATGACCCACTCCCTTTATTAAGTAAAACACAGAAAATATCCCTTTTAAAGAACAGAATTTGCTTAAGTATAGCATTTATTTTATACAACTGGAAAAATGAAATGGTAAAGGAATCAAATTGTTTTGCAATTTTAAATAAATACTTAAAACAATAAATATTAAATAAATACAAAAATAAATTCAAAATGCACATCTCTACATCAGTGAAGAGTGCCTTGTCAGGTTTCTATTGAGTGGCTAGTTATGTAATGAATGCATTAGATTTCTCTGATACACTATATAGAGATAAATAAGAAAACTTTTTTTTCATGAAAATCAAAATATTCAAGCTACAGAATAAACAACCCAGCAATTATGTATAATAAAACAAAGGGACTGCTTATACAAAATTGGGACAGTCATGCCATTATAACATTACAATTTTGCAGCTGGGACAAGAATTAAAGATATTTGCTTATCAACCAAATTCCGGGGGGAAAAACCTCTCTGGCTAATTCATTCATTCAGTCAGTCAGTCAATTTAGAGACTATTCAACTTCAAATGCAGCTTACAATATTAAAACCAAGAAATCAATAAAGCAATGAGAATGAAGATTATACATAACCAGAAGAAAAAATATTTAATTGAGCCAAATTCCAAACATCATTATAGCTCTTTAATTTTATACATTCAATACAGGTAGTCCTCGACTTACAACCACAAGTGAACCCCAAATTTCTGTTGCTAAGTGAGAAATTTGTTAAATGAGTTTTGCCCCATTTTACAACCTTTCCTGCCAGAGTTATTAAGTGAATCACTGCAGTTTGTGAAGTTAGTATCAAGGTTGTTAAGTGAATCTGGCTTCCTCATTGAGTTTGCTTGTCAGAAGGTTGCAAAAGGTGATCACATGATCCCGGGACACCTCAACCATCATAAATATCAACAATTTGCCAAACATCTGAATTTTGATCACATGACCATGGGAATGCCGCAACAGTTGTACGTTTGAAAAACGCTAAGTCACTTGTTCCAGTATTGTTGTAACTTTGAACAGTCACTAAATGAACTGTAGTAATTCGAGGACTATCTGTAGTTACTTGGTAAATAAAAGAATGAATATGAATTTAAAATTTTGATAACTGTAAATTATGTTAACACGGTACTTCCCATCCATTATATCTTGTCTTGTTTTCTTTTTGCTTGTGTAGCCATTTATTTTACTCGTTAAATGTTTTAAAATAAATTTATTTAAAAATAAATCACTTTATCCAAAGGCTTATAAGTATAGCCAATGCACGTTTTGAAGATCATTAGGGCGGGAAGCGGCATGTTTCTCAGAGGGGTGGAAGGAGAGGGATACTGCTCCAAAGGACAGGCACTGCAACAAAGACGTTACGCTTCCTAGCTCCAGATAGAAGGCACTGTTTGATCAAAACTACCTGGAGTGTACTCACTCTGATCAATCTTTCAGGATAGGATAGTTTCCATTTTAGCTCTTACCTGTTTCTCGAGTAGGAGGTCGTTCATGGCGAAGAAAAAAGCGAACCTCGTTTCTTTGGACTCCATAGCGCTGTAGAAGATCCAACATACGCTCATTATCAGCTACTGGGCGTTCTGAAAAATAGAAAGCAATTCTGACATATTTTCTCAATTGTGCTTTCCATGCTAAGCATGTGTTTCCTGTTTCATCAGCACATGTTCAGTCTCCATGAATTATTTATCTGATTTATCAAAATATATTTGCACAGCGTCCATAACATTTTTATGTTTAAATGCTATGGCTTCATCCTGCAAGTTCAGATGCCAGAAGGATATCCCTCAAAAGGATAGTAAAAAAAATATGGGGAACAAACCTGAGCCATACACAGATCAAACTATTGTTCCAAAGCCAAAAAAATAGGAAACATGGAGACATCTAACAGCTATGACATATTTGTCAAATACAAACATTAGCATTATTAGGAAAATCTACAAAAATCATTTTTTACTTAGATGGAAGGTGATACATTTTTGGGGGGCCTAGGGCATAGCCTCCATTTCTCATGACCTCAGATTCTTAGTAAGAATGTATTCTGCTTCCTCAAAATCCTTGGTTTGGATAGCTATTGCAATATCATTGCCATAGCAAATTTTTTCTAGAGTTGGTTTCACTAGATTACATAGGAACAGGCCTAGAACAGCATGTTGTCGGAGTGTGATATTTCTAGTAAACCAAAAGAGAAGAATCTAAGTGTAGTTAATTTTACTAGATAGATATTTAGACATTTTAACTGGAAAGAAAAAAAGACTATTGTAAAAATTGAGACATGGTTTATGTCTATAGCTCAAACAGGAATATATATTTCCAATGGGAACTTATAGTTTTTTGGTAAAGAGAGAGTTTAACTTATTGGACATTAAATTTTAATATACTGCAGTAAAATTAACTGAAGTTAAAGAATGCCTATATTTTAAGATTCACTTTACGTAACAGTCATGGTCACTGTCATAGCCTTCTACTATCAAGAACTACTGGTCTAGCATGATTACAAATGACAATCAAGATACAAGGTAAGGCTTATTAAAGAACTGAATGTTCTGCTGCTGATACTACTAATTTAAAGTTTCAAGACACCTAAGCCTGCTCCTATCGATTATGGTACAATGAAACTCGTGTTTTGACAAGACAAACTAACCCATTCTGCTGTGACAAGCTGAATAAATCAGCATGCCAGCACAACACAATAATACACTATGTTCAAATAGCCTTCATTCATTACCACACTACAATATAGTTTAAAACCGCTAGATTGGGAATGTAAGCCAAATATTTACTTATAAGTTTTTAAAGATTCACAACAGTTATCAAAAATATGAAGTGATGTTTTCTCTACTTACTTCATATAAGAAGATATATAGGTACTCCTCATATTATGACAACAATTAAGCCCAGGATTGTAATTGTAAATTGTTGAGGTCATTAAGCAAGGTGTTCTGTGATCACCTCGCTTAACAACCACAATCCCAGCTCCCTTAAGGTTAAGCAGAGCACAGGCTGGCTCAAAGAGTAGACGCAAGGCCACACCTCCACTGCAACAAACCTCCAGCGTGCCTGTGGCCTGTGCTCCCGCACTCCCTTAGGCACCCCTTGCACAGCTTCCCACCCCACTGACTTCCATACTCTTGGGTCTCTTGCCCACCATCTCATGCCTTGCTCTGCTTAGCTCTTCCAAAGATTACTTTCCAAAAGAGCACCCAGCCAATGCAATATGAAGAGGCCACCTCACACCATTCTGGAGGTGGTTGCCATTCATGTGATCTCTCAGAAGTGCACACATTTCCAAATCGCATGTTTCTGGGGTGCCATTGAGTTTTTAATCTTGAAATATTTGTTCTTCTTGAATTAGTCCAATCAATTTTAAAGCGACCCAAATTGGTGGCCATCATTACATTTTGCAGTTATTTCTGATTCATGGTCCCAGCATTTCGAAAGGTGGTGGTGGTGGTGGGGAATCTCCCTCTCTACTTTTGGCATATCATAGATGGTTGAATCCTACCTTCCACCAGCTCGCTCTCTTTTTAAACTACAAACTCCCAAAAAATATAATCTTTTCCCATACAATATGTGCTAAAAAGCATTCTGGTTATTCTCTTGTGCCACTTTTCCTATTATAGCTTTTTCAAATCCATGACCAAAATTGCACATAGTATTCTAGATATGAACATTATACAGGTAGTTCTTGACTTACAAAAGTTCATTTAGTGACTGTTCAAAGTTACAATGGCACTGAAAAAAGTGACTCTGACCATTTTTCAGATATGCCCTTTGCACTAGTCCCATGATCAAAATTCAGATGTTTGGCAACTGGTTCATATTTATGACTGCTGTTGTGTCCCAAGGTCATGTGATCACCTTTTACGACATTTTGACAAGCAAAATCAATGGGAAAGCCAGATTCACCTATGGCAAGAAAAGTCGTAAAGTAGGAGAAAACTCACTTAACAAATGTCTCAGTTAACAACATAAATTTGGGGCTCAGTTGTGGTTGTAAGTCGAGGACTACCTGTAGATTTGCATATACTACAAATGTTTGCAATGTTTAGCTTTACTTTGAATCTTTCTTCTATTCTTTATGAATCTATTCACTGTCTACAAAAATCGTAGGCCCTATCAGAATATATTGTACAGTATATGAAGTTAGAGAGATGATTTTTTTTTGTCCAATAGGTATAACTCTGTATTTATATAAATTGAATTGTATTTTCTATTTGGTTAAGCATTCATCTTCATTAAAGGTGAGCATTTCATCCTTACATTTGCATTGTAGCATCCTAACAACCTTTATTGGACATGAGCTTTATGGGTAGAGAAGGAAGCTTATTTCATAGGTATGGAATGCTCTTCTTCAGGAGAAGCATTCTTAAGAACATTCTTAAGCATTTTTAAGAGATATTAGGCAAAAAAAAACCCTACTCATTATTCACAACCAAGAAAGCAATCTTTCTAAAAGTGTCACAAATATTGAACTGTGTGATCCTTTACATGATCCTGTAACTACATATATTTAATTAAAGATGATTTCATAATACCCTAGAGATAATTCTATAAATGGCCATGCAAGTAAAAGTAACCATGATATACATACCTAATCCACCCCATACTTCTGCCAGATGACATTCCGTTTCACTGGGCTCTTTGCATAAATCTACTACATCTTTGCAAGTAGTTTCAGGAGTGACTGGTACTTCCGTGAAGTGTTGTTCATTGTTAGTGAGGTACACTGTAAGAAACATCTGGAAGAGAACAGTTGTGTTCAATCAGTAACATTCATAACCTATATTAGAGAAGTTCCAATGTTTCATTCATATATAAAAGATTTCCCATTAAATATATATCTTGCTGCACATTGATGATGTTGGAAAAATCATGTTACCTCATTTTATTAAATATTAATTCCACTACCAAACTTTTAGGAAAAAATACTAATGTTATGTACACACAGCCTCTTGATTTCACTCCTGTCAACCAATCAGTATATCATGGGTTAGCTATAAAATTATTGATCTTTACAACTGCATCTCTATATACGGCAATAATAAACCAACTATACATTAATTTACACCAAGTCTTATATCTTATACTTTATTAGATTTGCCACTGATCAATAATATTTAGAGGGTAGGTGAACAGTAAATGTTTAAATTTGAAAACAGCTAATTAATATAAACTACAGCTTATGTTGTTGTTTTTAAATTAAGACCAATTCTAGTCACAATGCATAACAATTGACTTTGGTATCAAAGGTACCACACATCAATAGTTGGAAACACAAGACAGAGATCCTGTACTTATGTTCTGCTTGTAAGCTTCTATTAAGTACAGGCATCAACATTATGAAACCACCATTTTATTAGATTTGATCATAATTCAGTTTGGCATTTATGTTCCTTACCTGAATCCACATTAAAAATGCTTGCCCTCACATTGCCTAAATACTTTCCTGTCCATGTACCAATTACATCATTGCTAAATAAAAGTAGTCCTCGGCTTACAACAGTTCATTTAGTGACCATTGGAAGTTACGATGATACTGGAAAAAGTGACTTATGACCATTACAGCATCCTCATCGTCATGTGAGTAAATTCAGATGCTTGGCGACTGACTCATATTTATGACAATTGCAGTGTCCTGGGACAAAGTCAATGGGGAACCCAGATTCACTTAACAACCATGTTACTAATTTAACAACTGCAGTGATTCACTTAACAAATGTCACAAGAAAAGTCATAAAATGGACAAAACTAACTTAACAAATCTCTCATTTAGCAACATAAATTCTGGGCGCAATTGTGGTCGTAAGTCAAGGACTACCTATATAGATCTCAGTAAAGAGGAGTCTCTAGGACTGGAATAAACAGTATAATAGGAAAAACAAGTGGCCATAGAAAAGTAGAAATTAAAATGGAAAACATCCACATTAAGGATACGCGAGCTAAAAAAGTAACATTTCCTTCAAATCAAGATCAACTCTTGCAGATGTGTCGAGGTCATCTTCCTGCCAGCTGTAAAATTAGTTTGCAAGCACTTTCTTCTGGGATATTTCTCCCCCCCCCTCCCCCGTTTCCTAGTTTACATTACAACCTTGATATTTCTTGGAGGTCTTGCTACTTCCATCTATTAATCAGGCCAACCCTGCTGAACTTTCCAAATCAAGAAGAAACACTGCAAATGTTAACATATGTTGAGACTAAATATGCTATTCAATGCAAAAATTGTATTGTCAGTTTCCCTGACGCGTTGTTTTGGTAGCTGGTTTACCGCAACATCCTATAGAAATGAATGTCCTTCTAAATTCTTAAAATGAAACTCTTTAATTGAAGCTCTTCAACTCTCTGTAATTTTTTGTCTGAAACGTATTTAAAGTATTTCCTAATCTCAGCACAACCATAACTTTAATCCAATGTCAAATAATTGCAAAAAAAAGAGTTCTCCCTTCTGTCTTAAAGGATGCCACGTGTATCCCTTGCTGAAGAGACCATCTCTTAGGCTTGTGGTCTTGGATAATTTTTGCCTGTTCTCCAACCTCTCATTATTGGAAATGGAAAGCATGAGGAGGACAATCAAAATAGATTCACTTCACTCTCTTTCGTACAGTATAAGATGAGGCAGAGACAAACTCTGTCAACTCTCAAGATTATATTATTATACCCTACAACAATAAAGTACCTAGATCTCTGTGTTGTGTTTCTTCACATTATAATATTGTTACAATTAATAATTATAATTCCAATTACATATAATTATAATAATTTAAATAATTATAATTTCAACTCATATGCTGCCCAACTTGAGGGACTGCCATAGTAATGTTGTTGTTGTTAGTTGCAAAGTCATGTCCAACCCATTGCGACCCCATGGACAATGTTCCTTCAGGCCTTCCTGTACTCTACCATCCTCTGGAGTCCATTTAAGCTCACGTCTACTGCTTCAGTGACTCCATCCAGCCACCTCATTCTGTCGTCCCTTTCTTCTTTTGCCCTCAATCTTTCCCAGCATTAGGCTCTTCTCCAATGAGTCCTTCTTTCTCATTAGGTGGCCAAAGTATTTGAGTTTCATCCTCAGGATCTGGCCGTCTAAAGAGCAGTCAGGGTTGATCTCCTCTAGGACTGACCGGTTTGATCGCTTTGCAGTCCAAGGGACTCACAGGAGTCTTCTCCAGCCATAGTAATACTGTTCCTAATATGTGGAATAGATAAGCCCCAGGCTTAATTATAAGAGATTATGTCCCAAGAAGAATGGAACCAGCACCTGCCAATATCAAGATGACTCTCCATATAGGTATGCCCAGTCCATAAACTAAGATGGCATGATTGTAATCATTATCTACACCAGGTAATATGTTATTTGGTCTTCCCAGCACAACTAATGACAACTGTAGTACATAACCTAGCAAAGGAAAATAATGATCATCCACAGAGAAAGCACCCACTATGCTCCTACTGTGGTTTCTGCATTAATAACTGGTCATATCTCTCCCTTTCAGCAGTGGATTTAATAGCTTGTGCAGGTTGTCCTTGACTTACAACAGTTCACTTTAAGTGACTGTTTAAAGTTACAATGGCCTTGAAAAAAGTGACATGCTCATTTTTTACACGTATTACCATTTGCAGCATCCCCATGGTCACATGACTTACATTCGGATGCTTGAAAATGGACTCACATTTATGACAGTTCCCTGTGTCCCGGAGTCAGTGATCACCTTCTGACAAACGAAGTAAATGAGGAAACCAAATTCACTTAACAACTATGTTACTAATTTAACAACTGCAATGATTAAAATGCTTCTTAGTTCTACAAAGTTCTAAGTTCTATGCAAATACAGAACCTACTCAAGATTCCAATTCAAAACAGACCTTTCAAATACAAACAATAGCTAACTCTGAAATGCAGTGTTACAATGACATCTCTTGTATCCTATATTTAAAATATCATAAAAACTACTATTTAGAAAATGAAGGTTTTGTTTTTTCTTTTAGAGTGGCACAGAATATTAAAAAAAACATATGAGCAGAAGATAATATAAAGACAATATTTCCCAAAACATCTTTAATTAATACCATAATCCATTTTATCTATAAAAAGGCCTAATCACAAAATGTTTTTCCATTCCCTTCAGAAGCTAAGGAAGCATTACCTTTGTATCATTCACTCCCTTATATTAACATTTTTCCGATGCAAAAAGGAGATCAAAACAGTGCTTTTCAGGACCTCTATTAGGAACTAAAGAAATAACTGGGTGCTGTGACAACTGCTGTGGGCTATCTTGGAAACATGGTCAAAATCTATTATCAAATTCTGTTTGTCAGAAATGTTTATGAAATGTTTTTATATATCTTTTAGTACCACTTATTATTTATGCAATGTTGGTAATTTGCTTAAATACCAAGGTATAATAAATGATATTAAAACTAACATACCAAAAAGAAAATGCATCTTCATATTCTGTAATATTGCACAACATTTTATTTCCCTGCATTCTTAAGAGAATGACAAACTTAGTATTTCTGTGTCAACATCTGTGGGTCTGCATATATTTTTGTTTTCTCGGTTACTACAAAACATTGATGATGATTTGGCATTTATCCACAATTGTAAGAAAGGAAGCTGTGATGCAAATTAGGTGGAGCGCCACAGGAAATTCAGTATAATTGTTTAAATTATTCTATTATTGAGTAAGATGAGGGATTTTTTTCCCTTTATTTATTCCTTAAGTAAGCATAAAGGCCTTAATGCTTACCCTCTGCCATTCACAGTAATCTCCATGACCTACATAACTTATATACAAATTGTAATTAAAGTTTTCTGCTATTCAAGAACAGGGAATATTTTCAATATTCAGAATCAACATTCTGATTTTTGCTATTTTATAACATAATCCTGTCTATATCTTCTATAAAGAAGCATTATTAAATCAATAGTGTTAATTTGACAGTACACATGTTTAGGATTGCACTGTAAGATGCTCAAGATAAGCCTTATTTCTGGAAAGTAAAAAAAAAGTGTTAATTTATCAAAGTGCAAATTCTATTTATATTATCTCCACAGCAATCTCCATTCAAAGTGAGATGACAAAGCATCAACATTTATCACACTTCACAATCACAGCTTTCAGGACAAAAAAAAAATATCCCCAGATATCTTAATGAATAGTTGTTCAATGTTCAAGCTGGTATTAAAAAAGTCTGAAGAACAAGGCACTTTATATTCTAGATAAATGAAAAAGCTAATGGGTATGTAATTTATTGATTATAGAAAGGCTTTCAATTGTGCCAATAATATAAGGCTGTGGAATGAGAATCCCAAATTTTTAATCTCCTTATGCAAAACATAAACAGATATCAGGAAGCCACAGAATATAATAAAGCAGGGAGGATCCAGGTCAGCAAAGTGAGGCAAGGATATATCCTCTCTCTTATTTATTCAAACAATATATAGAATATATATTAAGGAAAGCTGGATTAGAAAATGAGCGTAGCTTTAAAACTGGAAGAAGAAACATCAATAATCTGCACTGTTCTGAGGACATTGCTCTGATATAGCTGAAAACGAAAATGATTTTTAGGCACTAGTAATAAAAATCAAGGAGTACAATGAAAAAAAAAGCACAAGACTACAATTTAATACAATTTAATACAAAGGATGACAACAAATATACAATTTAATATAAATAATGAAACCATCCTAAAACTGACAATGAAAACACTGAAGTAGTAGTTAATTTTTTGCCTTTCAGGACAATTTATCAACAATAAAGGAACCAGCAGTCAAGAAATAGACCACAGACCAGTAAAGTCCTGGAACAGATATTGAGATATTTACAAAGGTCAGAATTGTGCAAGCAATGGTTTTCGCTGTGGAAATGAAAGTTGGACTTTGAAAAAGTAGGACAGGAAGAATACTGACACTTTTAAATTTTAGTGTCAGAGATAACTCTTGAGAATGGTTCCACCACAAAACCGCGTTCGACTAAAACGCGCTCGCCGAAACCGCGTAGCTGACGTCATCACAGGGCGACAACAGTGCGGAGACAGAAGCACGCTGTAAACGCTAAACCTAAAATTAACCCCTAAACCTAAACCCCCTAAACCTAATCCTAATCCTAAACCTAACCCTAAACCTAACCCTTAACCTAACCCTTAACCTAACCCTAAACCTAATCCTAACCCTAAACCTAACCCTAAACCTAACCCTTAACCTAACCCTAAACCTAACCCTAACCCTTAACCTAACCCTAAACCTAACCCTAAACCTAACCCTTACCGTAACTTGAATCGGCTTGCTTTCAAAGCACTATTTAAAGCGCCCTTCTTTCTCCGTGCTTGCTGTTGTCGCCCTGTTGATGACGTCAGCGACGCGGTTTAATCAGGCGCGGTTTAGTCGAGCGCGGTTTTGTCGTGCCACGCTTGAGAATACCATGAAAAGCCAAGGGAAAAAAATGAGTACAGAACAAACTGATCCCGACTTCTCACTTGAGGCATAAATGACTAGTTCAAACTGCCATATTTTATACATATTATGCAAAGACCCAGTCCCTTGAGATGTTCCTAATGTTGGAAAAGGTAGAAGAAAATAAAAAGGGACAATCAGTAATAAAGCAGATGAAGTCAATTACAGTTGCAGTATGAACACAATTCGCAGATCTTAAGAGCCAGAGTGGTAACTGAACATCTTGAAGGAGGTCTATCTATATAGCAATAGCATTTAGACTTTTATGCTGCCCCATAGTGCTTTACAGCACTCCCTGGATGACTTTTTACCGATCTGAGGAAGCTGAGTCAACCTTGAGCCCCATTGAACTCCAGGCTGTAGGCAGTTGGCCTGCAATACTGCACTTAGCCACTGCATCACCAAGGCTCCTCTATACGATCATTAAGTTTAACACTAACTTGATGGCACATAATTAATCAGCCACAGACTAACGTGAACATGTTTTTAGAAAATGAGCAACCTCTAGCATTAAGCAAGGATACTTCAATATCTCAATTTGCTTTTGCTGCTCTCCTCCATCAACTATGTCTCAAATGCATCTGACTGCATGAGGGGGAGGGGAGGACAAATACATTCCACTGACAGAACAAAAGTACTAAATAAAACCAAGTGTCACTGTGATCAAATGTTAAGGTTTTTAATAATTATTAACAGTAAATTGTTACTCTGCTCTTGATTAATTATAATTAATTTATTAACATGTCTCATGTGCCAGTTCAAAGTTTAGAACAGCATAAGTAGCACCTTTTAAAAGAGTTTTAAAATAAGTAATTTCCAAGTACAGCCTTATACAACAATTACACGTTTTAAGAGTGAAAAATTGTCACAGAGATGCCATTTCAGATTTTCTGGTATAATCATGTTGTCTTCTTCAGAAGTTCCATATAAATAACTACGTAGATTTCTATTGCAGAAAATCTTAAAGAGTTGTGTGACAATTGGGTAAGTTTACCATCCCCAGAAAGAGCCATTCTAAAACTCAACCCAAATGGCAATATAATTACATTACTGTCCTGCTCACTGTAGCCACTGACCGTAACCAGAAAATTTAAAATGTGACCACAGCCAATATAAAATTACGCAAGCCCACAAATAAAATTGTGCACACATATCCCAAACTTCTCTATATTGTTTGCAGAAAACCATAAATCAACTTGGAACATTCAGTTTCATCTGAGTTCAATGAAAAAGAAGAAAACAAACATATGACATCTTATGACAGATATGCATATAACCTCCTGCAAAAGATCCAACAATGGACTGCTGAACAGCATATACACTGGAACTTGATTCTACCACATAAATGCCAGAGAGTGAAATACTTATCTTTAGATCTATTTTTTGAAAGAAAAAAAGTAAGTAGCATCAAGACCCCTGGAAGCAATTTAATGCCTGAGAGTTTCCAATCCAGGCTTTCTTTCCAGAGGCATCCAATATTCCATTTTATAGATGGGCCATATTTACCTTTGGAAAAAAATGCAGTCTATACATCTGATTAGTGAATAGTGAATAAAACAGAATGAGCTGGAAGGGACTTTGGAGGTCTTCTAGTCCAGTTCAAGCAGGAGAACCTATACCATTTCAGACAAGTGATTATCTAGTCCAGGGGTGTCAACTTTTTTATAACTACTGCCCACTTTTGTATCTCTGTTAGTAGTAAAATTTTCTAACTGGTTCCACAGTAATGGTGATTTATAAAGTAGGGAAATAACTTTACTTTATAAAATTTATAAAGCAGAGTTACAGCAATCCCCTACAGCCCACCATGACAGCTGGAACGCCCACTAGTGGGTGGTAGGGACCCAGTTCACTACCACTGGTCTAGTCTCTTCTTAAAAAATCCAGTGATGGAGCGCCCATGATTTCTGCAGGCAAGCTGTTCCACTGGTTAATTGTCCTCACTGTTATGAAGGTTCTCCTTAACTCCAGGTTGATTGAAGAAAAATTCCAGATTGAACAAGAAAAATGTACTTTCAATAAAAATACAGATAAGATGTTTTTGACTAGTAAACATCTTGTAATGTAATTCTTTAAACAGTTATCTTGTCCAACAATTTAAATAATTAAACTGATTTTATTTAAATCAAATACAAATTACATTAAAAAGTTACATAAAAATTAAAATTGTCAATAGAATGTATATTATATAATTTACATGTCAATTCAAACTTAATATACCAGAACCAAAACTATAGTTTATATGGCTACCTTCATGTCTGATATGTGATTAATAACACAGTCAGCAGGAAAAAAAATCAATACTGCTTTCAAATAGAATAAGGTCGAATAAGCAAAATTTTGCAATAAATACAAACTTCTGAGGAGTCATCAACATGGTGAAGGAGACAAAAGTCACTCTACTATATTGTGGGGGAGGGGTGCCTAAATGTTAAAAGTTGTTTCTCAGTCAATCAAAATGATATTTTGATTACCGGGAAGAGTTGTACTCTAAATTTGCTTTAAAAAGAGTCCATATTCCATTGCCCTCTAAAAGCAGGACATGCTGGCCTTCTAGACAAATGAATGACTTAAGTCCAGTAAAACTATATTCATAGTGGGCTTAATGCATACTGTTAAGAGAACTTCATTTGTCTGATATACTATGTTCAATCCTATAAGAAGAAAAAATGGTGTTGGTTCAAATGTTATTATTGCAGCAGGTATTATAAAATCTCCATCTGGAGATGCTCACTATAGAGAACACTATTTGCAAATACCTTACGTGAATGTGATCATTTCATGGTCATTCAATGCTAGCACAGGTAGTCCTTGCTTAATGACCATTCATTCAGTGGCTGTTCAAGGTTATAGTGACACTGAATGGATTTTAGTTTATGCTTGGTCCCTAAAATTGCAGCGCCACATGACCAAAATGAGGGCACTTAACAGTTCACTTACACTTACCATCATGGGGTACTTAAATTCCCCACACCACTTATCTGTCTCCCATTTTTGCCTTTTTGGCTGTCGTGCACTCCATTGTCTCTGCCGCCCTTCCAAAGCTGCACAAGAAAGCAGCACACAATTTGGACAAAGCTGCATGTAGCTTTGGGAAGAAGGTCTGGCTCAGCAAGTCCACCTCCTTTGCGGTAGGACTAAGAAGATGGCAAAGATGAGCTTGGGGGGGGGGGGGGTTCAGGGCTGCCAGGGCAAGCAGAGCCCATGATCTACAGAGACACTAGAGTAGAGGGCTGCCAAAAGGACAGCGATGAGAGGAGAAGGTGTAAAGGAGCTGAAGAGGAGATAGTCCCTTACTTTCACTGGTGTTTAGATTTAGGAGGGACCAAACAAGGAATAGTTTGGATTGGAAAGGGTCTTCCCAATAACAACCAGTAGGATTCAGTAAATGACAGCCATAGGGAGTGCTGGGATTGCCATTGCTAAGCAAAGCAGTCACATGATGTCACAATTTTATTACTTTTCAATTTATTAGCCAGACAGTGGAAGGAGTACTGCTTCATTTTGAATTCTTGGACAAAATAGTACACATTTATCCTTCTCTCTATGGAAAAGAAAAAAAATGTTAGTTTTAAAAAAAATAATGTTAAGACCAATACTATTTTATCTCTTTTGTCCTGTAGTGTCAAAGCAGGGGAGAATGGAGTTAACTAGGGATAGGGAAGCGTGTGTGTGTGTGTGTGTGTGTGTGTGTGTGTGTGTGTGTGTGTGTGTCCGCGCGCGTGTGAGAGAAAGGGGGGGGAGGGAGGGAGATTTTTTCAAGAAAAAAAAGACTTTCCACATCTCTTGATGCATTTAATGAAGCAGATGGTAATCCATTAAA
Organism: Thamnophis sirtalis; assembly: GCF_051295495.1. Taxonomy (NCBI): domain Eukaryota; kingdom Metazoa; phylum Chordata; class Lepidosauria; order Squamata; family Natricidae; genus Thamnophis; species Thamnophis sirtalis. Next base: position 50,286,632 of record NW_028261386.1, read on the forward strand.
GCTTATTTTTTAATAAATGTGTTAAATCTTTAAAATGTTGGAAAATTCTTTGCTATTTTTGCTATGACAGGCCTTGTACAGTAATTCTTCCCTTTCTCTTTTTGTCAGGCAATGAAAAAGTAAAACTAGTTGTGTTGGTCACTGGGAGGAAAAGTACTGTTATTTAAATATGTAATGTATTGCTAAAGTAAAGTCACTGGTACTAAATCCACGGTTTACAGAAAAATAAAACCTGCATCACATCATTTATAATTTTTAAATAAAAATTGTACAAGATGGCTGGTGTCCATTTATTTAAAATTATTTACAGGTTAGCATAAGCCAGTTAAATTCTGAAGCTTTGTTTTGCAATGTTTTTTAAGCGTGGTAATTAATCCAGTAATCATCTTGTTTTTACAAATTATGCTTAGAAAACTCATTTTTCTTTATGAAAATTTCATATCTAGGAAATGAAGTAAAATGGTAATTAATATCATTTTTAATACTGTTTCATTTACAAGTGTACAAAGAGAATACCCTCTCCATGTAAGATGGGGATACTATAGAAATGAGGAAACTGTAGACCGTTGCCAGTTCTACAGGTTAAGTGCCAAAGATCAAAGATTTCTAAAAAGGCAAAGGAACATGATAGATTTATAAAATTATAACTTGTATGTATAAAATAGCAAATAGCAAATACAATGTGGGCTTCTTACAAATAAATCCCTTAGATTATGGACCTATAGGAAATAGTGCATAAAACTGCTGAATTTGTTCTTAAAATATGGAAGCTACAAGCAGTTTAAATGGCTTCTGGAAGAAATTGGACCAGGAAAAAATGGTAGGCCTAACAATAATAGTTATTGACTTGGAACAAGAACATTCCCTGTACTAAGTGCACAGAGTGTAATAAGCCATATCAGTTATTCTTGAAAAGTCAACAAACTCGGCTTATTTAACAAAACATTATTAGCAAAGTTTGCCTTAATGTAAATTATGAGCTTGACTGAAATATATTGGAGCAATAGTCTTTGGATATACAGCATTAGAAATGTGCTTTTCTATCTTTAAGGAGATATAATCCTGTGATCATACCTATCCTAGGATGTTCAGTACATTCAATGTTCCTGTTGGTTCAGACCTAATTCAATTTACTCTACCTTCCTGCAACCCATAGCAATCATTTTCCAGTATTATTATATGTATTACTTCTAACTACAGTTACAAGAAAAAGTATGTGAACCCCTTGGGATTACGTGGAGTTTTGCATGAATTGGTTATAAAATGTGCTCTGAACTTCATTTAAGTCACAACAATAGAAAAACATAGTCTGCTGAACATAATACTACACAAACATTAGATGTTGCCATGGTTTAATTGAACATAACATGTAAACATTCACAGTGCAAGGAGGAAAAAGTATGTGAGCCCCTAGCCTAATGACTTCTCCCAAGAGTTAACTGGAGCCAGGAGTGAGCCAACCTTGACTCCAATCAGTGTGATGATATTGGATGTGTTGCTGACAGCTGCCTGCCCTTTAAAAACACACACCTGTTTTGGGTTTACTGGTTTCAAGAAGCACTGTCTGATGTGAACCATGCCTCGCAAAAAAGAGCTCTCAGAAGACCTACGATCAAGAATTATTGATTGCATGAAGCTGGAAAGGGTTACAAAAGTATCTCCAAAAGCCTTGATGTCCATGTATCCACGGTAAGACAGACTGTCTACAAATGGAGAAAGTTTAGGACTGTTGCTACTCTCCCTAGGCGTGGTCATCCTGTAAAAATGACTGCAAGAGCACAGCGCAGAATGCTTCATGAGGTAAAGAAGAATCCTAGAGTGTCACCTAAAGACCTAGAGAAATTTCTGGCACATGCTAACATTTTTGTTGACACATCTACAATAAGGAAAACATTAAACAAGAATGGAGTACATAGGAGGACACCACGGAGGAAGCCATTGCTGTCCCAAAAAAATATTGCAGCACATTTGAAGTCTGCAAAAGAGCACCTGGATGTTCCACAGCACTACTGGCAAAATATACTGTGGACAGATGAAACCAAAATTGTGTTGTTTGGGAAAAACACACAACAGTATGTTGTGCACACCAACATCAAAACTTCATCCCCACTGTAAAACATGGCGGAGGGAGCATCATGATTTGCTGCCTCAGGGCAGCACAGAATACACCTTCTGGAGTGGCCCAGTCAGGGTCCTGACCTCAACCCGATTGAAATGCTGTGGCATTTCACACCAGACATCCCAAGAATATTGCTTCACTGAAACAGTTTTGTGAAGAGGAGTGGACCAAAATTATTCCAGATCGTTATGCAGGTCTGATCTGCAACTACAGGAAACGTTTGGTTGAGGTTATTGCTGCCAAAGGAGGGTCAACCAGTTATTAAGTCCAATGGTTCACATACTTTTTCCTTCCTGCACTGTGAATGTTTACATGTTATGTTCAATTAAACCATGGCAACATCTAATGTTTGTGTAGTATTATGTTCAGCAGACTGTGTTTTTCTATTGTTGTGACTTAGATGAAGTTCAGAGCACATTTTATGACCAATTGATGCAAAACTCCATGTAATCCCAAGGGGTTCACATACTTTTTCTTGCAACTGTATTTTCAGCTTTCTTACTCGCCAAACATGTTTTTCAAAACAGACAGCCGCAGTTTAAGATACACAGTTTATTCATTTCTTAATATTAATGGAAGCATTCTGTTCTGGGAAACCAAAAAGAACTAGCCTCTCTCAAGTCTGCAAGTATAAATGCAGAAATAATTTTTATGTTCAACACCTGAACTCAAATTATCAAAAAAAATGAAAACTCAAAACTTAAGCCTGTTAAAGCTCAGTTTCAAAATAACAATAACAGTAACACTTAAAGTATGCACCACAAAAAAGAACAGTGATCTAAATTTAGATGCTAATTATTTACTTAGTTACCATCCTTGCAAATTTAAAGCTTTAAGACAATGCTGCAATATGCATCTACTTATACACCAGAGTATATTCAAGGTATCACAATAATATGAAGTAGCTACTAAATAATATATATTTCTTTATTTGGGGGAGGGGATTGCTTTTCTGTTCACAGATTCTCGACAATAAATGAATGAATGAATGAAAAATATTAAAATAATTTCATAATAAAAGTGCATTTAAGATTGGGATCTTCTATCTACTAATCCAGGCAGACACATGAATCATTACTGCAAAGCTCAGTTCCCCAAAATCAGTCAAATCATACCATAGAATTATAGAAAACATATCATTATCAATCCAGTCTCTTCCGCAATAATTTAAAGCTAAAGCATTTTCCAAACACCACTGCGTACCCTCTGCATGAACATATTCAGTAAACAGTAAGTTACTACCTCATTGGGAAATTGTTCTCATTCTCACATTGTTCTTACTGCTAAGAATTCTTTCCAGTATTCATCCAGAATTTCCCTCTTTGTAATTGAAATCCTTTATTCTGTTATCTATACAATGGAAGGATAGAAAACAAGCCATGTCTTCTTTGTAAGTGTCTGAAAAGTGATATCATATTTTGTACCATTTTCCTGAAAATAAGCCCTAGCATGATTTTTCAGGATGCTCCTAAGATGAGCCCTATCCCCAAAATAAGCCCCAGTTAAGATCAACAGCTAGACGGATGCATTTAGTAATGTATTTTCCAGAAAATAAGCCCTAACCAGAAAATAAGCCCTAATGTATCTTTTGGAGCAAAAATTAATATAAGACCCAGTCTTATATTTAGGGAAACATGGGGTATTAAACTTCATTTCCTTCTTTCCAGGCCATTTCTCTATCCTATCAAGCACTTTTAATTTTATTTACTTTCTGGACCAGTAATGACAAACCTTTTTGGCACCAAGTACCGAAAAAGGAGCACATCATCTGAAAAGGAAGCATTTCACACTTGCTTGTCTGGGCCCCAACAAGGAAGAGGAGCTGCCCAGGGGGCATGCGCATGCCGAAAAATGAACTTCTGGTTTCTGCCAGCACGTCTTCCGGTTACTGCCGTGCATGCACATGTGCCAATCAGCTGGCCAGTGTGCATTCTCATACTGGAAAACGGAAGACCAGCTCTTCCAGTTTCTGGCACTGCTGCATGCACAAAGGCCAGCTGATTGGCGTGTGCGCATTCACACCAGAAACCCAGAAGAGGAACAGGCGATGCTGTGCATGCCAGGCGACATGGCTCCGCATATCACTTAAGGTACATGTGCCATAGGTTCGCCATCACGGTTCTAGATTGTTAATTATCGCATCCAATTCTGTGCCACCTGCAAAGCTCGAATCATTTCCATTATTTCTTAATGCAAATCATGAATAAAAATGCTGAATAGTAGAGCTCACAAAGAAACCTGTGTGCTACTGAACTTTGTGCTTCACTTCATTTTTATAAGGAAGCACTGATGAAAACTCAGTGCTCATAAATTTCAAACAAGCTGTGTGTGTATCTAATTGTCACATAAGCCAGTCTAACTTATTACTCAGAATGTCATGAGGTCTTTGAAAATTATTTGAGGGCCTGACTCTCCCCAATTAGATCTCTCTGTCCCATTAGATCCCATTAATCTAAAGGGGGGGCATAATCCGGGAGGTATAATCTGGGCCTCATTTATTAGTGAGTGCCATCTTGTGGGCCTTAGAAAGAGCCTTTTCTGTTGTGGCACCCAACCTTCGGAATATCATCTCAAACTGGTCAAACTGGCCCTGACCAACTGGCTTTTTATAAACAAATGGCTTTGCCACTAAGCTTGGGAAGCCCGGATCTTATTTTTGGGAAACAGTATACTTGTCATCTCAATCTTAATATTCTCTTCCCATCTTTTCCAGTATTATGGTTTCTCTAGAGAACTGGGTCTTTGCATAATATATTCAAATGTGACAATTTGGGCTGGGTCTTTTGCGCCTCAAGTGATAACTCTGGATTTACTGTATATGTTCTATAATCTGTTGCTTTTCTTGGCTCATATTTTCAAGAGTCTTTTCTAACACTGAAGTTCAAAGTGTCATTAATCTTTTTATTCTGTTTCTTCAAATTCCAACTTTCAGTTCTACAGTGTCAAAAGAAAAATTATTGCCTGTCCAACTGGGAATAAATTCTGCATTCTGCTTTTCACAATTGCTTGATGGAATACATATCTTCTTGGTTGGAGAAGAATAAACCTATAACACTTGAGTAATCCTGTTTTCTCCTTGAAATTATGACTGTTTTGTTGCCTTCACTGAACACATAACAGATTGACTCATTTCTTTTTGCTGTGAATGTGTAGCTAAATAAGTGTGGTTCTTAGCATCTCTCAGCAATAAAAACTTCGTAAACATTTTGAACTTTTGCTTTCCAGACACTATCTCCAGAGTTCCAAACTATTAGTGTTCTTATTTATTGATTTAGCTTTCTTTCTACTTCTACATACAATTTTTTATTTTTGGCGTTTCATGAAAATTGTTTTGTGCAGCTACATTGGCTTCTCTTGCTGCTTTATATTGCTTTTCCTTCTTGAAATTGTTAGTAACTCCTTTTATTAAGAATTTCCACACATCCTGAAGTTATTTTTTCACCAGCTTCATTTTTCATGGAATATTACTCATCACTGCCTACTATTAAAATCCAATTTTGTGAAGTCCTGATAGAAGCTTGGCTATATCTAGTTCTCTAAAGTACCAAGTTACATGGTATACACATTTATTTCATATAAAATTGCAACAATCCATATCAGTGTGATACATCTCCTCTGATATAAGCACTCTCTGTCAAGAACTGTTTTGATATCTTCCTTGTGGCCACGGCAAACAATACAACTTGTGTTATTACATATTCATCTATATTAGTCATCAGGAAGTAGATTGTTTTCTTTTAAACTAGGCTAATTCAATTGGGTTAACAAAGACGGAAACCATAAAAAGTATCCACCAGGGCTGCATATTGGCTCCCATTCTTTTAATTTTTATATAATCAGTATTGCAGAAGAGGTTAATAATCCTTCACTTTATATTTTATCAACTGAAAGTAGAAAGGTCCCTATATTATTATACAACTATTCAACATGGTACTTATGTCTACATTAATTGGAATGACAATTCTAACAATATTTGTCACACATTTTAGAAAAGAGTACTCGCAGGTAAATTATTCCAAAACCAAGATGATAATATTTGCAAAAAGGCCATAAAGACTAGACGGACACTAGATGGTAATGAGATAGATCTAGCGAAGTATTTGGGTAAGCAGTTTATTGAAACAATATCATGGAAAAAATATAGTATCAAGAACAATGGCTTTGAGATTAGTACAGCCTACAAAATTTTCCAGGGCAAAAGAATATCACCATTAACATATAGGACCCCAATTTGTGGTATCAGTAAAATAGAAGAATTAGAAGTGGTTCAGAATAAATTAATGAGATAAATTTTAGCCTCTTCCTCAGGTACACCAGTAGCAATTTTGAATTTAGTAATAGGCCTTCCAGCAATTAATATAAGAGTAAAGAAAGCAAGAATCTTATCTTAAAGAAAATTATGTCATGCTCAACATTTATTTGAAAAAACAATGCCTTCATGAACAATTTAGCGTTAACTGATGGATGAATATATGTCTAAAACAACTCTTACAACCTTTTCTACACCAGGAACTGTTAAACAACATAAATTATCATACTCTATTGAGCTAGTATTCATTTTTTAAAGATTTTAGACAGGATAAAGAGTAGGTATGTAACTTACGTTGGTCAAGTAGTGTCAATCTTTTAAAGTTTATTCACTTGTTTCTCTAAGCAGGAATATTTGTTAACATTTTAAATAATAAAGTGTACTACACGAAGCCCCTTGCAATTATCAATTTCATAAATCACAGTTTAGAATAAATCCATCAGAAAAAAAAGAATTTTAGAACAAGTTACTTAAACAACTGCAAATACATCAACTTTTTTATGGATAGCCAAAGAGGATGCATGCACAGCTCCATTTGTGCAAGACACATGCACGGGACTGCATGTGTGCCTGCCGCTCCCTTAGATGGAACACACGGTCACCCACTGCTTGTGCAAGTGAGGATGTGCCTATGAGCCCTTGCCAGCCATTTCCACAGCCCAGTTGCAAACCCCTCAAGGTTAAAGAACCCTGCTTTAGACTACCCTTAATTTAAATATCAATTGTGTGTCTAAGAGAGAGAAGCATAAACCAGACATTCTCTATGGTACAGATTATTCTTTGGATAATAGCCATTTTCAACACAATTTACTTCCAAACAGATGCATTTAGAGTAGATCTGCCAGAACTTTTATCACCAACACATCACAGTCTACAAACAACACTAATAGGCATGGCTTCCATTCAGCAGCAGAATACATATACAATACTGCTTTTTCCTAAGGGTCTCATTTTCAGAGAGTGCATGAGCCTGCAGTACAAAAGAGCTACATTGGGACACAGAGATATTGCCAAAACAAGGATAAAAGCAACAGCAAAGAAAAGATTAACAGAAGCTGCCTTGATCCAGCTTTGGCAATTATACCCTCCAAATGAAAACGTAAATATCAACAACACTGAACGGGGTCCTCCAAATTTCCATGCACTTTTTCATGGCATACAAATTGTAGAAGAGAATTAGAAAGTCCAGTTGTGTAGACAATCAAGTGTTCCTTCTATTCAATGTTAAAGATATTCAGCATCCATTGCCTAACATGGTAGCAGTACTTAACAAATCTTGACATATTAAATAAACAAACAATCATATGATTAGTACAAGAGGACTATCAAAAAATCTCAGAGCAATAGGCTAGACTGAAAAGTCAAAAGCAGAGTAGCAGATGACAAGGGCAAATCACTTTTGCATTGCTTTTAAGAAAATCACATATCCATGTAATTAGGTATCAAGCTCAACTTGGTGGAGTCTTCACTTCGATTCTTTTCAATAATTTACAAATGTGGCTGCTCTACTAATTCTCAGTCTAGAGTTAAATGCCATGTTGGCTATTCACATACCCTATTGGTATGGAGGAGTGACTTTGAGAGACGGGAGGAACACTTATAGTCTAGCCACAGTTTGATAAATGAAATTTCAGTGGAAAGAAGAAGGCTAGAAAAAGTCTCTCAGAAAGGACCCTCTCAAGTTTAGGAGAAAGTAAAAGTGAGAGACAGCAGGGGTCTACTCAGACTTGCAAGATTGATGTTAGCCTTGTGATGCAGTCCATACAAGAAGCACAACCAGGAATTCTAGCCCTTATCTTTTATTGTAAAGGTACATTAAAAGAACCTTGCAAGTCTGAAAGTACCATTATCTAGGCTGAGGCTCTTCCTCCTGTCTCCCAGTGTCATTCCCACATACTACATCTACATAAGAGAAGACACCTTAACTTTATCTCCTTCCCACTGACGACCCTCCTCCAAGTTTCTTCTGAAGGTTGGGGATATTTCTTGCATTGTACAGGATGTAGTTTAAGTGATAGTGAAAGAGCATTTATTATCATCAACTAACATAATTTATCAACCTTAACGAACCATATGCCACAAATCAGCATAATTGATGAATAAATTTAAAAAGACTGGCAGAAACTATTTAAATCCCACTGTTATTTTCAAGTAAAGAAATCTTTGGTTTTGGTTTCAGGAGGTTGTATACAAATAGTTTTCCAGGCTATGTTACACAAGTGGTTTGCCACTGAAATGCTTTTACTTCAGCTGGACATTTTGAAATAGTATCACAGATTTAATTTCATGAAACAAATAACTGCCTACAGTAAATATATAGACAAAAAAAACTACAAATGGCTAACAAATTGATTAACAAGCTGAACTGGCTTCTATCTTGTTATTGTTTTATGTCTGAAAGAAGTGAATAGTGAATAATGGAATATTTTCATAATAGTTGAGAAAAATGTTAGGTTTGGCAAACTTGAAATGTCTTGACAATAAACCTTCTAATATTTCCATCACCGGTTTCAACAACCTGAGGCAATCTAGAAGTTTTTATTTCCAATTCTCATAAACCTAAGCCAAGATAACAAAGGTCATGGGTTAAGCAATCTAAAAAAACCAAAGGGCATTACATTGGCTATCCCTGATTTAAATTACAGACACTTTACACTGCCTATTAGAAGTTACCTCCAATAATCTAATCCACAAATGGAATGGCATCTGCTAGCAAAATGGATCCATGCTACCCTTTTCAATACTTCCCCCTACTCCAAATTCCATCTGAAGATTTGAGAGAGAATTAATAGCATATTATCATCAACATCATCATTATGCATAGGCCATAACCTGATTATGTTCCAGTTACAAAACACCAAGTTATTTGTGTTATTCAAGATCTATAACAATAATAGTAATAAACATGCAAAATTTAGTTGCTGAAATAGTCACATCGTATCTGGAAATGCATTGTCTTTCACATATTTTTTCCTTTTATAATTACACACTGTGGTATGTTATCAAATGTTAAAATCTAATACTGCATTTCTGCTGTCAAGAGAAACATATTTAGAGGTAGTGAAACTAGATTTTTTTATTGTGTTTTAGCCCATCACTGGCACACATATGAAAGAGTGTGAATTTCTGATCGCTTCATATCTTCATAGGCTGTTTTATAGTATACCCTATTATATGATTTACCATATGTTTGTTGGAGCAGGATTGTAGGACTTGTTTGGTTTCTACTACTGGACAATACTTGTTTGCCTTTCACTATTTGCTTTTGTTTCAATGAGGTTAAAAATCACTTAAGTTTGAAAACGCTTCCTTAACATCATTAATCAGAATATATTTCCACACAAACACTGTTTGTGTGTAGAGAACTGTTCAGTTCTCTAAATATTTGACTGCCTGTTTGACCTGCCATGTAGGCATTCCTATTTTTTAAATTGCATAGATTTCTTTAGGTTTGTCACAGAAAAACATCTTTTGTATTTAGAAGACTGCCACAGAATGTCTGGCTTGTCTAGAGAGATTTAGGATCAAATAACCCCTAAGCTATAAAGGGAACCAGTGACCTTGGGCCAACCATTATCTTTTACTGGTGAAGAAAATAGTTTTAATAGCCCAAGGTCATTGTGAAGAAATACACACATATACACATGCACATGTACACACTCACTGTATAAGAGCCCCTTGGAGGATGGGATATAAATAAGTAATCACAAAATTGATTATGCAGTAATTAATAGTTTAGCAACCCTCTTTTATTAACAGTTTTATAGCAATTGGGGCAACCAATTACAAAAATATACTCTATACATTGGCTCAGAGACAAGCCATGGAAAATAATAGAATATAAACTAAAACAATTGATAAATTAGTAGTTCGGTGTATAACATAAATATAACCATGAACAGAGTTCATTATTCGTGTAAACCTAAAATTATCATGATGATTCTTTTTACTCTTGTATTTGAACAACACAAAAACAAAACTATGTACCAAGATAAATCTGATAATAAAGTAAAAATAAAATATTATCTGAAATACACTGTACAATATGGTTCTCTACCATTCACAACAATTTTATACGGCATTAGATTGTTAATAATAAATAACATGAGATTAAAAACAATCGGATCCACTCCTGAGGGCAAACTCTGGATCCAATATTATTTAAAAATGAGGAAAATCTAGATTTTAATAATTATGATTGTATATACAAATATATGTTAATATGAACTATTGTTAAATTATTTGAGGAAATCTCCCTAAAAAACAAAAGGCTACTTAATAAGAAAGGGCTTTTAAGGCAACAGAACCACTTGCTTATTTTAATTATGATACTGTACTTTCTTAAAACACACTATTACATTTATTCATTTTTTCAAGCGCCATATCTGTAATATTACTCTATTATTAGATACTTCAATAATATATACTCTTCTTGATGTTTTCTGCTAAAGCATTAATTATAATTATTACCACCATCATCAAAGGAAGCATTTATCTCCTTTCAATAGTTACTGTCTTTAACCTCTCTAAAAATGAAATATTCAGTGAAGTTGTTTAGAAATATGAAATATAAAAGAATAACCAAAATCATTTAAAAATATGTTTCCAATTACAATATTGATCTATTAGTGCAGCATGAAATTATGTCCCATAAAACCTACTGAATATTGAAAGTCTCCTAATGTGGTTATTTCATTAATGCAAACTTTTCAATAGTATTGTAATATAGCTTGCTGAGAGAAATCAGATGTGCTAGCCCAACATAACATACCCTATTCTACTCAATGGAAGATTAGTAGCACTATTTTTTTTCTTTTTAAAAAAATGTAAAAACATTCTAGCCCTAAGGAAGCAGAATATATAAAACACAAGGCAGGAAAGCAACTTTGGGAGTTTACAGCTAGAACACATGCAGGATTAGCCTTGGTTACAATTTGGACAGAACTCCAAGGAATCTAAGGACTTTATGTCAAATGGTAAAACATTTTTTTCCCTGAAGAAAGCAGTGATATGCTACTTACAGATTTTTCCAGTGGGGTTCATATATTGTGCTAAGCTATTATTTGTTTTACTGAATAAATAACAAATAGCTACAATGTATTTATTTAAAAAGTTAACTTAAAACAATAGTTATAAAGCATAAGGGTGTGATTCACAGCATAGCTTAAAATCAGGAGTCTGATACCATTCTCAAGTTATATATAATTATGGTGGACCAAGCCCTGGAAGATAGGGAGGCAGTGGGAAGTGTCATGCTAGGACATCAGCAGAAGCAGGAGCTAAAGAGGAAAGGAAACACACAGGAAAGTTTGGAAATAGTTGAGTTGCTGGACAAAGGACTCATGGTCTGCCATAAATTCAGAAGTACCACAGCATTCCATATTTGAATTCTGCTGACCTGTAGCTAATTCCAAAATTGTTCAATAGAACCTCTAAAATGTAAATCTATTTTCCATTTCATCCATAAACATACAAGACTAAAATAATTGATTAATTAGTAGTTCAGTGTGTATAACATAAACATAACTGAGAACAGAGTTCATTATTCTTGTAAACCTAAAATTATCATGGTGATTCTTTTTACTCATATTTGAACAACACAAAAACAAAACTGTACCAAGAAACATGGCAAAACTTTTAGAAAATGAACTATGTAATTGTTTTTATTATAGCAGGCACATATTATGGAATTAATATAGATGGGAAAAAATATTGAGGTCACTAGGTCAACTGTCTGCTTAGTACAGGATTTCAAATTTAAACATAATTAATGATTACCTAAGTTCTACCTGAACCCAGCCAAAAATCACAACTGCCCACCTCTTTGATAATCTTACTGCTAAATATTTTTACTGTTATAAGGTGTTTTCTAATATCAAATTTGAATATCCATTCCTGTAACTTTATTTCATTTCTTACTCTGAAAGATAAAGAATGGGTGCCAGCCTTATTTTTGTCAGTGTTTATATATTTTCTACATAAACACCTTCAATTGCCTTTACTCAAAGCTAAACTTCCCTCATTCCCTTTAATCTCTCTTAACAGGCTATAGCTTCTAGTCCTCTCATCATCCAAATTGCCTTTCTTTGAACTTGTTCTAAGTGTGTCTGAATCATCCCTAAAATGTGCCCATAACTGAACAACAATAAACAAGTTGTGGTTTGAAAAACACAATCATTACTTCCCATGATTTGGAAAACATTGCTTCTGCTAAATGTAACCTAAAATTGCACTTGCCTCTTCTGCAGCTACATCAGTTGCTGATTCAACAGCTGTAAACCAGTCCTTATAAATCTTGCTTACAAGAAACATCTGACTTTCTCTTTAAATGCTCGGAAGCTCTCTCTTTGGAACAAGACCTGTAGAAATCGGAATAGTGTATGGAGTCGGCGGATTATCAAAAGTGTTCCCGAGAGTCTTCGAAGCTCAGAATGGCCCTTTCTCTCCATTTTCTCAAAGGTTGCGAGAAGCAGAAACAGCAGCTCCATTTGCCGATTCTCTCGTTCTCCCGACTCTCCCCATCTTAAATCAACTGACAACAATCGACCTAAGCGGCTACCGCTGCTCCTAAGGCACTTAGAAAGAATCCGGCGTCCCTAATGCAGGTTTCCACACTAACCTCTCGTTGTCGAACTTTTCCCCCAATATCCCCACTGTATGAAGTTGCTGAAGAAAAGGAAGAGGCGGAGCGGCAGCCGTAAACCTGATCCGCGTTCCATCTCGAGCCGAAACGACGGCGACCGGGGGGGTCGGGCTAACCTTCCACTTCGGATCAGGAAAAGGGTGTCTTTTTCTACCCTCCCCCAACCCTACACAGGTTCACGTACACTTACCGGCATCATCTTGGCTCCGAACCGCATTGAGGCGGATGGTGCAGGTTCCGGGACCGGGACCAATGACTGGGGCCTGGGGAGGCGGAGCGGCCTGCCGTCTTTCCCTGGGAACCTGTTGCAAGAGGCGGTCCGGATCGCGACGCTTCCCAAACGGCCGTGCGCTTCCTGGCCTGCGATTCCCGCAAAGCCCCCGCCGCTCACGCAGCTCCGGGCTTTGTCTCGTCGAAGCCCCTCCGCGGTCTGCCTCAGCCCAGGCGGCCGCGGCGCTCGAGCCCACTCCGAAACTATTCCCGCTGGCTCGGCGAGGCGGAGGAGTGGAGCCCCGCCTGAGTCCCACCCCCAAATTGGGCTGGGCAGACCTTCGGAAAGCTCTGCGCTCCTCTCCTCACTCAGGGTGGAGGAGAATTAGTGCCCCGGGGCCTAAAGCGAAATTCCCACCATTAGGTCCGGAACAGCATCGCTTTCCACCTTCTCTGAAACGTTGCCTGGAGTAGGTTTGGGAATACTCTTTACCTGGCTGTCCACGACTCCGCGAAGGAGTAGCTCACAAGTAATCTATCGCGGCTGAAGTATTCGGTCCTTTATCTTTGTTTGATCATTACGCGGGCAATTCCCGCCCTTTCTTTTGCATCAAATAGAGGAATTTTTGTTTTGGCTAGTGTAGCAGTTTATTTTTTGAGATAGAGATTTGTTAAATTCTAAAGAATCATGTTTCCCCAAGGCAGCTAAAGTTTTGAAACGACTTAATATTGCAAAAGGAAGTGTGTTGTTATAATAGTAAATAAATAATTGCTATGTACTCAAAGATTGAGTAAATTGAGAGTCCATTAAAAGAATCCTATTTTTTCAATACTTAAAATGGTTCAGAAACATTTATGTACAGTATAACCTCCCATCACTATTAAATGGCCATAGTTCAAACGGAATTTGTCCCCTTTATTTTAGTAGTTAATGAGGATCTACTATACCGATTGTTAAATGTATAATCTGATTATATAAAGTTTTAGTGAATTATGTTTTGTGTTACTTTTGTTACTGAGTTTTGGTATACCACCCAAAATCACTTTATTTGAGATGGGCAGCCATATAAATGCTATAAAGATATTGTTGAACTAACCTGAAAAGACAATGGACAGTTAAAATACCAGTGAAAGATCAATTGTTTCTATATAGGTTTGTAGTATTATAATTGTTGATATGAATTTATTTTTCTTTTACATTGTCACTCTTTGGTTATGAAATGAACTCTGCTAGACTACAGTGTGATTCCTTTGTTTTCAGTGTCTTCTAAACTAAGTAAATGCAATTACATCGTAACAAGGCACTGAAAGGGAATTGCTACCATACTAAGATTGACTCATAATATATGAAAGAAGTACAAAACCAGTTACAAGTAACAAATAACAAGTAGTTAGAAACTTCTCAGATCAGAGATCTCATTTATTTTACCATTGTATACCCTGTTTCCCCCAAAATAAGACATCCCTAGATAATAAACCCAATTGGGCTTTTGAGTGCATGTGCTAAAATAAGCCCTCCCCTAAAAATAAGCCATCCCCAAAAATATTGCAACGCAGCAGCAGTCATAAGGTGACCACGCTTGCCACCTCTGCACCTCAAAAATAATAAGACCTCCCCCAAAATAAGGCCAAGCTCTTATTTCAGGGGTCAAAAGAAAATAAGACCCTGTCTTATTTTCGGGAAAAGACGGTATTATTTCTGAATATCTTTTCATATTCAGTTTTTTTATCTACTTAACAGTATGGTTCGTAAAAAAATCAGTTATATTGAATTCAGTGTATTTTCTTTCAAAAGATTGCATAAGATTTTTACTTCTTTTTCAAAAATACATTGTGATATTAAGCATCAAACCATTTAGAAATTGTATCCTATTCATATTCAACTAACATAATCTGCCATGGCAGAAACAAAATCATACTGGAAAAATTAAAATTCATTTAAAATTCATTTAGACAAGTGCTTGTCTAAATCAACAATTTACAAACTATAAATAAAGAGGTATGAGCAAACAAGTATGTGGGGAAGGTTGAAGACAATTTATAGCATTTAAAAGACATGCTGCACCCACACTCCAGAAAGTAGCTGAGCTAGGACAAAGTAGCAGGTGTGGCAAAGACCAAAAAGTTGATTTCATTAAAAAATAAGCTTAGTTAACATGTTAAGTGCTACTGTTATTATTATTGCCTGTATGTTTACTTCCATCAAATTGAAAATGTGAAATTTTGAGAAGAAATCTGGACTGTTCTTACAGCTTTCAGGGACCATTTATAGAATTGGAGCCTTAGCTTGTATACTTTTAGCATATAACATATTGCCCAAGGCATACTAAAACTATATCACTTAAATGTTAATGAATTAATATTGCATTTAGGATACATAAAACCAAAATGGGTTGAATTATATATATATTATTATACACACACACACACACACACACACACACACATATAAATATATGGTATTTTTGGAGTCAAAGACTACAAAAACTATAATATTTGTTCCTCTTCATCTTTCTCCCCCAAGTCCCTAATATTCTGAGAGCTTAACATAACTTTTAATTTTTATTAACTACAAATGACACAATTCTATTGTAGGATGAGAGACAAATTTATGGTAGTCAAAAATCAGGAAAAGTCTAATGCAAACTTTTCAGGCTAACATTTTATTAAAATACAGAACCTTTGTGAACTGTATAAGACAGCTGTAATTCACTAAAATTTAGAACTTTTCATAAAAATCTAGTAGCTTGAGAAAGATGCTAATAATTGTATTAAAAAGCAATCTCAGTCTGGTTGGTCCATGGGAAAATTGTTTAAAATAACAGATCAGAGCTTGTCCCACCTTTTCAGATTAGTCTGGAATTGCCAGCTATTGATTTTGAATTAGTTGTTCTATTAATCTCATGTGTTGCTCTAATAGTCATATCTTAATACTCAAGTTGATATTTCAAAGTGTTTTCTTTCATCATTGCCATGACCAAGAAGGGAAAGAATGTATTTGTAATTCTAATATAAACCTGAAGTGAAGCTTATATAATATGTATGAAAGAGTTAATTGTACTGTTTGCTGTTCCAACATGTTGCTAAGAGACACTGTTGAGCTTAGTTAGCCAATGAAAAACACCAGCGATGACATAATAGTGTTGCTATACTTTTAACAGTCTTGCTCATCAAATATTCAGTGAGAATTTGACAGATTACATTAATTGAGAAAACTAAATTTTAATTGCCAATAAAAGCTGAGATATGTCCTTTTTAAAAAATTTCTACTTTCCACTAGAAATCTCACCCTTCAGGAGTGCGCAACAAATACAAATCTCATTATGGGCATCAGTTCAGCCATGTACTCTTGATTGCTTTTTTATGTTGCCAGATTTGTTTCAGCTTGGAGAAGGATCAAATAATATTCTACTTGCTGGGAACTTAAAACCGGCATATCTGAAATGTTAGAACTAACCATTTCTTTTTCTGTGCAATGCGCACTAAAATTGCTATGGATAGGGATTACTGGTATTATTAGTTTTATTATAATATATAAACTCTACAGTATTCTTTAAAAATACTACCAAGAATTTTAATTTAGGCTTTATTTTGGGCTAAAATTTTAATCCTATAATTATTTTGCAATGTCCTATTAATAGTGTAGTTTGAGTAATAATGGATAATTGCTTTAAGTTTTGGTGTTGCAATTATTGTTTGGTTATTGAGAGGTTTTAAAGAAAATGGTAGATTTTACTTTTAGGATACTAAGCATTTAAATGGTTCTTAACAGTCCCAATAGTCCGTTAGCAAGCATGCAGTATATGTTGTGAACTCATTACACAACTGACTGCAAGGGATTCAAACATTCCCTAAAATCACATGATCCATTCAGAAATGTTGAAAATAATTTTCTGCAGATTCATATTTGGATTAAGAAACCCACTTTCCATTCACTCAAATTTAAATTAAAGGTTATAGGCAAAGCTACTTTTTCTCTGTGGCTTCCACTTCCACTATATGAAATAATGCATCTATTGTATAAATGAAATAGCCTTTTCAAAGTTGGGAGATTGCATTTGATTTAGTGGTCAATAGCGGTCTGATAATTCTATAGATGTCATTATGTAGTCACTAGGGGTTTGGTAGGAGTCTAGTAGTACCACAGATGCAGTAGTACATTACCACATTGTTTAAGCCACAGTGATGCCACGTGCATCATCATATAAATAACATACGTTTTGTAATTAGTGCAGCTCAATGATTGACACAAAATACATAGTTCACTTCATTTGCATAGATACCTTTGATGTCACTTACCTTCCTTGCTCCCCTTCAGATGCAAATGCATAATTAATATATATTATAGCTCTAAATTATGCCAGTTGTATTGGTTGCCAATTAATTTCTTGGCTCAATTTAAAGTATTGAAATTTTTGATTATTATTTATGACTTAAATGGTTTGGTATCAAGCTGTCTGTCTTAGGGACACCTAGGCTACATAAATAAAGGAAGGCACAGATGATTTTCTTCAGGGCTGCATGGAAGAGTTTCTTCAGTGCCTGGTGGATTTCCTCTTGGCTGGAGTCCAAGTGTCAAGCAAGCTTATTAGAGATGCCCTGGGAGCGGATTTATCTGTTAATTGGGAACCTGTTTAACCTGAGGAAGTGGACAGAGTCTTTGTGTCTGACACCCAGACCACTTGCTTATTAGAGCCCTGTCTCTCCTGGTTAGTGAAAGCTTCCACTAATGTTGGGCTTCTGGGTGGATACATGCGGTAATTAAATACATCATTGCAGGAGGGGGTATTCCTGGAACCCTTAGTCCACCTCCTGAAGAAGCCACCATTAGACCCATCCCTAGTGTACAACAATCTCTTACCTCCCCTTTTTAGGGAAGGTGGTGAAAAAAGTAATTGCATTATAGCTCAAGGGTCTTGAATGAAACAGGTTAACTAGATGCCTTTAAATCAAGTTTCAGGCTTGGTTATGGGACAGAAATGATATTGGTCATGCTTGTCAATGATCTCTGGCAAGAACAGGAGGAAGTAGTGTATCCTTCCTTACCCTCTTTGGTTTGGTTTGGCTTTTGATACCATTGACCAAGGTATCGTTCTGGATCGACTATGGGATTTGGGATTGAATAGTGCAATATTGTACACTGTGGTTCATTTTTTCACAGTTGGTTCCAATAGGTTGATAGGGAATGAGAGATCTAGTCCACAATTGTTCTTTTGTAGGATACCACAGAGCTCAGTGGTTTCTCATCTCCTTTTTAACATCTAGATTAAGTCACTGGGTGAGATCATCCAATACCATTGGATGAGGTATCACCGATGATACTCACCTTTACATCTTCATCCCTGGTGATCACAGTAACTGGAGGTCTGTAAGGGCCCGGATAGGAGATGTCAGCTGCACTCTATTAAGACAGAGTGGCTCTGGGTATGTGGAGCCTTAAGATCTGGAGCTTTATCATCTTTAGTTCTGGATGGCATTGCACTACCATTTTAAATAACTATCGTCCAGTCTCCAACCTCCCCTTTGTTGGGAAGGTTGTTGAGAAAGTGGTGGCCTCCCAGCTCCGGCGGTCCTTGGATGAAACCAATTATCTAGACTCCTTTCAGTCTGGATTCAGGCCTGGCTACAGCACGGAAACTGCTTTGGTCGCTCTGACCGATGATCTCTGGAGAGCCAGAGACGGGGGCCATCCCTCCGTCCTAGTGCTCCTTGACCTCTCAGCGGCCTTCGATACCATCGACCATGGTATCCTTCTGCGACGGTTGCGAGAGGTGGGGGTGGGAAGCACCATTTTTCGGTGGTTCTCCTCCTACCTCTCGGACAGGTTGCAGTCGGTGTTGGTTGGAGGACAGAGGTCGTCCCCTAGGCCCCTTAAGTATGGGGTGCCACAGGGTTCGGTCCTGTCCCCCCTCCTGTTTAACATCTACATGAAGCCGCTGAGTGAGATCATCCGAAAGCACAGGATAAAATATCATCAGTACGAGGACGATACTCAGTTGTATCTGTCCGCCCCGTACCAACTCAGTGAAGCGGTTGACGTGATGTGTCAGTGCCTGGAGGCTGTCGGTCTGGATGGGGGTAAACTAACTTGCTCTCAATCCTGACAAGACCGAGTGGCTTGTGTTTTTCCCTCCCAATAATTGGCCATGTATTCCAACTCTCAGGCTGGGGGGTGAAATTATACGCCCCTCAGACAGGGTTCGCAATTTGGGAGTCCTCCTGGACTCACAGCTGACTTTAGACCATCATTTGTCGGCTGTGACCAGGGGGGCATTTGCCCAGGTTCGCTTGGTGCACCAATTGCGTCCCTACCTGAACCGGGAGGCTCTCACAACAGTCACTCATGCCCTTGTGACCTCAAGACTGGACTACTGCAATGCGCTCTACATGGGGCAGCCCTTGAAGAGTGTTTGGAGACTTCAGCTTGCCCAGAATGCAACCACGCGAGCGATTGTGGGTACACCTCGGTACACCCACGTTACACCTATCCTCCGCGAGCTGCACTGGCTACCTATTGGTCTCCGGATACACTTCAAGGTGCTAGTCGTCACTTATAAAGCCCTACATGGTATTGGACCTGGGTACTTGAGAGACCGCCTTCTGCCGATTATCTCCCAAAGACCCATTAGATCCCACAGACTAGGCCTCCTCCGAATTCCATCGACCGGCCAATGCCGGCTGTCAACCACCCGGAGGAGGGCCTTCTCTGTGGCTGCCCTGGCCCTCTGGAACGATCTCCCTGTAGAGATTCGGACCCTCACCACCCTTCAGGCTTTCCATATTGCCGTTAAGACCTGGCTGTTCCAGCAGCCTGGGGCTGCTGAGTTCCATCCCCCCTCGAATTGGAGTGCTAGTTGAGACCTTTTTAAACTGTTTTTGTATTGTTTGTCTTTGTTCTTTCCCTTTTGTATGATGTCCCTTCCCTCCAGGTTTGTTAGCCGCCCTGAGTCCCTCGGGAATAGGGCAGCATACAAGTTGAATAAACCTCTAAACCCCTCTAACCTCTACTTCAGACAGATCTGGTGTGCAACCTGGGTGGCGGGGGGCTCCTAGAGTCATGAGACCTAGCAGTCATGGCTAGGAGAGCCTTTGCACAATTTTGCACTGTGCACCAGAGGCACTCTTTTCTGGTCATGAGGCCTTGCACTCAGTCATTCATGCCATTATTTTCTCCTGTTTGGATTATTGCAGAGCAATAGGGCTAACCTTGAAGAGTATTCAGAAGGCCCAGAATGTGGCAGTGCAGGCAGTTCTGGATGCTCCCAGAGTGGCATATGTTGCACCATTGTTACGTGAGCTGTACTGGTTGCCAATTTGCTTCTGTGTGCAGTTCAATGTGTTGGTTATTACCTTTAAAGCCCTTTATGGCATGGGTTCAAGATAACTGAGTAATCCATCTTTCCCCAGTAGGATCAATCCACCCCACCTGTGCTGGCAGAAGGGGCAGTGGTGGAATTCAACCGGTATAACAACCTGTTCGCTGAGCATGTGCTTTACTCCACGCAGGGATGGGTTCCAGCAGTTGCTACTGCCAGTTTGCTCCTGGGTGCGCTGTGTACTTGATGCATGCTGCACATGCATGCGCAGTACAACAAAAATTGTTCTGCGCATGCACAGAAGCAAAAAACAGGATGGCAGCGCCTATGGTGCCGCCCAGAGAACCAGTTCGGGTGCGTGTTAGATCTGGGTTCCAGCGACCCAGGCTGCCAAACCACTACTGATTCAGCCGAACCAGTCCAAACCGGTAGGAACCCACCACTGGCATGCAGTGGGTTTGAAAACAGCTCAAAAACTTACCTTCTACTGCAACCCCGGTGAGTAAAACAGTTGATGAGCGGCAATCCACTCTGCTGCACCCATCAGCTGGACTTCAAATGAAGGAAATATAGGTCAGTATAGCGCAGGAGTAAGAGGGTGGATCCACCTGATCTTTGGAGTGAACCAGTTCACTCTCAGCTGATTGTCGGAGTTACCAGTTTGCCTGAAACAGTCTGAACTGGCTGAATCCCACCCAAGAAGGGGCGTACTGAGCATCTCATCAATCAAGAAATTTTGGCTAATGGGATCCAGGAGAGGAGCATTTTCTGCCATGGCATCCGTTCTTGAAACATCTTGCTTCTGGAGGTGAACTCCACCCCCTGACTTCTGGCTTTCAGGAAGAGTCTTAAAACCTGGCTATACCGGTTAGAATGGAACCCTGAAGGAGAAGCTGAAGGCTTTAGGTGGAGATGGTTGGTGCAGTGGTAAAGAAGGCACCACAACTGCTCCACTCCAAACTTCATGATTTATTTACTTAATTTTTTTCATGAATCATAAATTAACTGGATTTTAGTATAATATATTGATTACAAATCTAATTCTTGTGATTATACTTAATGACTTTGTATCATGCAAATTTAGACAATTGAGTTAATTGGCTGCAATTGGGCTGATAACCATGGTGAATTTGTGTAGATACAGCTGTGGGTTGCCTTGTGAATAAATCCATGTTTTTTGTTTAGACCAGCTCAGCTTCATTATCAGATAATAGATCATATCCTCCTAATATTAAATCTAGAAACTGGATTATAACACAGAGCAACAGTGTAAGAGATTGGATGGACTGATTGGAAACAATTACTTGTATATTCCTTTTATGCTGATTATTTGTATACTGTTGCTCAGATTATCTTTTAATTAAGCTTCTAATACAGTAGTAAATGCAAACAACTGTTATGTAAAACGTGGAATGGTCGATAAGACAGACAAAAAAGTTTGGATACTGAACATGGCAGTACTTAGAGACAGTAGAAAAGAAGAGAAAGACCTGGAAAAGATAACAAAGTACCAAGACTTGCAAATAGAAATAGAATGACTGTGGCAAAATAAAGTAAAAGTAGTACCAATAGCAATAGGTGCCTTGGGTGTAATCCTGAAACAGCTGGAGCATCATTTGAACATCGTTGGCATTGACAAAATCACCATTAATCAATTGTAAAAGGCAGCTTTTCTCAGAACAGCTTACACCCTGTGACAATACCTTTAACTCCATGAAACATCAACATATTCTATCTAAGGTCCTTGGGAAGGGTTCGATTGGTTGATAATAATGCCAAATCCAGTCTAAACATCTGGCTGGCCAACCGTAATAATTCAATATGTATACCACTCAACTCCCAACATCTCTGGGCAGTTCACAAAAAGCTATAAAAATTATAAAACAATATAGCTATATGTATTTTTATGACTATAAAGAACCAGCAAAGAATGGCAAAATCAGGCAGCAACGAACAGACATCTGCTCCTTGGAAGGAAACTACACCCATCCTAGCCAAAGGCCTGGGCAAACAAGCTAAATCTTCCAAAATGCCTTTAGGATGTAGCCTACCTAGCTCTTGGGTGCACTTCATTCCACTCCTACAACAGAGGTGTGTACTTCTGAGCTCCTGGTAGATAATATTGTTTAATTGAAGGAGCACAGAGTGTGCAATCCTGTCAGATCAAAGTGGTGGGCAGGTACCAAGGAAAACAGGCAGTCCTACAAGCAGCTGGATCCTATTCCATGTGGGGCTTTGGTAACCAGCATCTTGAATCACAATTGGAAGCAAACTGGCTATCAGTGCGACTCTCAGAGGAGAGGTATTGCATAGCTGTACTAGGTTCACTGCTCACGTTGTCATATTCTGAACCAGTTGAACTTTCCTTGAGTCTTCAAGGATACTCCCATGTGGAATACATTGCAGTAATCAAGTTGGAAGATCACCAAGGAATGAATGACTGAAGAGCTTCCCAATTAGGAACTTCCCAGTTAGGAACGGTCACAACTGGCACAAAAGTTATGCAAAGACCTTCTTGGCCACAGCTGCTATCTGCTTATAAAGCAGGAACTGTGAGCGCAGGAAGTAGCTAGATTGCATTGCACTCTTGAATGGGGAAGTGGTAGCATATCGATTAAAGATAATGCCACAACAGATATTGTGAAACTTGGCACTTAATCAAATCATACTACTAGCAATATATAAACCCAACACAGGAAAACCACATCTAAAATCACAGATATTTGGGCTATGTTTTATTAATCATCTTTATGATGAAAATTTTATCATGAATTGGATAAGTTCTATTAATTAACATTTCTAACTGCTACTTCTGCTTTAAAATTCCAGTTATGACCATTCAAACCCATTCTCAACAACAGCCTCACTCAGAAGAGTAAAAGAAGAAAAAGAAAGAAGGGGGGGATATATACTGTGCTATATAATACTTACAAACATTTTTTTGTATTTCCCCTTTCTACACCATTGTAGAATTCCATGAAAGCACCCAAAATATCCAGATGAACTAAATTACAATGCATTAATAGTCCTTTTCACTACCTTTCTCAGATGGGTGTCTACATACGAGTAGTGGGTTTCAAATTTTTTTAGAACCTCTTCTGTAGATGTGGCCTGCTTTGTGGGAGTGGCTTGTTGGCCATGTGACCGGTGGGAGTGGCTTGCCAACCATGTGACTGGATGGGCAAGGCCAACTTGTAAAATGTGGTGAAACTCACTTAACAACACTCTTGCTTAGCAACCAAAATGTTGGTTCAGAAACTCTGGCATTTGAAGCATGCAAATCTTAAAGCTGTCAAGTTACAAGACTCTTGCACCCCTAACCCTTTAGAAAAAAAACTCCAGGAGTATTCAAACTTGACAGCTTTAAGACTTGTGGACTTTATCTCCCATAATTCCTCCTCGCACTCTTCATCTTGATGATGTGCAGACGGACGGGGGGAGGGAGCTGGAACCGGTTCTAAACGGCACTGTAGATTTGTGGAACCTCTTCTATAGAAGAGGTTAGAACTGGCAGGAACCCACCCCTGCATATACTCTATTTACATATTGCATTAAGCTATAAGTTTGGTTTAGTATGATATGTGAAAAACCCCATGGGTTTTTTAAAAATGTATGCTTTATCTTACTTTGTCCTTTTTTGTCTCATTCTTTCTGATTTTATACATCTGCACAATCCACATTGACTTCATACAATCATACAGATTACTTCCTAAAGTAGCCTGGACTAGAATGAACACATCTCATAGTGATGTTTTGCTTCTGTTTACTGTTTTTTTAATAGTTGCATTTTAAAATCTTTATGGAAGAGGAGGATGGAAGAGAGAGGAAGACAACGAGAGAGGGTAGTAAGGGGAAAAGGAAGAGCGGGAGTAGGAGAAAGGTAAGGGAAGAAGGAAGGGGAAGGAGAGGAGGAAGGAAGTAGAGAAGGGAGGGAGGGAGAAAAGAAAGGGAAATCAAGGTGGTGTTACAAAAGGAAGGATGGTAAATAAAGCAACCCAAGCTGTCTATTATAACCTATTAAATGAAATAATAAATGTATAAGAATGATAAATGTAAAGGAGAATAACAATTACGTGAATTTATACTTACAATGGTATGTAAGAGAATATATATATATATATATATATATATATATATATATATATATATATATATATATATATATATATATATATATATATATATATATATATATATATATATATATATATATATATATATATAAACTTATGAAAAACTTGCAGTTGAATTAATTACAACTTTCTTTTGGGTTGATTACAAGGGTGCAGGAGAAATGTACCCATAGCAAGAACTAATAAAGACTCAAGAGACCATTTTATGAATCTTTTCCCATA
Organism: Thamnophis sirtalis; assembly: GCF_051295495.1. Classification (NCBI taxonomy): domain Eukaryota; kingdom Metazoa; phylum Chordata; class Lepidosauria; order Squamata; family Natricidae; genus Thamnophis; species Thamnophis sirtalis. The sequence goes on from NW_028261386.1 coordinate 50,311,584, forward strand.
TTGACCCTTAGATATCATCTTTTTCCTCTTCCCTTCCCCACAGATTTTTTTTTTGCATACCATGATTTTTCTTTGTGACGCCCTACACACCTTTCATGTGGTTTAAAAGGCTCTAATTACAATTATTACCATAATGGTAACTCCAATAATTATTTTAAACTGCAGATTTGTCAACACCACAAATTAACCCAGGACTGCCTTAACAGATAAACGTTTGAGACAGGGATCAGCAGCTAGTATCTCTGGCAAAAGCTCAGGGGTGTCCTTTTAATCTTTTGCTTCAAACAATGCCAAGTTCTGTGTCCAGCCCTTACTTAAAATTTCCCACAATGCCTTAGATCCATGTTTCTCAACCATGGCAGCTTGAAGATGTGTGGCTGGGGAATTCTAGAAGTTGAAGTTCAGTCATGCTTAAGCTGCCACACTTGAGAAACACTGTCTCAGAGCATTGTGGGGAATCATAATTGTAGCTATATTATCCAGGTAGAACTGTTGTCTGTCCCTACTGAAGGAGATTGTAAAGAATACTGGAAGTCACTTTATTGAGGATCTTGTTCTCTTTTAGCCTAAAGAGTCAGATAAGTCAGATGCAGCACATCTGAATTGTGTGGACAATGGAATAGAATTTAATATCCCAGAATTTATTTTAATTACTTTATATCCTTAGGGTTTTTTCTATGTTCATTGTTTTGGTCATGCTGCCCTGAATCATATTCCAAGGCAGCTATTTAAATTGAAGTAATAAAAATGTTTTTTTTAAAAAACTAACTACAGCAGTAGTATTGGCTAGTGATCTCCTATCCAACTACTAGTACTGTTCAGTTTTTTGGGATCAACCAGTTACAGTTAACAACTCATTTCCAAATAGAAATAATGATAAGCAATTGGATTCACAAACATGTTAGCATTCTAGATCCCTAAGGCAACAATAGGATTGCAAATGCCACCTGTTGTGTATGGCAGTTTCCTGGTTCCACTAGGGGGTGCCATACTCAATTCTGATTAGTTCCTGCTTGACAGCCGGCATATATAAAGAGCTGTCAAGCAGGATCTCAGAGTTGCTGTTAGCTGAGACAAGCGCATAGTGAAATGTCACGTTGGCAACCTGTTAGCAATAAACTGTTAGCATTGAAAGATCTGGCTCGCCTCAGTCCTTCTCTCCACCTGAGTTCTCCCAGATAGAACATTGGCGACGAGGATGGGATTTCGGAACTGACAAAGCCCAGAAGAGAGCTGTTTAAGTCACTGCCTCAGAGCACAGTCATTGGGAGCTGATAACCCTCGCTGAGGGAAAATTAGTCACTATGAGTTGATTACCTTTGTGAGGGAGGCAATCGAAGAAAGGACAGAACAACCGTGACAGAAGAAGGGAAGGGTTTTTTTTCTTTTCTTCTTTTTCTCTTCAATTAGAAAGGGCGGCTGTTAGATAGGTATGGCTTCCATCAACACGCTTGCTGAATTTAATGCCACCTCATAAACCTGGGACTCTTATATTAACTGTTTTGAATGTTTTTTAGAGGCAAACGAGTACACTGATCTGTCAGAAAGTAGGAGAAGGGCATGTTTTTGAAACCTGTGTGGAAGGGAGATGTTTAACATTGCGGGTACTCTAGTGGCACCGCAATCCATTCACACAGTGTCATGGGAGGTTTTGATGGCGAAATTAAAACACCATTATGCACCTACGCCCTCCAGTGTGGCCTGCTGTCATGCGTTCCACAGGAAGGAACCAACATGAAGGGGAGTTGATCAATGACTATGTAGCAGCTTTAAGAGTGACCACCCTATACTGTAATTTTCACGATCTGGATGATGTCAACCTGGATCAACTTATTATAGGTGTTAAAGACCTCTGAATTCAGCGCTGCCTCCTAGCCAAACATGACTTGACTTTACAGACTGCTTTGGATGAGGGTAGAGCAATTGAATTGCCTACCAAGTTGGCGGAACAGATCCAGGGAAAGTCAAGCATTCAACCCGCTGGGAAGCAGTTTAAGGTTCACCACAGGGATGCCAGCCCTGAAGACGCAGTAGACAACGATGACGATGTCCATCGACTTAAGGCTAGTCCAGTAAGAGGTTGGCAGGGTAAGCCCCAGTCAGGACAAGCTAAATGCCCAAGATGTGGGGGTAAGCATAGCAGAGCTGACTGCCGATTTAAATCCACAGTTTGCCTTAGATGCGGAAAGAGAGGGCATCTAGCTAGGGTTTGCAGAGCTTCCCTGCCTGTTGATAGCTCCCCAGTTACTTCCCTGATGAGAGGCAATTCTTATGCAAGCAAGCCACCAAAATTCCAGCCCCGGAGAAGAGAAACGTGTTTCTCTGTTCATGAGGGAGGTAGGGAAACAACAATTGATCAAATTGTTCACAAGGCAAACAGAAAGCTGTTTGTCACTGTGGTGTTAGAGGGACCTCCGTGCCCTATGGAAATTGAAATGGGGTCAACTGTCTCCATTGACTCCTGGAGCATAGCTAAAAGGTGCTTGCCTAAGTTGTCTAAGGCTCAGCCTTGTTCATTGCGACTCAGGGATTTTAAGGGAAATCCTATTCCAGCATTGGGCAGTTACATCTGCAGGGTTACCTTTAAACAGTTTAGAAGCAGGCTACCACTGGTGATAGTGCAAGGAAACCGCCCCAGTTTGCTTGGTCTAGAGTGGTTTGAGGTGTTAGGTTTAAAAGTGACAGGGATCTATCACATGGGATGCAATTCCCAACTGGAATTGCTGGCCAAGGAGTTTCCTGATGTGTTTAGTGAGGGTCCGGGAAAGTACACAGGTACCCCAATATCATTCAGCCTAGACCCATAAGTCCCGCCTAGAAGGTTCAAACTGCAGAGAGTTCCATTTGCGTTAAAACCAAAAGTGGACGCGGAGCTTGACAAGCTGATAGCTCAGGGTGTCCTGGAACTTGTAGATCATGCCTGCTGGGAGACCCCCATTGTCACACCACTCAAAGCAGATGGATCTGTGCACTTGTGCGCTGATTACAAATGCTCTTTGAATTTAGCGTTGCAACAAAGCGCATACCCGGTCCCAGTGGTGCAACATCTGTTGCATTCCCTGGGCCAAGGGACAATTTTTGCAAAGCTTGATTTCGCCCAAGCGTACCAGCAGTTGCCTGTTGATCGACAGGCAACTGCTGAAGCCCAGACAATAGTAACATACAGGTGGGCCTTTAAATGCCACCGCCTGCAGTTTGGGGTCTGTGTGGCTCCAGGGTTATTCCAAAACTTAATGGAATGGCTTCTCCAGGGCATTGGTGTTGTTCCTTATTTCAACGACATCCTGGTATCCGCTACCTCCCATGCCGACCTCCTCACCAGCCTCCGCACGGTGCTTCACTGATTCCAGAGTGTTGGGTTAAAATTGAAAGCCA